>NW_016107378.1:4100219-4166980 GCF_001604975.1 Cebus imitator | reverse complement strand
TTTCCCGTCTTTTCCCCAATTACTCTTTCCTCTGTCCCAGGGAAGATTGTTGGGACAGATGAAGGTCTCCAAATGTGGTCCTGAACCAACATAAAAGGATGGGCCAGAGCTCTGCCTCCGAGACACCCGCCCACGTTCTGCTGTTGCAGCTCCTACTTCCTTTGTGGCTTCACCTTTGGGTGCCACCCCTGTGGAGGGATAGACTGGGAGCACCCTCCTCCTCATCACCACACCATCTTTGAACAAAGCTGCCACCCCTTATGTTCCAACCCAAGTCCCAGGCCTCCAAATCAGCTCTCTCCTTTTCATGAAGAGTCACCCCTGCTGCTTGACTAGCCCTTGAGCCTGTCTTACCCCTTACTTGCTCCTGCGCAAAGGTATGAGCTCGAAGGCTGGTGGTGAAGGAGGTCTGGTAGGAAGGATATTTTATCTCCCAAGTCAAACACTTCTGGGGAGGGGAAAGAGGGTTTGGTATGGAGCTACTGACTGCGGTGGGCACCCTGCTCCAAAAGCCATGGCTGGGCCAGCAAAATCCTGGAACCTGGTGCCACCGCGTGCTTTTCCCAACTCTGGGCTGCTTTCCTGATGCCATTCCTCAGCGTGGCTTCTCTTATCAGTCTGGAATAGAAATGTCTAAAACCCCATTAACTAGTAATCACTCAGGGCCAGTGAGGGCGCCTCCACCACCCCAGGAATATCCAATTAGCAAATCATGATCCGGCCCTCCAGTGAAAGAAGTCAGACCCATTATCTGTGATGTTCCCAATTAGAGTGTTTATTCATGAAAGACTGAACTGAGCTGGCCGGGCCTCGAAGCTCCTTCCTTCCCAAAGACTTGCCAGATTAAGCATCACTTCCCACCCCCACCCCCAGCCCCCCGGCCTCCCCCACAGTCTGCCCAAATCACGAGGAATTCTGCTAGCAGCAGGATGGAAGAGTCAAATTCTTCCTGTTTGGTCATGCCTGACTTGAGTTCCATGTTTTGTGTGCCTTTGGGGGGGGGGGGGTGGGAAAATAAATGAGTTGAGCCCTGAGCATGGCTATGATTTAGTTAGTATTGATCAATCTCATTTTAGCAGTAAATCTGGCATTTATCAGACACTGAGAATGCCCCAGGTGCTGGGTGTCACTCCTTTCCCTTCCTGCTTTCTCTTCTCACTTGCAATTGGTTACGTTTTAACTGCATAAAAACGTGGCACAAAAATTCATCTGCTTTTAGGGCTAAAGTGATCCTTAGTGGTTTGTTGGTTTAGCAACCCCTTCCCTTCCTTTTACAAATGATGAAACATAATATTATTAGGTTTGGTTGTTTTATAAACTTCTCCATTTTTATATACCCAGTAATATTTTAATATAGCCATGTAAAAAATGCTCATATAATACAGATATCACGAAGTAGAAAAATCAAGCAACACAGTATTTGCTAGGAAGATGATCTTAGTAAAATCTTCTCATTCTGGAAAAACTGATCAAGGGAAAGAAATATTTCGATGCATTCAGAAGAACAGCAATTACTTCCTGCTTGCTGGTGAGGTAATATCCCAGCCTCCTGAGCATTCTGAGCAGGACATTTTAGTCCTCGACATAATGCTCATTTCCTTCCAATATCAGCCCTCTGAAATCAAATCCTTTTCCTGCTAAAAGGGAAATTATATTCCTCACTATCTTTCCTGCTCAAGCAAGTTGCTTGGGGAAATTAGGGAGGATTGCTCTCCACCAAAACTTGTGTCAGGCTGCTGCGAAAACACAATCTGTCTGTTTATATTTCTAGAGCCAAACACGGTGTTTTCTATAATTCTGATTAGCATCTACTTGGCCCCTTCCTTGAAGTATTCCCTGTGGAAATGTTCCAGATAGAAATCTGTGCGCTCCTACAGTCAGTGGTATGCTAGAGCCAGCCCGTAGCAGCTTGAGAGATCTAATGGATCAAAATTGGAGGAAATTTGTAAACTAATTTTTAAACACACTTAAATTATAGAAACTTACCATTACATAAATGATGTGAAAAACAAAGACAATAATACTCAAAACTTATTTCTTATTTTACTACTTATTACTGGTTGTACTGTACCTGTTCTTGAAGTTTTTGTATCTACTGTACCTGTACAAAGGAAATACTATAGAATGGTGTGCTTCTGTACTGAGAATCTCTTCCCAACTACCGGTGTCTCATCGGTAACTTGAAAGCAGCTGTGGAGAGAGTATTTACACCATTGAAATTAATCCTAGCACTTTGGGAGGCTGAGGTGTGTGGATCACGAGGTCAGGAGATTGAGACCATTCTGCTAAAATGGTAAAATGCTGTCTCTACTAAAAATAAAATTAGCCAGGTGTGGTGGCACATGCCTGTAGTCCCAGCTACTCGGGAGGCTGAGACAGGAGAATTGCTGGAACCCGGGAGCCGGAGGTTGCAGTGAGCCGAGATTGCGCCACTGCACTCCAGCCTGTGTGACAGAGAGAGACTCCATTTCCAAAACAAAAACAAAAGCAAACAAACAAACAAAACCAGAAAACAAAAAATGGAAATCAGAAACTCTGCAGGTCAGCACTTACCCCCACTCTCCCTAGAGCCAGTTGTTAAACGTTTACCAGCAGATTGCTGGATGCAGTACTGTCTGTTGCGTGGAGCTTGCAAACATCAGAAGAGGCCCCAGTGTGGCCAGTGCGATGTTTCACTCTGTACCCCTCACTCACCTGGCAGTGTTGGGCAAACACCTGGTCTGTGCAAGTGAATTTTATACACAACTGAACCATAACTATTTGGTATCTAGTTCTTTATTATTGTACTTTGATTATTTTTAGTGGACATTGTTTTCCAAATCATATCACGTAATTTGCTGCCTTTCAAACAGAAATTTTGACAATATTTCAGTATTTCTTGAGCCAGGAGGTATGTAAGTACCACCATAGCTTAGTGCTGTATTGCAGTGATATCCTCATCTACATGAAGATAGGTTTATTCACTATGCTAAATAACCTATATAGCTCTGAAATCTTAGTTGTGCCTTCTGCTTTGATTGGTTTTTAAATTAGTCTTCTGGATTAGTGGAAAGATGTCTGCTGTCACTTATCCTTTTAATTAGACAAATAATATATGAATCCACATTCATAGTGAACAATCTGAGCAATACATTGATTAAAAAGAGAAAGTCCTTCTCAAACTATTTTCTATTCTCTGCCCAGAAATAATCATTACTACATCTTGATGTTTTCTTCATGATCTATACATGTATACGTGTTATTATATATAATGCATTTTCATATTATGTATGCATGACTGTTACATACATGGAAATCATAATCACATATTCTGTGGCAAGATTTTTTTGCTTACATATTGAATTTTTTCCATGATAGTATATGTTGATCTCTGTCATTCTTTATAATAACTTCAGGATCTCAAAACTTTTAGTTAACCATTCCCCAGCTGATGGACACTTAGGCTGTTTCCATTTTTCTATTTTTATTAAAGCAACATTTAATATCTTTGTTCATATATCTTTGGAAACATGTATATGTATTTTTGTAGGATGACTTTCAAGAAGTAGAATTTGTGAGTCATAGCTCCTTTCATTTGTTCTTGTGACCTCAAGAAAGTTTACTAATACTGCATTAATGTAGTTTAATATTATACCTATGAGTAAAAAGCCTCTGGATAAAGCTCTGATATGAATAAGTAATTACTGTTAATAATAAGATATAAAGGCAAGGCATGATGGTGGGAACCTGTAACCTCAACTACTTGGGAGGCTGAAGTAGAAGATTACTTGAGGCTGGAAGTCTGAGTTCAGCTTGGGCAATATAGTGAGACCCTGAGACCCTGTCTCTCCAAAAAAAAAAAAAAAAAAAAAAAATTAGTCTGGCATGGTGGCACGCACCTATAGTCTCAGTTACTTGAGAGGCTGAGGTGGAAGGATGGCCTGAGCTTGGGAATTTGAGGTGGTAGTGTACTATGATTGTGCCTGTGAATAGCCATTGCACTTCAGCCTGGGCAATATAGGGAGATCCTATCTCTAAAAAATAAATACAAAAATTTTCATGGATATTAGAGGCTGTTCACCAGCTCTCCTCTGGATCGGTGAGCTGGTACAGAGCATATTTGTTTGAAGGTGAGAAGGAAACATGGTGTTTCTCCAGGATCTTACCCTTCCAGCATGCTCCAGCTGCCTTCCACCTGTCCTTCTCTGCTTCACCATGCCTGAGGGCTTTCTCCAATATCTCAGAAAGCCATTTTGCCCAGGAAGAGTAGGTCCAAAGTCCTGGGGTATTAACAGCCCCCTGAAGCAGGTCTCAAACAATGGCTGGAGGTGTTGTACAAACACCCCAGCTCTCTCACTAGAAAGGTGGCTCATTCTGAGGCCTGGGCTTTACACCATTCTTTGGAGTTTCCCCATGGGATGGAGCTCCAGTTGCCCACAGTGGTAGCTGGTTTACAAGGAGCTCTCTGTTGGCCACATTTCCTTCCCTGGGTCACTTCCCTCTTCCTCCACCAGGACCTCTGCATCTCCCAGATAAATTATCTGCAGTTTTTGGGTTGCTTCTGGAGGAAACCAAACTAGAATGGCTTGTCTTCCCAATATGGTGATTACAGCAGTCTCAGCCCCCAAAATGAGATGTTGCTAAGCAAACATAATGCTTTATCTCATTTGTTGCAAGAGACAAGTACTCTCTTTATGAACTAATCAAGTTACGTCTGGCTGCCCTTGTACAAAACTTTGGGACATGATTTGACCGGCAGGGTGTGCTGATTAGGATAATAATGTGTTGCATTTTAATAGACATTCTCTCATGGAGGAAAGACAAATAGCCTTACACTGTCTTTCTTCCCAATGCACTTTGATAGAGAAAGCTCATGGTTGCTTGAGAGTACTGGGCCTACATTCAGAGCTGGGGGAAGTTGGGTGAAATTGAATCAGCTTCGCATAACAATGGAAAGGCTAGAGGCTTTTTTGACCAGTAAGCCAAAATCCAGACAGCATGGACTTCCTCATAAGTCAGTGTTCCCCTGCCTGAGGCTGAAGCCTGACACAGAGGCACATCACATCATCCCTGGGCCAAGGTCAAAATGCCCTAGAGCACTTCGCTTTTAAGAGACATTTAAGGGAAGGCTTGAGAGTTATTTAAAACTTGTCAGACAAGCTTGTAGCTTCTCTGAGCTGACAGGGCCTTTGGTTAAAACTGTCCCCTTTTCCCTCTTGAGCTGGGGCTTTGACCAGCTGGTAGTGACTACCAACTTTTCTATCATTTCACTTGGGATTCTTTCTCTCATCTACATCCATTTATTCTTCTTGCTTTAAACAGCATTTAGATGTTCCTAATAAATGGACCCCAAAGTAATAATCACAATGATAGTAAATCTTTATTAAATGAGGTGTCAGGCATTATGTTTTGTGATTCACATGCATTAACTCATTGAGTCCTTGAAATAACACTCAGATAAGACAAATATGATGATTATTATTCCCATCCAGGTGAGAAAACTAAGGCACAGTACGGTTTAGTAAGTGGCCTAAGGCCACAAAACTAGAAAGTGACAGAGCTGGAATTTTATCCCAGGTGGTCTAACTTCACAGCCCAAGCTCTTAACCTTTTTAGGTGGATAAACTGGGGGATCAGACCATTCTTACTTTATAGGCTTATTCAGCTCATTTAACTGGGTGAACTTGAGCTAGTCATTTATCTGGGTGTTACAGAAGATCTCTGAGCTTGAGTCTTTTCCAACACAGATGATTATATAGCCTTGTGGGGGTTATAAGGATTGTAGGGGCTGTGTATGGACAGCCATGGCAGGTAGTAGAAGAGGCATCCTATAAAATGTAGTGATTATGATTGCTATTGTCTTATTTTCCATCTGCACATACACATTCTATCTTCCAGTCACACTGAAGAAGCGATTGCTCTTCTCTAAACACATGAGCCTGGCTACCTAGTCTTCCACCTGCCTAAAATGTTCTTTCCCTCCTCTCTCTGATGATCTCCTTTAAGACCCAAAATAAATGTCACCCTCTCTGAGGGAACTCTGTAAATTTCCTTGGAGTCATACCTCCATCAGTGATTCCAGCTAGCAGTAGGTAGCTTGCTGTTTAAGAGCATAAGGTCTGGAGATAGATTGTTGAGCATCAAGTGCTCCACCCCTTCATAGGTATGTGATGTGGAACAAGTCCTTTTATGCGGAAAATGAGAAAATTATAGCACCTGTCTCATAGAATCATTGTGAGGCTTAAATGAGAGAAATTACATAAAGAGCTTAGCGTGGGATTGGGAGTGTAGTAAGTGTTCAATAAATCTTCTTTATATTATGTTAGCACTACGAATGTACCCATTATGTCACTGACTACTTGCTATTATTGTACTTATCGATAATCTTTATTCGCACCAGACCACAAACTCCTTCAAGATGGCAATAGTGTCTATTTCTTGTTTTGATTTTTGTGCCTATTTTAATACCTGGAACACAGTAGTCCATTTGATGTTACATGGGTAGACAGATAAGAGGGTGGATAGATGGAGAGTTGAATGAATGGTTGGAGATTGCAGCCTGGTTCACTGGATGGACTAAGGAACTGGGTCATCTCTGCCAACTGTGATACATTGATTATCACATCAGGAAAAGGAAGGTATGAAGGGTTAAGAGCTAATCTCCCAAACTCTTTAGTTTAAGCCAACGATAACAAAGGAGATAAACAAAAACAAAACAAAATAAAAAACTAAGATGGCTGGCGGCTCCACACAGGATAAAAAGTTGACTTAAACTGTCCCAAGATACCGTTCACTTCCAAACATTTGCCTTCACCTTTCCCCACCTCCAATCATAAAAATGCCAAGGTCTCATTCAGATACCCACTTGTCCATTCAGAGCAGCCCGATTTGCCATCTGAGCATCAGGAATGCCTCAGACAAATTTGGCTGTCTCAGTGTTTGTATCCAGGCAAGGAAATAGAACAAATCAGGATCTGGGCTTAGGCTTCTTTTACCGATTCGTGAGGATTCGACAGTTTTACAAATAAGACTGAAGCTTGCTGTGGTGGGAGATCACTGGTCCAGCTGCAGGGGTCCTGTTGCTTGACTGCTATCTTTGAGGACTCTACATGGTTTCTTAGTCATTAAACCCTGTTTAGCAGGCCCACGTCTAAAATCTTGGTGGAGTATGGGTCCCTGGTACTTAGATTCAATGGGATGAATGGCTCAGAATTCACTCAAGTGAGAATCATCTCATCACAATCTCATATGCACACTATGGCATTATTGACTCTTTCTCTTTTTGTCAGAAGCTAAGTGGAAAAAAAAATAGAACTAAACCATAAAAGTGTTCCTCTGAATATGCTTCCTGTCTTCAAAAAGACCATCTTTCCCACCAGCTAAGGCCTTTACTTCTCTTTTTCTAGAGTGATCGCAGAGAGAATCAACTGTGTGAACTTTGCCACTGAACAATTAACAACTACCCAATCATGTATCCACTTCCAACTGGGCTTATTCATTGGGCTTCAGCATTTAGGTGGGATGCTTGGAGAAACTGGGACCAGACTTTGTGCTAAGCTCAAAACAGGAACTTGTTTAACTTTTATAAGAAATATGGGGAAGAAGAAGGAGGGGGAGGGGAAGGAAGTAGAGGAGGAGAAAAGAAGATAAAAGAGAAGGAAAGAAGATCTTAGCCTCTAAGATCTCACACTCCGACCAGATTGGCAAGCCCAATGCCCACAGTATGACCAAAGAATTGAAGGCAGTTAGTAATGCGTTGTTGTGCTAGGTGACCCCAGAGGAGAGGTCTATGTAAGCACTGAAAAATGAGATGCCAGGATTGGCCAAAGGGGCTGGGAGAGGTTCATTAGGAAGAAGAAATTTATCATTTCTTAAACCTTTTTTTTTTTATGGTGAAAACATATAGAGAGAGGCCTGGAAATCTGTCCCAAGCCATTCAGCCACAGGAGGAGAGCAGAGACCAGGACAGTGAGGTAATCATAATACCTATCTTGAAGGATTTTGTGAAGATCAAAATGAAGTAATTAATATAAAGCAAAAAACAAACAAACAAACAAGACCGATGCACACTGTAAGCTCTCAGGAAAGAGTCACTACTATTATTTGTTTTGTTATCAGAAAATACTCGACAAAACAAAACTGGCTCAACATATCTTTATCTTTTCTATTTCGGAATCATCCTGACAAACATCAGTTATTACTGTTTGGAAGAAGTTCAGAGGGACTGAGAAATCAAAATTTCTGCCTTTAAAAAAAACACACAATGGCACAGAAAATCAAGCTTTAACTTGCTACAACATGCTGAGTAGAGGAGAATGAAAGAAAAGTAAAAGTGGAGAGACTGAATCACAGGCTCAGGTGCATTAGCAAGGACAGAATGATGTCTAAGGTCTTGAAGAATCAGTGACTTTGAAGGTCCGAAGTGCTCAAGCTATGTAGGTGGTGCTTGGAGAGAAGGCTCCTGCCTGGGACACGAGATGAGGTATCTCCAAATGAAGTGTTCAGGCCCAGCCCCTATCTTTCCTCTTGTCTTTTGCTGGTGATATAGATACATCGTGGACATCAGAAGTTTTAATTCTGTAGGATTTCTTCTTTTGTTTTGCTTTGTTTGTTTCTGAGACAGGGTCTCACTCTGCTGCCCAGGCTGGAGTGCAGTGGCATGATCTCAGGTCACTGCAATCCCCGCTTTTTGGGTTCAAGTGATTCTCCTGCCTTAGTCTCCCGGGTATCTGGGATTACAGGCATGCACCACCACACAGGGCTAATTTTTGTATTTTTTTAGTAGAAATGGGGTTTCACTATGTTGGCCAGGCTGGTCTCAAACTCCTGACCTCGTAATTCACCCACCTCAGCCTCCCAAAGTGCTGGGGTTACAGGCATGGAGCCACCGCAACTGGCCCTTAGGATTTCTTCTTAAAATCTCTCTGCAAGGCCCAGAATCTTTCTCTGCTCTACAAAGTCATTCTACATTAATATCAAAGTCGAAGACAACCTTGCTAATCCAAGACCTCAGGATTCTTCTTTCTGTGCCCTGACAACTTCCAATCTCATTTTAAAACTAGAGGAGAATTTGACACTTTGCTTTACAGTTTTGAACCTTCCTGTTCTTCTAATGGGCTTTCTTTTCCTCATACAGACAGGGCTGCTTTTGCCTTGCTCATTGCGAAAGACCAAGTCGCTTTCTTTGTTTTCTCCTCGGGGCAAACAGCATCCTGCCCCATCCACCTGTTCTCTCCCTGTGGCCTCTAAGATCTCGGAGTTTGGTGTCTTGTATACTTTGCCTTAGAGAACAAAAGACACACTTTATTGAAATGTCATATGTCAGCTGTGTCCTTCGATTCTATTAAAAACCCTTTCTTTCTTTCCTTTTTTTTTTTTTGAAAACATTATGGGGAAAAAGGAGAGAAAAGGATTGGGAAGAGCAGCCCACAAAAAAAAAAAAAAAAAAAAAAAAAAAAAAAAACCAAAAAAAAAAAAAAAAAAAAAAAAAAAAAAAAAAAAAAAAAAAAAAAATAGCAAACCCAAGCCCCACTTTGGAGAGTTGAAACATCTGCACTTTCTCAGCAGTTTGAAAGGAAACAAAAAATTGCCAAGTGGTATAAAATTTGAAGAAAAATTACCCAAAGGAGGAATGGACGTTAACCACGCTTCAATTCCCCACTATGGGTTGACATTTGAAGTACTTTCTTCTCTCCTCTTTCTTTCTGATTCACAGTGTGTCTAAAGAGGTGAATTGGGCACACAAAACCCAACCTCCTCTTGCCAGGGTGGGTATGAAATATGAAAGCTAGACGATTGTCTGGGCTCAGTGCATTGGAATAACATTGGTTAAATTATGGATAGTTTTTGAATAGTGTCACTTTTTTTTTCTCTGCAGATGGTTGTTCACACAAGGAGCCGGGTCTGCATAATTGTATCACTAATCAGCAGTAAGGCAATTAGTTGTGTAAGTGTGCTATAATCATTCTAACAGAAGAGATGACGAAAAGACAAAAAAAAGGAGGGGGGGGACCAAAATGTCTTTTCTGAATCCATCAACTGACAGCCATAATTAGATATATATAATTGAAAATTCCACAGTAGGGGGGCCAGCTTGTACAAATGAATTTTCTCTGCTGCCCTTACGCATTTTTGTCTGTGGCTGAGCATCCCCCTTAGGAAAAGGCAGAAAACTCGTCATTCCCAAAGAGTGCATACTGTATTGGGTATTCTTTCAGGCCAATGATGTCAGAATAACAATTTTTTTTTGGTTTGGGGGTGGGCATGGGCTGGGGGACTTGGAAGTTAGTCTGCTGTAAAGACGAGGGCTTCACATAAGCTGATATGAAATGCCTTTCTGTGTCATCGCTACTGTCATTTTGAACCCGTCCTTCACTGGCCTCATGTCCATCTTTTGGCTCATAAAGGGACATTCCAGGCAGGGCCAACTTATCCACTGGGCACAGGAGGCAAGGTGTCTAGGGGCTAGGGGCTACCATACTTTAAAAGGCCCACTAGAATGTTACAGTTTTAATTTCTCTTAAACTTCAAAATAAAATGATATAAATATAATAAAAATAAATCCAGCCTGCATTATAGTCATCTTTAGACCAATGCAGTTATGAAACATAATTTTTCATATATTTTTTAATGGAGGATGGGAGCCAGGAAAACAAAACTGCTAGGGTCCATTCAAGTTCCAGTGTGGGTCTGATCTGGGGCTACGGTGTAGTCCGCTATGGAAGTGAGAAAAAGTGGGGTTTGAGAGAGCTCCCTTACAACAAAATATTTCATTCTCAGTTTTTATAGGAAAGAGGGAACTTTATTTAACCAATGCCTGATGATCGAAATCTATAATTACATTTGGGCTAAAAATTCTTAACTGCCTATGAGTTTGTGGAAACTGCAGAAAAGCTTAGCACCGAATTAATCAGACTATAGGTCTCTCCCATCAGACTAGAAATCTTCTTTTTAAATTGGGAGTGCATTCTCCCAACCTCTCTCTCTCTCCCTTTGAATCCACCAACTCTTCTATAATTTAATTGGACAAATCTTAACTGTGATTTTTTTTCCCCTCCCAAAGAGGTGGCACATTGCGGCCAAAACTTGTTAATTAAGTTCTTTAAATGCCCCCAGCTGTGCAATAAGTTTTCAAAGCAACACAACTGCAAATTTATTTATTTTTTTTAACATTTGGTGGCTAGTTTTCAATCATGTATTATTCCCCCCTCCTTTTTTTTCAGGATGAGAAAAACAGGAATAATCTCTTGGAGAATTCCCATGCATTGTGGAATCTTGGACAGACAGTCAAACTGGAGGTGCCATTAAGTGGTGTCTAATTGGAGCCTGCTGAAGGAGGGGAGTCACAAGGGACAATTCTTTGGGCTCACAGGCAGCTTGGGCATGCACATGTCTGTGTAGAAATAATTCAGAGGAGTACCCAGGAAAGCGAGCTCCCTACTAGGGCCTGAGGACACGGCCTCTCCCTACGGGCAGGTGGGGCCTTGGGGACAGTGGATGGAGCCATGTTCCTCAGAGAGAGCCCAGCAGACAGGATGGACACCCAGGGTGCTTCTGGTGTCCCCTTGCCCCTAAATGTAGCCTGTGTTCCTTGTCTTTACCATCTCAGCTTAACTGCTAAAGAGACAGGATTGAAATGGAAGGAAAAACGGAGAAGCGAATTTGCAGTTATCATCACCCTCTGCAAAGCACCATCTTTGATGGTGCCTCTTAGCTGATGCATGGAAGATGCGATGGAGACTCATTTTAGTTAGGATCAAATGGAATCAAATTTTAAAGGGTGAGGATCATTACTAACAATGATGTCATTAATTCACATTTCAGTTTTCCATATTTCAATTCTCTTTTCAAGCACCTTATCATTCCCCTTGAAATGGAGTGTGGACACACATTTTGCATAAGCTTATGGCATGTCTGTGAACATAATGCATGTCAGTTTAAAGAGCTAATGTGTAATTTGCTACATTCTGTAATCCTCAGCAGACATGGTTCCATTGATATGAGGACTTCTCTATCCTGGGTCCATGTATTTTCACCATACACAGAACTTCCCAGCAGGGTCTACCTCCAGTGCCATGCTGGATGTACAGCTTGAAGAAACAATAACTTTTTCCACCTTAGACCAGTAAGCTTTGAGGGTTGTTACTACAGTGTAATTGCAGCCTGACTGATACAATTACTTATAGTCTGTACTAAAAGGTGACTTGGGGGTCAGATAAGGCCCACAGAAATGTCTTGTTTGGCCCACGATATGTTTTCTTAAAATATATATATATATATAGTTGCACACATAAAAATCTGGCAACTCCGGACTTGCATTCTTCCCGTGTAGCCCCAGTCACCTGGAGCTCAGGGCAGCAGCCTCCAGCACTCTCCATCCTCCGAAGCTAGGAGGGAATTCACATGATCTGTAGCCCAAGATCTTTCCATAGCTGGAGAACAGGAGTGTGGGGTGTCTCTTCTCTTTGCTTCTCCTGGATGCCATGGCAAAGGCAATGGCCAGGATTACTTCGGCTTCATTTCCCAAAGGGTGCTGCATGAGGCACTCACTGAAAAACTGACTGTAGGTGTGAGTAGGGGCTGCAGATCTGAGAACTGGGTTTCCTGTCCCCTGTATGCACATCCATGGTATGCCAGTGTCCACTGGATGGGGCATAGCTTGGCGGGAGTTAGAACCATTGGAATGGTCCCTTGCCAATTTCACACGTATCACACTTAGCCGTGGCAAAGAGAAGACACAGCGCTGGTAGGTGCAGTGCACAAATGACCAACTTCTCCTCCTTGCCCCCTCCTTGCTCTCCTTCAAACACCCTTTACTCTTTCCCCCGTGTGCATAGAAAGGCTGGTAGCTGTTTATCTCTAAGCATGCCTGTATCCCCTGTATCTCTTGCATCTTCGGCATCTTCTCCCCATGATTCAAGATCCATTTGTTGCTTTTCTCTTATCCTCAGGGCTTCAAAAAAAGACACTTTCTGGGCTTCATTGCCTTCTATTCCCCAGAACCTCAGCTGGAACAGTAAATCAGAGGGAAGCCATAGATGCTTGTCAAAACCTGGGTTAAAAATAAGTCACTGAAACTTTGATGGAGCTGGAGATCATTATTCTAAGTGAAGTAACTCATGAATGAAAAGGCTAAATATCCTATGTTCTCATTTCTAAGTGGGAGTTAAGCTATGGAGACGCAAAGGCATAAGAGTGATATAATAAATTTTGGAGACACAGGGGGAAGGTTGGGAGGGGGGTGAGGGATAAAAGACTACACATTGGGTACAGTGTACACTGCTTGGATTATGGGTGTGCCAAAATCTTAGAAATCACCACTAAAGAACTTAACCATGTAATAAAAACTCGCCTGTATCCCCCAAAACTACCGAATTTAAAAATTATATACATATATGTATATATATATATATATATATATATATATATAAAATTATTATTTTTTTGACATGGATTCTCACTCTGTCACCTAGCCTGGAGTGCAGTGGCATGATCTCAGTTCACTGCAACCTCTACCTCCCAGGCTCAGGTGATTCTCCTGCCTCAGCCTCCTGAACAGCTGGGATTACAGGCATGTGTCATCATGCCCAGCTAATTTTTGTATTTTTGTTAGAGACAGCGTTTCACCATGTTGGCTAGGCTGGTATTGAACTCCTGACCTCAAGCGATCTGCTCACCTTGGCCTCCCAAAGTGCTGGGTTTACAGGCGTGAGTCACCTCACCTGACCAATAATAACTTTAAAAAAAGAAAAAAAAATTGCAAAGGAAAATAAAGTTGAAACTTCGAATAATTAAATTAAAAAAAATAGTTTCTGAGGTATAGTCTATCTACCATGGGATGAGGCCACAGAAAACATGACCTGAGTTGCCCCACACCCGGCACCTGAGGACTAGTAGCTTTCTTGCCTTCGTTTTCCTCTCTGGGCAGCTTTCCCTCCTTTCTGAGTGCTGTCAGCATGAAGGATCTTCCTCTCTCAGCATCCTCATCTGTTTCCAAGATGTGGCACAAGCTTTGAGCAAATTTATAAAACAGAACAACATTTTCTTCTCCAAGGTCCCTAGCTGGGCCATCTCCTTTGCATGGCTATGATGTTCCTTACCCTTGATTCCTAAGAATTTTTCTTCTTGACACCCCAGTTGACACTAAAGCTTGCTCTCAGTATAAATTTATCTCATTTAGGCAAATTATGTCCCCATATGACCTGTCTCAGAGCTGCTGGCCTTTTAAGCCCTCCTAAAGGTTCCCTCCCTGTTAAAGCTTATTTACCATTACACTCAGGACACAGACTTATTTTCACGGCAGAGCTCCTTCCCAGGAACTAAAAGTGACACCTGGTCAGTGGAAGTTGGTTTCACCTTTGGAGAATGGCTTCCTTATTTTCTGGGATGCTGGCTCCCTTTCATCTCCCTGGGATGTCCGCCTTCCCCCACCACCCAGGCATGCTTGCTCCTGAACTCTTGGACCTGGTCCTGCTTTTGAGCTAATCCTCTGTGTCTTCCCTTTGGATCTCTCCTTCCAAGCCATCTTGCTAAGTGAAAAACAGACATGTAGAGCCATCTTGCAAACTACCCTGCTGAGGAATTCCAGGACTGACTCCCTAAGAGTGGCAGCCTGGGAGAGTGCTTAAGAGCATAGGCTCTGAGGCCAAAGTGCAGAATTTGTATCCTGGCTCTGCTACTTCTTAACTGTGTGATCTTGGGCAAGAGACTTAAGCTCTAGGTGTCTGTTTTTTTTCACTTGTAAAATGGAGAGGGATAAAACAGTACAGGCCTCTGAGTTAATACATGCAAAACACTTCAAACATTACCTGGCATCTTGGGGGAGCTTGGTAAACATTAGCTACTCATTTAGCTCAGCCCAAATAAGCGCTCAGGGTCTCTGCTCCCTTCTCTTTGTCACTTTTGCCCCTTTTCTTGAGCCAATTCCCTAGATTTCTTTCAGGGTCTCCCTCTGACTGTATCCTGGTCATCCTGGGAAGTCTCCTCTCTGACTTTGGGTTTGCCCTGAACCGCAGTCACTTTGCATGACTTTTCCTCCCAACCTCCTCATCCCTGCAATATAGCCCTCCTCAGGTTGGTAATCTCTTCTCTTCACCTCTACCTCCCTACCACGACTTGCAGATAGCTCTGCTCATGACAGCTGCTCAAGAAAGAGTCTCTTTAGCTTCATAATGGTGGCTCTTGCTCTGTCTTAGGACCGAGGTGGTTTTAGAACCTTTTTACCTCCAAGACCCTATGAGCACAGCCTTCTGCTGCTTCATATTTATCGGGCTCCTTTTCCTTTGGTGTCCCACTCAAATTATAATCATAAGCGAGCCATGAATTGGGGTTGTCCACCATCTTGCAAGGCCAGTCAGTCACTTTTTGGTTTAGAGAACCACCAGAGTAGGCTCGAGGCGATGGCTTGCCTCTGTAACCACTGCACTTTGGGAGGCCAAGGCAGCCAGATCATTTGAGGTCAGGAGTTCAAGACCAGCCTGGTCAACATGGTGAAACCGCACCTCTATCAAAAATACAAAAATCAGCCAGGCATGGTGATATGCCTGTAATCCCAGCTCTTCAGGAGGCTGAGGCAGGAGAATCACTTGAACCTGGGAGGTGGAGTTTGCAGTGAGCAGAGATAATACCACTGCACTCCAGCTTGGGCGACAGAGCAAGACATTGTCAAAAAAAAAAAAAAAAAAAAAAAAAAAAAAAAAAAAAAAAAAAAGAGAGAGAGAGAAAGAACAACTCGAATTAAGCCTATATCAGCTTGCTGGAGGTGGGAGCTGCCATCCTCAAATGTAGAAATGTATGTCTTCTCACCCTAAATCCCAATCTTACCCTAAATCCTAAGCTGTTCTATGCCATGCCAGCTACCCAGAGAGGTCCTCGGCTATGCGTTGTTTGGGTTATTTTTTTAGCTGTCATTAAGCCACATGCATTCCTGCTTATGTAATCATCCGAGAACTATGAGTTAGCCTGGGAACCGCCAGGGACATGCTGCTTGTACTTATTAGCTTTATAACTGATGACCAGGCCTCAGGATAATGACAGCTTTGCTGCCCCAGTCACTCAATTTTATGTAACTGATTTCTCAAGAAGCAAATGCATCAGCTAGCTAATTTTGTCCATATGAGTCAGTGGTATGGAGGCAGAAATGGGCTGAATTTTAGGATTCAAAGAACCAAGCAAGTTCTAAACATCCCATCCTGGGCCTCTTTGGCCATAGATCAAACTTTGGTCCTGGAAAGTAGAATTTGATCTGCACAGTGCTTTTCAAAAAATTAGATTTGAACCCTTTTGAGAAACTCGTACCTCCTCCAGTTTGCTGCAATCTCCACTGTTCCCTTTTGTTTTACATTTGGTCTGCTTTATTCATTTATGTTGATCTGCTTGGTCCCTGAAACTATTGGGTTTACAGCTAAAAGCTGAGTGCTTCCGTTAAAAATATGAAAACTAATTACAGAGACACAGAAACATGGAGCTTAGATCTGAAAGGGAAAAGGGAGTGTAATTAAAAAAAAATAATAATTGTAGTCCCACATTTCCAAGTGGAGACTGTGAGGCCAAGTAACATAAAACCATCTGCGACCCATGAGTATCTGTTGACATGGTCTTTGTTGTCTTGTTGCCTCAAAAGAGGTAACTTCTCTGGAATTTTTTTTTTTTTTTCTATTTTAAGATGGAGTCTTGCTCTGTTACTCAGGCCTGGAGTACGTAACAGCATGGGCTCGGCTCACTGCAACCTCCACCTCCCGGGTTCAAGCCATTCTCCGGCCTCAGCCTCCCGAGTAGCTGGGATTACAGGCACCTGCCATCATGCCTGGCTAATTTTTGTATTTTTGTAAAGATGGGTTTTCACCATGTTGGCCAGGCTGGTCTCGAACTCTTGACCTCAGGTGATCCACCCACCTCAGAATTCACTTGAGAAGCATAAAAGCTATAGAACTATAATAATCATGATAGCATCATTTGTTAAGGATGTCAGACCCTGATACACAGAACACATGTGCCAGCTATCATCTGCCATGGCCTTGGGCTTGTCCCTGGCCAAACCTGAAGAACTTCTTCTTTATCTGGAATGGCTCACTCCTGCCAAAGCATCAGTGAGCATTATAGATTTTACTGAAGATCTTGGAATGGAGACAGAAGAAGGGATTGATGTCATAGTGGACCCAATCTTTCTCTTAGGAATCTTCCCTAGATGTATATTCTCCTCCTAGTACCATTCCTCTGCCTGCTACTGACCAGGTCTCTCCCCTGAGCCTTCTTTACATCAGCCTCTCTAGCCCCAGACTTCCATATGCCTCCCAGGGCTTTTCTGTCCTCTTTCCTTATGTTGAGTGACACCGCTGTACTCCAGTTTCTGTCTCTTTCTGCCACTTAATACTGTTTTCAAGTGTGAGGATGGAAATTTTGCTTGTGCTCAGCAATTAAAAACTTCTTCAGTTCTCATGGCCTACCTCTATAAGTATGACAACGAAAGATTATAAATAATAATAGCAAGAAACCATTTTTGTTCCTCTAAACATACATGATCTCTAATCCTCAACACAAATTTGCAGTGAGATACATATTTTTTGTACCTCACAATAAAAAAAAAGAACAGAAATCAGGGAGGTCACGTCACTTGCCCTGGGCCACACAGCTTGTAAGTGCTGCAGATAGAACATACTAAGGCCTGACCCAAACTCCTTCTTTGCCATGTCGGGGCATTGGAAGGCAGGTAGTAGCAGGGCTGAGTGAACTGATCTGCTGGCATCAATTCTAGGTGACTCTTCCCTTTCATCGCTATTGGGATCTAATAACTCAAAGGTGGCAATTTTGGTTAACCTCCCTCTTTTTAAAGATAATTCATCTTCAGGATGCTTTTCGATACTTGGAAAGAAACTCCTAATGAGGATACTTCTCCAACTTTTCTTTCTCTTCCTCATCTGAATCTTATTATAATTCAAGCCTATACATTGCTACTGACAGTGGTCTCTTTGCTTTACTTCTTTAATTAGTACTGTCATTTTTAATCCACTGGAAAGAAGACCGGGAGATTGAATATCTCAACAGACATGTTATTCTGAAACTCCAGTGGTGACAAATTCAAAAACTCACATCGAAGATTTGTTTTCCTATGCTATCCTATTAGCTCAGAGTACAGAGACTTAGGAATCTTTTCCTCTTTTGAGGGCTAATTCAGAGCCATTTTTGGTTACCATGCATAAGATGTTTTAAAACCGAGTTGTCAGGCTGTTAAATGTCTTCACCATGGAGTGTTCCAGCAATTCAATCCCTCTGAGTTGCTCTGGGTGTCTTAAATGTTTTGATTACAAATACAGGAGGGAAACTGCTGTCCTGAAGTCTCCCCTTAAATCTTCTTATGGATTAATTTGCTGTGTGGCCTGAAATAGGTCAAAAGGTTTTGGCTCAGGAGTAGAATTCTAGAAATAATCACCCTATAGACACTCTAAATCAATCATAATTAATGCACTTGCCCAGTTCTGTCAGCTGATTGCTGCTAGAGGGTGAAATAAAGAGACCCTTTCTAATACAATTTGAAAAGAGATCAAATCTGTCATTTCATCTAATAATTGAGCCAAATGAGAAAAGAGAAGGGTCAAAGTTCACTGCATGACCTTATGTAAACCCAATAATGCATAATTCATTTCCTTTTCATGGAATTTATAAGCTGCTGTAAATGGACAGGATAGAATCTTCTGCCCTCCCTGGCTTCTCCCAAACTCTTCTTGCTTCTCCTGAAATGCCTTGCAGAGCTGCCCAAACTTTCCAGTGGCATATTCTGGCTGCATAATCCCCAAACCTTCAATACGGGCCGGCATTTAATTCATTCTCCCAAGCGTGTGAAGTTAACAACTGAATAAATCACTGGCAGCTCTCTCTGAATGATATAAAACCTGTAATTTATTTATTGAGTGTTACAAATACAGTTACAACATGTTTTCATGGAAAATGCTTTCCCTCTTTTTAATATTATCCAAAGAAAGAATCTGGGTTTTGAGTTCTGGAAATGGAGTTTGGAAGACAGTATGTTTGTGGATTGTCCATTCTTTGATGATGCAGTGATGTTAGGAAACTGGGTCCCTTCCCAGCTTTGGCACCATTCGGGTTGAGGCAAGGTGGGACAGAAAGAAAGAAAGCGTGTTTGAGGAAATCTTCTAGTCGCTTCTGGGACTCCCCCAAGCATCTATACTCAAGTTTACCGAAACTCTGAACTGTGTGCCAACAAAACTCTTCTTTTAATTGCACACAGTCAAGAGTTCTTGTCTCAAGACCTATTGATAGACTGGGTACAGTGGCTCATGCCTGTAATCCCAGAACTTTGGGAAGCTGGGGCATGTGGATCACTTGAGGTCAGGAGTTTGAGACCAGCCTGGCTAACATGGTGAAACCCCATCCCTAATAAAAATACAGAAAAATTAGCCGTATGTGGTGGTGTGCACTTGTAATCCCAGCTACTCGCAAGGCTGAGGAGAGAGAATCACTGGAACCCGGGAGGAAGAGGTTGCAGTAGGCCCAGATTGTGCCACTGCACTCTGGCCTGGGAGACAGAGCAAGACTCTGTCTCAAAACAAAACAAAACAAAGACAAACAAACAAAACCTCTTGATAGCAGCCGGCCATTTCCCTTTAAAAAAAAAAAAAAAAAAGAAAACATTCATTTCATCAGGGGGCACCATTAAAGTAGCTATGCATTTGATTTTTGTGGGTGACGTATGAAGGGATTGCATTCTCTCTAATGAAGTCAGCCCAAGATGCCTTCAGAACTTCTAGCCGCTATTGCATGTTCTTTTCACAGTTACCACATCTGACTTTTTAACTGAAGCCCTTCAGACTAGATAGAGAGAAGCCTAAGGATCCAGCCATTCAGCTGCTATGTGGTGCTCACAACATTTACAAAACTTTTGTCTGTTTGTTATCTGATGCTCAAGTTTTCCAAAATATGTTCATTTCTTTGCTGCTTTTGTATTGTATATTCCTCTGCACCACTATGAGGATAAGCTTTCTAAAATATGGACGTGATCTTGTCAGTTCCTGCTGTTGGAAGCTTCTGTGTACTGGGAAAGGACAAGTCTAAATTGGCTCCATCTTCCCATAGAAGGCTTTTTTTGACATTATGTAACAAAACTGGAACTTGACTTACTCTTTGACTCTCAAAGTTCCACTCTTCACAATTTGCCCTAGATAAATTACGAAAAACTGATAAATATGGATAAAAATATATATGCTTATATATGATATGTATTATAATTTTAGAAACACCCTGAAGTCTCATCATTAGGAGATTGTTAAGTTAATTATGATATTTCGCTGGGTGTGATGTCTCACGCCTGTAATCCCAGCATTTTGGGAGGCTGAGGAAGTTCGAGATCAGCCTCACCAACATAGTGAAACCCCTCTCTGCTAAAAATACAAGAATTAGCCAGGCATGGTGGTGCGAGCCTGTAGTTCCAACTACTCTGGAGGCTGAGGCAGGAGAATCACTTGAACCCCAGGAGGTAGAGGTTGTGGTGAGCCGAGATCGCACCATTGCACTCCAGCCTGGGCAACAGAGTAAGACTCCATCTCAAAAAAAAAAAAAAGATATTTCTAAATTAAAGGAATACTCTGCAAGCATTAAAAATGATGTCCTCAACCACATGGAAAGAAATTCCAAACATGTCTTTAAGTAAAAATGCATGTTATGATACAGGCTGAGAAGTTTTATCCTATTTTGTTATTAGACTATCTTTCTCCATAAGTAGAGAAGAGAAAACTGAATACTTTGTAGTTTATCATAAACCAATATCACAACATTGGCAAGAATGGGACAATGACAGATAAGAAGGAAACTGGGTTTACAACTGGAGTAGAATTCCAATCAGTGCGGTGAATGGTGGGCTCAAAAAATAAATGATGTTAGGATATTTGCAATCCACGAAGAAAAAAAGCTATAGAAAACTCCAGATTTCAAATTTTTAAAACCTTAGCCTGAAAAGTATATTTCTTCTGTATAAATTATTCGTATACGTGCATATGCACACACACGCAAAGTACATATACATAAATGTTGATTTGCCAACACTGAAATTAAAATTTTTAATATGACATAAAACACCACAAGCAAAGTTAAAAGACAAGCCAAAGACCAGGATAATATTTTTTCAATAAATATCACCAATAGATGATATATGAAATCCTAAGATAAAAGAACTCATAGACGAACAAATCACAAAAGACATGTACTTGCAATTCACAGAAGAGAAAATTCAAAAGGCCCGTGAACACACGAAAAGACACTCAGCATCTTTAGTAATAAAGAAAATGCACATTTTACAAAATGGCAAAGTTTGTGAAGTATGACAGTGTCAAGTGCTGGTGAATACATGGAGAAATAGGAACTCTTATACATTGCTGACGGAAATTGCTTCACATTATAGAGCAATGTGCAAATAGCCATTGAGGTTAAGTATGTACTACAACCCAGCAGTTCCATTTGTTGGTGTACATGTTAAAGAGATTCATTAGGTGTACAGCACAAAGAGACAAGAAAGAGGATAGTCATAGCTGGGGAGAGCAAAACATGAACAATCTATGTGCCCATTGATAGTGCACTAGATACACAGCAGTGGTATTTACACTATAAAGGCACAATTGCTGGGGCAGACCATTCAGGTTCAAATCCAGGCCCTACCATGTACGAAGAGTACAACCAAGCACAATTACCAAACTGCTCTGTGCTTTACTTTTCCCATCTGTAAACTAGGAACAATAGCATAGGATGAATTTATCTTACTGACGATCAAAAGGTTAATGTGTAAAGCATTTAGAACAGTCTGTGGCACACAGTATCACATGTAATTTACTATTGTTATTATTATAGAATAATCAAAGTAAAAACAAAAATCCTAGATCTTTATGCATTCACATTGTTAAATATCAGAACTTAGTGCTGAGGAGAAAAAGCGAGTTGTAAAATGATATATGCTGTATGGCTCCATATGAAAACATCTATGCCGTCTTTGAAAAAGTACATAAAGCAGTATTATTTGTTGCTAGGATAATACCTATGAAAGAGAAGTATCAGAATATGCACAGAGAAATTCAATCTGTGCTCAGTTCTGGAGAGAAATGGGCTAAATCAAGAAAGGGTGCTGCTTTAAGTATATATATGTTGTTTTATTTTCTTTAAAAAAGAGAGATCTGAAGAAGAAAAAAAAAAACTATTAATGATTATAAAATTTTGGTGGTGAGCATACGGGAGCCTGTTATTTTCCAAGCTTTAAGTTGGACATTTTTATTTTGGAATAATTCTAGAGCTGCTTTCAGTGACAAGAAATAATACAGAGATAGCCCATAAACTCTTTTGAGATTGGCTTCTTTCACCCAACATATTGATCTAGAAACGTATCCAGCTGGTTGCGTCTATAACTAGCGCATTTTTATTGTTGAGCAGTACTGCACAGTATGGATGTAACACATTTTGTTTCACCATTCACCCGTTGAAGGACATTTAGGTTGCTTTCAGTTTGGGGATATTATAAAGAAAGCTGCTATAATCATTTGCATACAGATTTGTGTAAACAGAAGTGTTAATCTTGGATGAATGCACAGGAATGCAATTGCTAGATCCTATGGTAATTACATGTTACATTCTTAAGGAAACTAACAAATTATTTTTCAGATGACTTTGCCATTTCGCATCCCCACCAGCAATGTATGAATGGTATAAGTTTCTCTGTATCCTCGCCACCATTTGGTGTCATCCTTTTGATTGCAGCATTCTGATAAATGTGTAGTTAAGATATCTCACTGTGATTTTCCTAATGGCTGATGATGTTGGACATCCCTAGATCCCAAAGATTATAGTCTGTTTCTTTAAAAAAAAGTTTCAGCTGGGTGTGGTGGCTCACGCCTATAGTTCCAGCACTTTGGAAGGCAAGGCAGGTGCACCACTTGAGGTCAGGAGTTTGAGACGAACCTGGCCAACATGGCGAAAACCCATATCTACTAAAAATACAAAAATTAGCTGGGTACGGTGGCCTGCAATCCCAGCTACTTAGGAGACTGAGGCAGGAGAATTACTTGAACCCCGGAGTCAGAGGTTGCAGTGAGCCAAGACTGAGCCATTGTACTCTAGGCTGGGCAAAAAGAACAAAACTGTCTCAAAAAAAAGTTTCATAGTTTTACATCTTACATTTAAATTTGTGATTCATTGTTTTCATACACTTATTCATTTTAATTGAAATACAATTCACAAACCATAAAATTTACCATTTTTAAGTATACAGTTTGGTGGTTTTAGTATATTCACAAGATTGTGCTATCGTCACTGCTATCTAGGTCCAGAACATTTTCGTTGCCCCAAAATGAAACTCCACACCTGTTTGCAGTCCTCCCACTCTCCTCCCAGCAACTCCTGGCAACCAATAATTGACTTTTGTCTCTATGGATTTGTTTATTCTTGAAATTTCAAATAAATAGAATTATATGACACCATATGTGACATTTTGCGTCTGACTTCTTTCACTTGGCATGTTTCAGTGTTTATCTATTATAACACATATCAATGCTTCATTTTTATGGCTGAATAATATTTCATTGTATGGCTATACCATAGTTATTTTTCCACTCATCAGTTGATGAACATTCAATGGTTTCCATTTTTTGCTTTCCATAAATGTTTCTCTGAATGTCATGTATAAATTTTTGTATGAGCATATGTTTCCAATCCCCTTAGTTATAGATCAAGAGTAGAGTTGCTGGATCATATGGTAATTGTTTATTCTTTTGAGGAACCAACAAACTGTTTTTCATAGTGGCAGCGCCATTCTACATTCTCAGAGTATCAGGACTTTAATTTTGCTGTATTCTTGCTAATGCTTGTTATCTTCTGGTGGTTTTGTTTATTTTATAAGTGACTATGTTCGTGAATGCAATGTGGTATCTTGTGGTTTTTGATTAGCATTTCCTAAGGACAAATGATATCGCGCAACTTTTCATACTTTTTGGCCATTTAAGAAGTGTTTATTCATGTCGTTTGTTCATTTTGAAATTTATTTTATTTCTTTTTATTGTTGAGTTGTAAAAGATTTTTAGACATTCTGGATACCAAATCCTTATCAGAGATATGATTAGCAGATGTTTTCTGACATTTTGTGTATTATCTCTTCCTTTTCTTGATTGTGTCCTTTGATGCACAAAAGTTTTAAATTTTGTTGAAGTCTAAACATCTATTTTTTTTTTTTTGGTTGCTTGTGCTTTTGTTGTCATATCTAAGAAACTGTTGCCTAATCCAAGGTTACAAAGATTTACATCTATGTTTTCATCTTTATTGTTTTAGATCTTAAATTTAGGTCTTTGATGCCTTTTGATCTATTTTCCATATATGATGTGAGGTAGTGGTCCAAATTTCTTTTTCATGCAGATACTTAATCGTCTTATTGCCATTTGTTGAAAATAATATTCTTTCTCCATTGAATGTTTTTGGTATCTTTATCAAAAATCAATTGACCACAGATGTATGGATCCATTTCTGGCTCTCAGTTCTATCAAATTGATCGATACGTCTATTCTTATGCCATTGGCACACTGTCTTAATTACTGTAAATTAGGAGTAGGTTTTGAAATTGTAAGTGGTGAGTCTTCCAACTTTGTTTTACTTTTTAGTTAATTTATTTATTTTCGAGACAGTGTCTCACTCTATCACCCAGGCTGAGTGCAATGACATGATGACAGCTCACTGTACCCTCGACCTCAGGCTCAAATGATTCTCCCAATCAGCCTCGTCAGTAGCTGGGACTATAAGCACATGCCACCATGCCTGGTTATTTTTTTAAATTTTTTGTAGAGACAGGGTCTTGCTATGTTGCTCAGGCTGGACTTAAACCCCTGGATGCAAGCAACCTTCCTGCCTTGGCCTCCCAAAGTGCTGCAGTTACAGGAGTGAGCCACCATGCTTGGCCTGTTTTACTTTTTCAAGTTTTTTTTTTTTTTCAATTCCATATGAATATTAAAATTAGCTTATCCATTTCTGAAAAAAGAAGCAGTTGGAATTTTGACAGAGAATGCATTGAATCTGTATATTAATTTGTAAAGTTTTGGCATCTTAATAATTTTAAGTCTTACAGGAACATAAATGTCTTTCCATTTATTTAGGTCTTATATTTCTTTTTTTTTTTTTTTTCATGGTTCACTGATGCCTTTTTTTTTGAGCACAAAACCACTGGGGATCTTGCCTGTGGCCACCCCGGAGACGACACTGGAGGTTCATATTGCTCCAGACACTTGGTGGAAAGTGAGGCGAGAAAAACCACGATTTGGGCCAATTACACGACTGCAAAGCTAGGGCTGCCACGAGGGCTCCGGGGAGCTGGGCTTCTGTAGAAGTTCTAAGGAAGCAGTGCGAACCCCACGGTGGTGGGCGAGGGGAGCTAACTAGCAGGGGCCCCTGCAAGTGTTGGTCGGGGGGCCTGGAGCTGCCCGAGCTGACACGAGGGGGGGAGTCTAATCAGCCAACAGGCGACTGAAGGGCTGGCCTGCCCACCGCTTACTTGGCCATGGGGTTTCTGAAGTTCCTGCCAGCAAACTTAGCCTTGCTGCCCAGCTCCTCTTCAATTCTGAGGAGCTGGTTGTACTTGGCCAAGCGCTCAGATCGGCAAGGGGCACCAGTCTTGATCTGCCCAGTGCACAGTCCCACCACCAGGTCGGCGATGAAGGTATCTTCAGTCTCCCCGGAACGATGAGACACCATGACGCCCCAACCATTGGCCTGAGCCAACTTGCACGCCTGCAGGGACTCGGTCACGGAGCCAATCTGGTTCACTTTGAGTAGGAGGCAGTTGCAGGACTTCTCATTTGCAGCCTTGGCAATCCTCTTCGGGTTGGTCACTGTGAGATCATCCCCAACCACCTGGATTCCTGCACTGGCTGTGAACTTCTGCCATGCTCCCCAGTCATCCTGGTCAAANGATGACCACCTTATCGGTGTAGCCAGCTTTCCCAATTGCTGTCTTCAGCAGCTCCAGGCCTGGGAAGAGATGGCAGCAACAGGTTTGGAAAACAGGCAGATAGAGAGAAAACTTCCCTTCAACAGCTGCTACACAGGGACTGTAACACAAAGATCAAGAGGTGTTCAGGCTCCAGCCAGTAGTTCTGACAATGTCAGTTACTTTTTTTTTTTTCCTGCTTTGGGGCAAGAAACCATGGGTCAGAGCTCTTGGTGTATACTATGTGGGAAATTCAGTACAGCTTCCAAGAAGGCAGCCTTTCCCACTGATAAATGCTCCCAAATTTAGTGCCCAGGAACAGCTGTCCTGGCCAAGATACAGTTACAGTAATGAGCTGAGATCAGCTGTCTTGAGGCACACACCTTCAACAGAGCTGAAGCGGGACCTAAGAGAAAGCTCAGTGAAGGGCAGCCCTGGGTGGCAGGACCCTGCCGCCAGGCTGGGCTGTGCCGTCCGCAGCTGAGCTGCCCTGCCAGTAGGACAGACACAGACACTTGGCTCCTCAAGCTATTAGGTACTGCTTGAGTCCAGAAGGCGGAGGCTGCAGTGAGCCGAGATCGCACCACTGCACTCCAGCCTGGGCGACAGAGCGAGACTCCATTTCAAAAAAAGAAAAATGAAACAAAATTAAAAAATGAAGCTTTCCTTTTTCTCCTTAAAACCCTTTTGGAGGGTCTTGATCCTTACTAACTACAGGTGGAAAGAACACCTTTCCCACAAAGGCAGGTGTGGATGATGCCCCCCCGCCGCCGCCAAGGGAGCCGGTGCGGCGCCTTTACCTTCCTTATTCTCCAGGATGTTGGGAGCAAATCCGCCTTCATCGCCCACATTGGTGGCATCTTTCCCATATTTCTCCTTGATGACATTCTTCAGGTTGTGGTAAACCTCCGCTCCAATGCGCATGGCTTCCCTGAAGTTTGCAGCACCCACTGGGAGGATCATGAACTCTTGCATGGCCAGCTTGTTACCAGCATGGGAACCACCATTGATGACGTTGAATGCCGGCACTGGCAGGATGACTTCGGAGTTGCCAGCCAAGTCAGCAATGTGGCGGTACAGAGGGACCCCCTTCTCAACAGCACCGGCTTTGCAGACAGCGAGGGACACCCCCAGAATGGCATTTGAACCAAACTTAGATTTATTTTCTGTTCCATCCATCTCGATCATCAGTTTGTCAATCTTCTCTTGTTCTGTGACATTCAGTTTCTTGCTAACCAGGGCAGGCGCAATAGTTTTATTGATGTGCTCAACAGCCTTTGAGACACCCTTCCCCATATAGCGAGTCTTATCATTGTCCCGGAGCTCTAGGGCCTCATAGATACCAGTTGAAGCACCACTGGGCACAGCAGCTCTGAAGAGACCTTTTGCAGTGAAGAGATCAACCTCAACAGTGGGATTCCCACGAGAGTCAAAGATCTCCTGGCATGGATCTTGAGAATAGACATGGTGGATTTCTAACCGCCGAGTCTCGTCGCCCGGGAGAGAAGCGGAGAGTGCTGCAGACACCCAGATGTGCGTTAAGACGGAGAGGTCTGCGTGCTCCGGGTCCTCACAGCTTCTCAGGTCTTATATTTCTTACAGTATTTCAATATTTTGTAGTTGTTAGTGTATGAGATGTATGAGTCTTACAACTCCACAGTTAAAATGATGCCTAAGTATCTTATTTTATTATGTATTACAAATGGAATCATTCCCTTCCCTTCCCCTTCCTTCCCCTCCCCTTCTCCCTCCCCTCCCCTCCCCTTCTCCCTTCCTTTTCCTTTCCTTTCCCTCCTTTTCCCTCCCTTGCCCTCCCATCCCTTTCTTTCCCTTCCCTGTTCCTTCTTTTCCCTCCCTTCCCCTCTACTCTCCTATCCTTTCCTTTCCCTCCCTTCCCCTCCCCTTTTCTCTTCTCCCTCCCCTCCCATCCCCTCCTTTTCCCTCCCCTCCCCTTCACTCCCCTCTTGTCCTCTTTTTCTTTTGACAAGATCTTAGTCTGTCACTTGAGCTGGAGTGCAATACCATGATGATGGTTCATTGCAGCCTCAAATTCATGGACTCTAGCAATCCTTCCACCTCATCCTCGGAAATCGCTGAGACTACAGGCGGTCAATACCACATCTGGCAAATTTTTCTATTTTTTGTTGCGATGGGGTCTGACTATGACTGTTCTCAAACTCCTGGCCTCAAGCAATCCTCCCACCTCACTCTCCCAAAGTGCTGAGGTTACAGGTGCGAACCACCATGCCTGGCCTGGAATTGTTTTCTTAGCCTTATTTTCAAATTATTCATTTCTAATGTATAGAAATATAATTAACTTTATATATTAATCTTGTTTCTTCCAAACTTGTGGAACTCATCTATTAGCTCTAATAGTTTTTGGTGAATTCTTTATGGTTTTCTTTGTATCAAATTGTGTCATTTGCAAAAAGAGAGAGTTTTACTTCTTTCTTCCCAATTTGGATGCCTTTTGTTTCTTTTTTCTTCCCTAATTGCCCTGACTAAAACTTCCAGTACAATGTTGAATAAAAGTGAGAGTAGATTCTTTGTACTGGTTGCTCATTTTAAGGGGAAAGATTTTACTAACTATAGTAAAATAGTTTTATATCATTTTATATACTTAAATTACTAACTATAATTTAACTGTGGGTTTTTTGTAGGTCCTCTTTATCAGGTTGAGAAAGTTCCTTTTCATTCTTAGTTTTCCAAGGGTTTTCGTTCTGAAAGACTGCCAGGTATTGTCAAATGCATTTTTTAAAAATTACTAACCGAATCAATTTTTTCATAGCCTTCTCTTATATTCCTTTTTACTTATGTAAACTCAGTAGTAACATCTCTTATTCCTAATTTTACTAACATGATTTATTTTTAATTGGCCATTCTAGCTAAAAGCTTATCAATTTTCTTGATCTTTTTAGACAACCAACTTGGTTTTGTGAATTTTCTCTATTTTTTCTATTCTTTTTTTTTTTAATTTCTATTCTAATGCTCATTATTTTTGTGTACGGGCTTTGGATTTAGTTTATTCTTCTTTTTCTAGTGTGTTAAGGTGGAAGATGAGGTTGCTGATTTGAGCAATCTGAGTTTACAGTCAGAAGTTGTCTTATAGGAACTACTTTCACTACATTCCGTTAAGTTTTTATTTGTTGTGTTTTCATTTTGTTCATCTGAAAGCATTTCTAAATAGCCTTGTGATTTCTTCTTTAACCTCTTGGTTATTTAGGAGTATGTTGTTGAATTTCCCAAATAACCTTCTATTATTAATTACTAATTTTGTTTCATTGGGGCTGTAACATATACTTTGACCTCAGCCCTTTTAAACACTTGTTTTATAGTCATCCTAACTTATGATCTAGCCTGGAAAATGTTTTATATGCATTTGAGAAGAGTGTGTATTCTGCTGTGGTTGGCTGCAGTCCTCTCTAGATGTCTGTTAGTTCTAGTTAGTTAATAGTGTTGTTCAAATGTTCTATTTCCTTGCTGATCTGCCTAGTTGGTCTATGTGTTATTGAAAGTGAGGGACTGAAGTGTCCAACTATTACAGTTGAATTGTGTGTGTTCCTTCCAACCTGTCAGATTTTGCTTTGTGTATTTGAGGCTTTGTCCTTAGGTACATATATGCTTTGTTAATTTTAAAATATTCATTCTACCAATTTCTGCCTTTAAAATTTCTTTTTTTATTTTAATTGACATAATAATTGTACAAATTTGTGGGGGTACAGTGCAATGTTTTGATACACATATGCATCATGTAATAATTAAATCAGGGCATTTAGCATAGCCACCATCTCATACATTTTATCATTCTCTGTGATCAGAACATTCAAAATCCTCTCTTCTAGCTATTTTGGAATGTATAATAAAAAATTGTCAACCATAGTTACCCTCCTGTGCAATAGAACATCAGAACTTATTCCTCTTCTCTAACTGTAACTTTGTACACATTGACAATCTCTCCATATTCCCCTTCCTGTTACTCTCCCCAGCATCTGGTAACCAATCTTTTACTCTCTACTTCAGTGAGATCAATTTCTTTAGATTCCATTTATGAGTGAGGTTACTCAGTTTTTGTCTTTCTGTGTCTGGCTTATTTTACTTCACATAATGTCCTCCAGGTTTATCTATGTTGCCATGAATGACAGGATTTCCTTCATTTAATGGCTGAATAGTAGCCCATTGTGTATATATACATTTTCTTTATTCATTCATCAATTGATGGACACTTAGGTTGATTCCGTAACTTGGCTATTGTAAATAATGCTTCAATAAACATAAGAATGCCTACTTCAACGTACTGAATTCATTTCCTTTAGATAAATATTCAATAGAGAGACTGCTGGATTTTATATTTCTACTTTTAATTCTTTTGTGGAAACATCATACTATTTTCCATAGTAGCTATACCAATTTACATTCCCACCAGCAGTGTGTACTATTCCCCTTTCTTCACATTCATACAAGCATTTGTTATTTTTTGTCTTCTTGATAGTGGCCATTCTAAATGGGGAGAGGGGATATCTCATTGCAGTTTTGATTTGCATTTCCCTGATGATTAGTTTTGTTGAGCATTTTCTTCATGTACTTGTTGGCCATTTCTCTGTCTCCTTTTGAGAAATATCTATTCAGACCTATTGGTCATTTTTAAATTGAATTATTTTATTGTTTTGCTATTGAATTATTTGAGCTCCTTACATATTTTCAACATTAGAATATACGTCAGATGCGCAATTTTAGCCTATTCTGTAGGTTGTCTCCTCACTTTATTGATTGTTTCCCTTACTCTGCAGAAGATTTTTATTTGACAGAATCCTGTTTGTCTATTTTTATTTTATTTTTATTGCCTGTGCATTTAAGGTCTTATCCAAAATTATTTTATTTTCTGTTTTTTATTTTTATTTTGGTGTTTTTGAGACAGGGTCTTGTTTTGTTGCCCAGGCTGGAGCACAGTGATGCAATCATGGCTCACTGCAGCCTTGACCTCCTGGGCTCAAGCTATCTTCCCATATTAGCTCCAACCACCTCCCACCCAACTCCTACTTAAGCTGGGCTGGGACTACAGGCACATGCCACCACATCTAGCTAATTTTTAAATTGTTTGTGGACAGAGAATCTCACTATGCCCAGGCTGGATGTGAACTCCTAATCTCAAGTGATCTTCCCATCTCAACCTCCCAAAGTGCTGGGATTGCAGGCATGAGCCATCACGCTTCACTGTCTTATCCAAAAATTCTATGTCCATACCAATGTCACGAAGCGCATTGCCAATGTTTCCTTCCAGTAATTTTAGGATTTGGGGTCTTATATTTAAATCTTTAATCCATTTTGAATTGATTTTTGTGTATAATGAAAGATAGGAGTCTAGCTTTATTCTTCTGCATGTGGATATCTAGTTTTTCCAGGACCATTTATTATCTGACTTTTAATTAGAAATTTTAATCCATTAAAGTTTAATTACTGACATCATAGGATTTTCAGGTGCCATTTTGTTATTTGTTTTCTACATGTCTTTCTTTTTTGTTCATCAGTTCCTTCACTGTTGTCTACATCTGTGTTAAACAAATATTTTATAGTGTATCGTTTAGGGTTTCTTGTTTTTTTTTTAACTACATATTTTTGAATTATGTTCTTAGGGATTGTCCTAAGGATTACTATTAATATCTTAATGTATTAAAAAAATTGATTTGTTTTAATATCAACTAAATTTAAATAGGATATAAAAACTTGGCTCATATATGGCTTCATTTCTCTCCTCCTATTTCGCTGTTATTTTCATAAATTAAATCTTTATATATTATGTGCCCTTCCTTAAATTTATTGCATTATGAAGTTGTCTTTTGAATCAGGTTGAAAACAGAAAATACATTCATACTTTACCTTCATTTGTGTAATTGCTTTTCTGGTGTTCTGTTTATTGTGGATTCAAGTTACTGTCTGGTATCCTTTTATTTAAGCCAGAAGGGCTGCCTTTAGTATTTCTTTTGAGGTAGGCCTGCTAGTGACAAACTCTGTCAGTTTTTGTTTACCTGGGAATTTCTTAATTTCTCCTTTCTCTATGAAGTTTGACTAGATATAAAAACATGGTCAACGGTTTTTTTCTTTCAAAAATATCATCTCAATATTTTCTGGCCTCCATAGTTTCTGTTAAGAAACCAGCTGTTAATCTTATTGAGGGTCTTTTATATATAATAAATTTGCTTTTTGCATGTTTACAAGATTCTCTTTTTGTCTTTGACTTTTGCAGTTTGATTATAATGAGTCTATGTGTAGATCTCTTTGAGTATATGCTATTTGGAGTTCACTGAGCTTTATCAATGAGTAAATTAATGTTTTTCATAAAATGAGGCAAGCTTTTAGGCATTTTTTTCTTCAAATATTCTTTTTACCCCATTCTCTCTTTGTTTTCCCATTGAGACTCTCATTATGTTTGTACGCTTGATAGTATACAACTATCAAGTCCTGTAAGCCTCTGCTGGACTTTTCATTTTTATTCATTCTTCTTTCTGTTTCTTAGCCTGGATAATTTCAATTTACATACTTTCAAATTTACTTATTCTTTTGCCTGCTGAAATCTGCTATTAAGACTTTCCAGTGAATTTTTAATGTTAGTTTTTATTTTAGTTTATGAAAGTACTGTTCAATTCCAAAATTTCTATTTGATTCCTTATAATTTCAATCTCCTTATTGTTAGTCTTTATTTGGTAAAACATTATTCATATACTTTCCTTTAGGTTTTTAGACATGACTTCTTTTAGCTTTTTGAACTTATGTAAAATAGCTAATTTAAAGTCTTCTTCTAAGTCCAGCTTCTGAGCTTTCTTGGGGATGGTCTCTGTAGATTGCAATTTTTTTCTGTGTAAGGATCATAATTTCTTGTTTATTTACAGGTGTTATGTTTTTGTTGTTGTTGAAAAGAACACATTTCCAATTATATAATGTGTGACTCTGGAAATCAGACCATTCCTATTCCCCAAGATTTGTCGTTGCCTCCTGTTATAGTTGATACTGTTTTTTGTTTAGATGTTTCTGAACTAATTCTGTAAAGTCTGTATCTTTGTTATGTGTGGCCATTGAAATCTCTATTCAATTAGCTGTATGGTCAGCTAATGATGGGACAAAATTTCCTTAAAGGCCTAGAGCTAATAAGTCTCCCAGTCTTTTTTGAGTGGCACTGTGTAGATGGTGGGGAATCACTGTAACACTCAGTGGGAAGATTACAACTCTGCCTTAGCCTTCCCTTCCTGCTTGGGCAGAGACTTGAGGTCAATTAAAGGTGAGAGATTAGGACTTAGGTTTTTCATAAGCATGTGAACAGCTGTGCACAGCTCTGTTCATGTATGTAGACTTTAGCTTCTCAAAAATATGTCAAAGACCCTAACGTATTTCATTTTTTCAGAATTTTCTGTTGAGCTTTTTTGTTAGTTTATTGTTTGCCCTGACTATTATTGATCACTTCAGGCAGCTGTGGTATTAAGACATTAGAGAAATGCCCCCAGAAAGAAGTATTTATCACTGGACAAATTTGAGTAAGCCCAACCAAAAGACCAGCCTTTCCAGTTGGGTATTTTAGGAAGCCTCTAAAAAGATGAAATAGTAAATTTTGAAAGAATATGATATTTCTATTTCCTCTAGTGCTGGGATTCAATGCTTTTATTTTTCTTGGCTAAAAAACAGCTGGAGAGTGGTTAATGGGACTAATATAAGTTAAAATGCCAGAAAGCTCACTGTTTTTATTGAGATTCAGCAATTTTTATTGACTAAACATCTCTAGGCTTGCTGCAAGCCTTTGATTAATTTCCAGAGTCCTGAAAAAGTTGATTCTGACCACTTTTTTTTTTTCTTTGCTTTTTATTGCTATTCTATAAGGGGCCACACTTTTGGTGGCTCTTAAGTCACAATTTTTGCTCCATCACTTTCTATGACTTATTAGAGGTTTTTTTGTTNTGCTTTTTCCTGTTTTTTGTTTGTTTGTTTGTTATTGTTGTTTGTTTGTGTATGGGTGTTCACTCATTTAGCAGCATTTATTGAAAAGGTATTCTAGTTTATTTGCACTTACATATAAATTTTAGAATAATCTAGTTTATATCTACATAAAGTATTATTGATATTTTGATAGAAATTAGGTTAAACCTGTTTGGGGAGTATTGACATTTTTATGTCGAGTCTTTTAACCCATATATGTGATATGTCTTGCCATTTGTTTAGATCTTTTTTGATTTTTTTCATCTGTGTTTTATTGTATTCAGCATTAAAGTCTGGTACATATTTTGTCAGTTTTATTATTAGTCATTTAAATTATCCTCAAGCAATTGTAAATAGTATTGTATTTTTCGTTTTGGTGCCTATATTTTTATTATTAGCATACAAAAATATAGTTGAGTTTTTTAAGTGGATCTTGTATCCTGCAACTTTGCTAAATTTACTCATTATTTATTTTCCCGCCTTACCATATTGGCTAAAACTACCAGCACTATGTTAAATAAGAGTGGGGAGAGTGAACGTCTTTGACTTTTTTCTAATCAGAGAGGAAAGTATTTAGTCATTCACAATTAAGTATAATATTAGGTAGAGATTTTTGCGCATGTTATCAATTGATGAAATTTCCTCTATTTATAGTTTTATAAGTGATTTAAAAAATCAGAAATGAGTGTTGAGTTTATTCAGATACTTTTTGCACATTGAGTGTTATAATTATATAAATTCGCTTCTTTCACTTGTTAATATGATAGATTATATTGATTAATTTACGAAAATTGATCTGGCCAGCCTTTCTTCTTTGGAATAATCCCCAATGACCATGGGATATAGTTTTTTTTATATATTGCTGAATTCTGCTTATTATATTCTCTTAAGGATTTTTGCATCTACATTTATAAGGAACATTGCTCTGTAGTTTTTGTTTTAGTAGTGTCTTTGTCTTATTTAGATATCAGCATAATACTAGCTTCATATAATGAATACAGCAATTTTTCCTTCTTTTCTATATTTTAGTTCTATTTTTGGCAGTGATTGGGTAGAAATAGTGTTCGTTATCTCCTAAATGTTTCCTAGAATTTTCCAATGTAACTATCTGGAACAAGGTATATTGAGGGAGGGGGCACTGGGGGAGGGGTAGCTTTAAAATGATCAACCAATTTCCTAATAGTTACAGTTTTATTCAAGTTTCTATAGCATATTAGATGTCAAAATATTTTACAATTTTGTGGGATTGCTCCATTTTAATCTAAGCTGTCAAATTTATGTAGATAGAGATGTTTATAGAATTTCCTTATTATTCTCTTGAAGTCTACAGGTCTGTATGATATTTAATTTAATTTAATTTCTGATACTGGTAATTTGTGTTGGTCTTGCTAGAGGATCTAGAGGATTGTCAAGGTCACTAATCTTTTGAAAGAACCATCTGTTAATTGTGATGATTTCTAACATTGTTTTTCTGTTTCTAATCTCATAGATTTCTGCTATTATTTTATTATTTCTTTCATTATTATGCTTTGGATAAACTTTGCAGTTCTTTTTCTAGGTTATTAAAGTGAGAACTTAGGTTATTTGAGAATTTGTCTCTTTTCTAATATAGGTAATTCAAGCTGTAGATTTTTCTTTCACCACTGCTTTAACTGTTTGCTACAAATTATGACATTGTATTTTCATTCTTATTCAGTTTGACATATTTTTCTGATTTCCCACGAGAATTCCTATTTGATTCATGGATTATTTAAAAGAGAAGTGTGTGTTTTAGTCTTCAAGCATTTGCAGATTTTAAGTTCATCTTCCTGTGACTGATTTCCTGTTTGATTTCATTGTGGTTGAAAAATATGGTCTCTATATAATTTTGATTTTTAAAAATTTTTTGAGCTTTTTTATGGTCTAGGATATTATACACCTTAAAATATATTTTTAATTTTTAATTTTTTTTTTTTTATGATGGAGTCTCGCTCTCTCTCCCAGGCTAAAGTGCAGTGGCGTGATCTTGGCTCAATGCAACCTCCACTTCTCAGGTTTAAGCAATTATCCTGCCTCAGCCCCCTGAGCAGCTGGTATTAGGGTGCTTCATTTCAGCTGGATATCTTAGTTCCCCCTTAGCACTTGCTTGTGTGGATGAGATGAAATAAACATGTTTTCTGTGGTGTTTGGTTACAGTATAGCAGTTACTGTTTAAAAGTTTTTCTTTCTGACTACCTCCTTCATTATCCTTTTGTTATGGGATCTTTGAGGGTTGATTTTCTACCCAGAGAACCCTGTGGCTGGGGGCACCTTGGCCTAAGTGCTTGTCCTGCATTCAGGAAGAATGAAGTACACAAACAAGTGAAGGGTGATGAGGAAGAGGAGCTTTATTTAGTGTTAGAACAGCTCAGAGGAGACCCACATTGGGTGGCTCCTCTCTGCAGGCAGGTCATCCTGTCAAGCATTCAGCTGTTAGCAGAGGGGAGGCCCTGGAGAGGGTAGCTCCTCTCTTCAGGCTGATCATTCAAACGACTCTGCAGGTCTCTGAAACTCTCAGCAGGGAGGATAGCTCCTCTCTGCGGCTGGTCATCCTGTCATCTCTCCATTCTCTGCCCTCTGTCCTGCTCTGGCTGAGCCTTGGGCTTTTATGAACCTCAGAGGGAAGGAAGTACATGCCGATTGACCCATGGGTGACCACAGGAAGGTGACAAGAGGCACTACACCTCCTGTATGTGTACTATAATTCTGGTATGTGAACTGGCAGTTGGGCCTCCAGCATTCAGGCCCTCCCTGGCCTGAAGATGGAGCCTTACTCTGGACTACCCTTTTCCACATAGGAATGTATCTGACTCTCGCTGCCATTCATGGTCCCCGGGACTCAGTGACAAACCTGCTCCAAGATTGAAGCTGGCACAGGGAAAGGAGAGCCCAGGCAGCAGAAGCAGACACCCCTGAGCCTGCAGGAATGGGAAGGCCCCTCCTGGGTCCTGAGGGTGCAGGCTGCAGAGATGCCCAGGCCCTGCACCTTGGAGGGCTGCAGCAGCAGTACCCCAGGAGCTTCTGCTCCACGAACTCAGAAAGGACAGGGCTCCTGCTTGTCCCCAGATCCTGTATGCTCTGTGGAGTGGGAGGCCCAGGTCTGCAGCTGTGGGTTGTACACCCAGGAGAGCAGATCCTGTATACTCCTGGCTCCGCTCAAGAGCACAGAGAAGCTTGGATTCACAGCCGCAGTTTGGGTGGCCACAGCTGCAGTTTGGGGTCTGCAGCCTGTGGTTTGGGCAGCTGCAGCGGCACCCTAGGAGTTCCTGCCCCAACTCAGAAGGGGTGGGGCTTCCACTGGCTCCATGGAATGTGCGTCCCCAGCTTTGCCTCCCTGCTACAGCCATTGTGTGCTGCCATCACCTTGGCTAGAAAGAGAAAGTTGTTATTGTTGTTGTTGTCATCTGTATCCATTGACCATTGCAGGGTTCTGGCTTCTTCAGCTTCAAATCTGGGGCATATGAGGCAAAGAGAAAGCCCAGGGAACTTGCCACACGTTGTTCTGTGAGTCCTAAAGTCTCTAGCTGATCTGCCTTCCCTTCAGATTTTACAATCTTTGTATATTGGTTTCATATATAATGCCCAAGGATGTTTTAGCTGTAATTAGGAAACAATAGGAAAATGTTCAATCTTCTCTACAGGAGAAACTTTCCAAACTTACAAACATGTATTTCAAATATTTTATAATTAAAATAATTACTTAAAAGTGAAGAAAAATTTTGGGAATGGGGCGTCAATACTAGGTAGAAGAGCAGAAAGCAGTGAGTTTGATAGAGACAGGGAGGAAGGCCCAGCAACAAAGAGACAGGAAAGCACATGGAAGATAGACCTGGTGAAACGTTTTCTAGTAATGAGAACTGGCAAGGTAAGAACTGCTTACAGGCTAAGCCAGGTTTTGAAAACTTTGGGGATACATGAAGAATGTTCTTTAACTGATCATTTTTATAGCAGAAACGTGGGCGTAGCTTTGCCCCTCAGGGCCTACTTTAACCTCTGCTCACCCTTTTGGAGTAACATAAAATGACAATGATAGTTGAATCTGTTCTATTATTTGAGAGTGACCCTCTGACCCAGAGGTCAAGCTTTTTGCTTACCCGTCTGATTAGAACATTACATAATTTTTGAAGGAACTCATCTCCGGACACTTTCCATTAGTTAGGCCAGCACTAGCAGATCCTTGAAGAGGAGAAGCCAATGTTGAAGTCTCTCAAATCCCTCTTTAGTGATTAGGAAGTGAGATAAGGAAGGGAAGCTTTTAACAACATGACAGTTGTCCTGCAAGCTCCAGAGAGGTGGCTCTCTGAGATCTGAGAGGAGCCCAGCCACATGAGAAAAGCAAACAAACAAAAATACCTCTGTGATGCTTGGATTTTATAAAGTGCTGATATCTGATGGTTAATCTGCCTCGCCCTGCCAGAGAGGACAGTGCTAAATTGCCTTCTGTTCTTGGGAAATTTAACTTGTCATTGTTAAGCCTGACTACATGAAAGCCTTTGAAACAAAATCTGAATGTACAGAAAAGTTGTCCTGGTTCAGGCTGGGTAAGTGGCCTGAGGTTAAGTGAAGCCTCCCCAAGCCGAGTGAGCTCTAGAGAAATCTGTTGGCTGGAAGGTACAGTCAGAAGACCCTTCAAAGTCCAGAGAGGGAAACTAGGGGCATCTCCTGGACCTAAGCCCCTTCTACCTTTCATAGACTCCAGGGAGGTGGTGTGAGACAATGGTGCTGCGCATCACCTTCGGAGGCACTCACACTTGGCCACTGACCAGCTGGTGGAATGGGAGACTGACTCCATCTCTTCACCTTTCAGTTTCCACATCCATAAAATGGAGGCAATAATGGGACCTCATATCTCATAGGTTTGCGGTAAAGATTGAGTGAGAGAGTTCTTGCAGTATACATGGGGAGAGTTCAATGAACAGTAGTTGCTCTTATTTTAAAAATCACTGTTCTAATGGAATGTTTACAGGGAGCTGAAAGAACCTCATAGAATTGAGTCTAATCATTTCATTCTATAGAATAAAGGGTAGCTGAGACCCAAAGGTGTTGCCTATGATGCCCCCGCTCACCCCTCAAGGTCATATGGCTAGTTTTCTCTTCAACTCTGTGGTCCCTTTTTTGTTTTTTCAATTGCCACATCAAATCTAGGCTATAGTTTGTACCTGATAAACATATTATCTGATTTTATAAGAAGTTTCTACTTTAATTTTTTTTTAGACAGAGTCTTTCCCTGTCACCCAAACTGGCACAGTCATAGCTCACTGTAGCCTCAACAATCTCAGGTGACCCTACCTTAGCCTTCCTAGTAGCTGGGACTACAGGCTCATGCCATCACACCCAGCAAATTTTTAAATTTTTTTTTTTTTTTTTGAGACAGAGTCTTATTCTGTCACCCAGGCTGGAGTGCAGTGGCACTATCTTGGCTCACTGAAACCTCTGCCTGTCAGGTTCAAGCAATTCTCCTCTTACTCAGCCTCCTGAGTAGCCAGTATTCTAGGTGCCTGCCACCACATTCAGCTAATTTGTGCATTTTTAGTAAACACGGGATTTCACCATGTTGGCAAGGCTGGTCTCGAACTCCTGGGCTCAAGAAACCTTCCCTCCTTGGTCTCCCAAGTGCTGAGATTGCAGGAGTGAGCCACCACACCTAGCTAAGTTGTTTCGTGTGTTTTTTAAATATGTGTCTCAAGAAAGTTGCATGAGAAACAAGCAACTAAAAATGCAAATAATAACACTGAATGAAAACAACCATTGAAAGAAGAGATCTAATTGCAAACACCAGAAGCCATGTCTCAAACAGGAGATCCTGTGTCTTGTCATAATCACACTGTGCTTAATATCGGCATCTTTTCTGTCTCATGAGGTGAGTGATCCCACGTGCATTCTAATGCGTGTTTTATTTCTCCATTGATTTTAATTAAAAGGATATTGTCAAGGTTGCTAGGCATAAATATTGACTGCTTTTGACACTACAGTTGTACTAGAGGGTCAGGCTTGCTTTTTCAAGCTTCTTGAAACTCTTTCGGTTCCTTGCAGTCTCTTTTTGGTATGTTGGAAATGTCAAAAAATTGGAACTATTAGGGCATGCCTGATAGTTTTTCTAAAATGCAGATTGAAAAAGAAAAGAAAGGTCTGAAAATTTGGAATAATCCTTGATATAGCCAGAATAGTTACATCGGTGGTAAAAATTACTGAATAATTATCTTCCTATTTAATCAGTTTGGTCAGTGTATATGCTGGTATATCTCCAAAATCTCATATGGACATCATCAATGCTTTTAATAAAGCAAAGAGGTATGTTCTTTTAAAAGATAACTTTGCTAAAAGAACTTCCTGGGGTCCCAATTTCAAATCCCTCACCCAGGCCTGAGTTCCTTTGTAATTTCTAAGTGATCACAGCTCCCTTGCCTAAGAAGGCTGTCAGTTCAGCACTGACGTATATTTCTATCCGGGAACTGGAAGGCCCTGAGATGGTGCTGGTATTTCAGGGTTAATTCTAGCAGAGTCTAAAGCAGCAGGGGTTTAAAGAGGCCCAGCACTATATCAGGAAGAGGTGGACTGCTGAGAATAAGTGGTGTGAAATGCATTATGAACATTCTCAGCGAAGAGAAATTGTCTTTTTCTTGTTGATAGTAGAAAATCAATACGGTTGTTTTCTGTTCAGTTTTCAAGGGCACAAGTTGCTGCTACTTCAGCCTTGAGAAGTTCATAGGGTGGTTAACAAAATGTCAGTGGTGATTGAGCAGTTCAAGGAAAATTGACATCCCTCTGTCGTAAGTCTACCCTAAGTGAACTGGGAGCCACGGGGGATGGCAGAGCATCCCAGGGCCACAGGGAGCAGGTGGGTTAATGCGTCAAGCTAAAAAAATAACTGCTGGTCTCACACAACAGGTGGAAAGACAATTCATATTTTTATACTTTTTGGTTTGAGTAGCTGACATGAGGAAAGGAGAAAGGCTCTCTCATCATCAGAAGGGCTGCCCAGAAGCCAATACAACACCCGTTACCCTAGGATTGTGTGCAATTTCTTTTTCATATGCCATCTGGCAGCATGGAGTTTTTTTCTTTCTTGGCACTGTCTGGCTTGTTATATATATTATTTTCCCTTCTTCTCTCCAGGTGCCCTTCCTTCCCTACTTTTTCCACTTTCCATCTCTAAGCCACCTTCTCTAAGTAGCTGAAGGTCGTTACTCAGCATCTCATGGTGGTTAAGCGGCAATCTCCGGAGACCCAAAGCCCTTAATATGGTTTGGCTCTCTGTCTCCACCCAAATCTCATCCCAAATAGTAATCCCCATGTGTTGGAGGAGGGGTCTGTTGGGCGGTCATTGGATCATTGGGGTTAATTTCTCTTTTGTTGTTCTCGTGATAGTGAATTCTCACAATATCTGGTGTGTTTAAAGTGTGGCACTCCCCTCCTCTCTCTCTCCTGCTGGCTGCCTTGTGAGAAGGTGCTTACTTCCCCTTCACCTTCTACCGTGACCATAAGTTTTCTGAGGCCTCCCCAGCTGTGTGAAACTGTGAGTCAATTAAACCTCTTTTCTTTATAAATTACCCGGTCTCAGGTAGTTCTTTATAGCTGTGTGAAAATAGGATAATACAATGCTGAATTGATCATTTAGTTAAAATGTATCTTGAGCCACTCCCCCAGCCCCAAGCCTCCATTTCTTTAACTGTAAAATGGATGATAATCTCCCTCACCTTATAAGAATACGGTGCTCACTGTCAGTCCTGCAAGTACAGGGTTGATGCTGGACAGTGAGCACTTCCTTAAATTTTGTGCCTGAGGCACTGTACCCATCTCACCTTCATAGTAAGCTTGCTGCAATAACATTATAGGTTAATTTGTTGATCTTCTCAACATATTTTGCACATTGAGTATGACTTTTTATTTGCATTAATTTTCACAATTTTGCAGAAACGTATTCCCAGACAATCTTCTGACTGTTTTGGGGTTTATTGCTTGCTTCCTTTTCCCTTCCTCACTGGCTACTGCCAGGTAATACAGTCTTTCTTCTATACCATGCACTTTAGCAGTTAGCACAGAACGAGTCACACAGGAAGCACTCACAGAATAGACTTGGCTAAAAGAAAATGGCAACGAATAGTCTTTGTTTCACTAGGTTACCGAAGGGCTATGCAAATCTTTCAATCTCTTATTCCTACCCATTTCTATAGACAATGAGTCAACAGAACTTTCATGAACTGGTGAAGAAACTATGTCTGTCGTACCTCTGTGAGGCAGGTTAAATTCCAACATGGTCAGAGATATTTCTTTTCTCTTCAAATACGATGACTTGGTCTTGATTAGAAGGCACTGTTTGGGAGCAGCATGTCTGCATGGGAACAAGCACATATACATACTCACAGGTATGTTTTTTACAGAAGCCGAAACATGCATCAGTTTCTACGCATGCAATGTAATTAAATGATGGTCAAGACAGTGATTCAAATTTGCCTGAGCTCCGGCGTCTCTGCATGACACACTATCCAAGATGGAAGGCTTAGTCTTATGAAAGACCAATAGAATTAAAATACAGTGAGGTGCAGAAATTCAAAATCATCCATATATGACTGCTTCCTCTTTCCTTGAATGTTTTCCTATGCATGTGAATCTCTCCCCAACCAGGTACCTGCCACCCCCTCACCATAGCATTTTAGAAAGTTGAAATAGATGGAAAAGACCAGCCTCAAAGGAAAATGAGGATATCCTCTTAAAAAGAAACCTAAAGCAGAATCGTATTGCTAAAGCTCTTCTGATCTTTCTTTTCTTTTCTTTCTTTCTCTCTCTCTATCTCTCTCTTTCCTTCCTTCCTTCCTTCCTTCCTTCCTTCCTTCCTTCCTTCCTTCCTTCCTTCTTTCTTTCTTTCTTTCTTTTCTTTCTTTCTTTCTTTCTTTCTTTCTTTCTTTCCTTCCTTCTTTCTTTCTTTCTTTCTTTCTTTCTTTCTTTCTTTCTTTCTTTCTTTCTTTCTTTCCTCTTCTTTCTCTTTCTTTCCTTCCTTCTTTCTCTCTTCTTTCTCTTTCTTTCCTTCCTTCTTTCTCTCTCTTTCTTTCTCTCTCTTTTCTTTTTTTTCTACCAGTACATTGTAATTTAGTCAGGAATATCCCTGAGCAGTTTCCCTAAGTTTTCTGTGGCTTGGAAGCATTTCCTTTTTTTTTCCTTGTTGGGTGTGGGAAGTGAGAGGGTATATCTTTGTCTTTTCTCCATATCCAATTTTCCATGACTAAGAAATGGGACATCAAAGGGCTCATTGAAATAGATAAAATGCCCCATCAAATAGCTCTAATAAAACAGCATCTTGATGATTCTTGAGAAGATAGATTAGAAGCATGTGGACTTAATTTCCCTTGGAAAAATCTATTACGAAAAAGAAAACCAAGTGGTGTGGGTAAAGTGTTTTCAGTATTTTATTCTTTCCAATTCTGAAATAGAGCTCTAATTCTGTCAATTAAGGAAGCCCACTGGGAGTTGATACCAGCTCTGCATCCACATTACATTTTGACTCCTAAGGAGTCTAGAAAAATAAATTGAGAAAGTCCAAAAGGATGATAGCTTAGCTATAATATATCTTTAAAAACCTCACTGCACTTTTATCTCTAAACATAAGCATTTGATATGGGGAGGGAGGCCGGGGAGAGGGGAGAAGAACTGTAGAAAGAACTTGGAGTTTCCAGCTGGTAATCTTTTGTTCTAGGCCTTCCGTCTTCAAATGTTATCAGCTCTGAAATGATCACTAATCTTCACTATATCTCTTGCAGTTGCTGACCATACTTTTGTTTGGTGTCAATTAGATAGGAAAGAATTTTCAATAATTCAATAGTTCTGTATTAAAGGGCAGCTCAACCGCATGTAACTTATCTCCTCAGTTATCAATTGTTTTTATGGAACAGCCCAGGGAAGATCACTTGGCTAACTCACCATCCATCCATCAGGGCTCAGATTCATCTGAGTAAATGTAGAGTTATGATTTAATTACTGAAAGGTTGGGTTCAAATACAACAGAATGAGACTTGTTTATAGAATGATGGCTTGTTTTTCTCAGTTACTAATCGTGAGCTTAATTTTTAATGGAAGAGCATTGCTAGCATAATTAACACCCAATTTACATGTGCATCCATAGAACCAATTAATTAAATTTTATTGATGCCTAGTTGCTCTTTAAAATGCTTTCCAAATGCCTCCAAATTGATTTTAAACTGTTGATAGTGGAAGTCAGTTTACACTTTTCTTGAGTTTATGAAATACTAACCTCTTCATTCATTAAAATATGTTTTATCTACTAGAAGCATTCCATAATTTGCTAAGGATATTTTGCATAGAGTGCTTAATGTGGGCTGATGGCACTGCCAGTTTGAATGGTGTTTAAAACAAATGCTACAGTACTTGGGGACTATAGTTAGATGGCCCCGAAGATCTGAAAAGGAAGAAACAGTACTCTCTGAAAACACAGCAGAGATAGGCAAAGTCAACTGAAAAAGACAAAAAAACTTCCAGAACATCAAGAGGAGACTTAACGTGGAGATTTTAATGCATCTAAAGATAAAGAAGTGTTTTACCCCTGAAAGGTAGATCAGCAATGAAAGCTTTGAAAAGGAGGGCTCTAGAATGTAATTCAATGCTGCAGAGACGTACATACGCTTTGGGAGATAAACTTGAATTTATCTTTTTGACTTTTCAATTTCTTAGGGATGAAAATCATTACTGCAGATTAAAATCTCTGTCAGTCTCAACCCAATGCCAATAGATGTTAAAGTTCACAGAAATCCTCCTCTTCTTTTTAAAAAATGTGTATAAATTTATGGGGCACAGGGCAATTTTGTTGCATGGATAGACTGCATAGTGCTGAAGTCAGGGCTTTTAGGGCATACATCACCCTAAAAAACATACATTTTACACATTAAGTAATTTCTTATCATTCACTGCCTCCCACCCTCTCACACCCTTCCAAATCTCCATTACTTATCATAAGTACTCCCCTTCTTTTCACCAAGAAGTCTTCTGAATATAATATGGCTTCCATGTGTAGACACAAATATGTTAACAAAGAACAAATGAGCTGCCCATAAGGAGGACTTCAAGTCTTTTGAATCCCTGAGATGGTGACTTTGCATGGTAATTCAATCAAAACACGTTTGGATCATGTTAAGCTCCTCTAAATGAAAAGAATGACCAAGCATCTTTGGCAGCTCTTCTTTCCAGAAACAAAGTTCCAAATGTTGCTCAGCTATGATCGTTGTCCTCATCTTTGCAACCTTTATCAAGGGACCACACTGTCTTGCCTGGGCTATTGCAATAGCCTCTTAATGCTCGGACTCACCTCCAGCCTGGATGCCTCCAGTCTGCTCTCTGTACTGTGGGAGACATGATTATGTGAGTGGCCAACCCTACTCCCTCACTTGATCTTAGCCAAAAGGCCGAGAAGTGATACCCCTGCCCCCTCAACATGCATGTGCGCACACACACACACACCCCCCCCCCACACACACACCTCCTACACCACTATACACGATTAATACTTCAATGACTTCTAATGCTCTCAAGCTCAAGGCAAACTTGCTTAACATGACAACACTGCCCTATATGGGCAGGTCACTACCTATTCACCTATTCCTAGCATGTCACATGTACCTTGCTGTGTCTGCTCCAGTCACTTCGGTCTTCAATTCCTTGTGCAAACAGTCCCGCCACCCATTGCTATAGGGCCTGTCAAAGTATAATTTTATAAAAGCAATGAACAAGGCTCTTATGCATCTACAAAGTAAACAGGTGCAAAGACTTATTTAACTCATTAATGAAGAAACCAATAACCTAGATCAAGGAGTGTTTGAGAACTGTGTAGTTATCAGCACAGGAAAAAGAATGTTAGAATGAGATTGCTAGTTTAGGTAAAAAAGTGGTTAATGAATTAGAACTGCTGCACAATGAAACCATAACCTTTACTGTCTTTTTTTTTTTTTTTTTTTTTTTTAAAGATGGGGTTTCACCATGATGCCCAGGCTGGTCTTGAACTCCTAACCTCAGGTGATCCACCCACCTCAGCCTCCCAAAGTGCTAGGATTACAGGCGTGAGCCACCGTAACCGGCCTTTACTTTCTTTTCTTACCAGCAGAAATCATTTGCATCTCTTGCAGACAAAAGTATCTTCAAATTAACCATGACTTCCCAGAGTCTAGGCCTTATTCAGTTGTAAAGAAAATGGCAAACAAGGGTGGATTCTCCTAGAACAGGGGTTGGCGAACTATGGCCCACAGGCCAAATGAAACTTGTGGATTACTTTTGTACAACTTGAGAGCAAAGGATTTTTTTTTTTACGTTTTTAAAGGATTGTGAGCGCAATCCCCTCAAACAGGCCAGGCACCATGGTCATCCCAGTACTTTGGGAGGCCTCAGCAGAAGGATCACTTCTTCCAGCCCAGCTTGGGAAGCATAGTGAGACCTCGTCTCTACAAAAAGTAAAAAACAAAATTAGCTGGGCGGGGTGGCATGCACCTTGTAGTCCCAGCTACATGGGAAGCTGAGGTGGGAGAATGGCTTAGGCCGGGGAGGTCAAGACCTTGCTGAGCCGTGATTGCACCACTGCACTCCAGCCTGGGTGATAGTGAGAACTTGTCTCAAAACAAACAAACAAACAAACAATCTACCCAAACAAAGAAGAATACATCACAGAAATACATTTGGCTCAGTTTTAAAATAAATTTTAAAGTATTTACTCTCTGGGCCTTTACATAAACAATTTACTGGCCCTGCCCTGGAGAATTAAATAATCCTCAGGTGAGCATTTTAACCAGCACTCCATTGTGACTTTGAAAAGACAAGCATCCATCCTTTTACCTTACTTCCAAGTTTTTGTGTATTTCTTAAAAACAGGCTTTGTAGTTATAACCTTTCTGCTTAGAATGCCTTTCCCTCCCTCTTCCCTGAGTTTGCTCCCATTGCAGACGTCATCTCCAAGGTCATGTTCTCGAAGCCTTGCCTGACTTCGAGACTGAGCCGTATGGCTCCATCTGTAGGCTCTCTTGGCATTGTGAACCCTCCTGTAGCAGCACACGTCATTGTTACAACTCTGTTTGGGGGATTATTTGATTAATATCTGTCCCCCAACTTGTATGCTGTCTCCATGAAGGTAATGACAATGCCCGTTTTATTTTCTGTTTTCCGCTGTGTCTGTAGTGTCTGTCTAAGATAGCATCTGGTTGTCAGTAGGCAGATAATAAATATATGTTAAATACGTAAACAAACGTGTGACATTATTATGGTTCCAATTAGTGTTCCGGTGTGTAACTCAACTGTGTGTGTGTGTGTGTGTGTGTGTGTGTGTGTGTATACCTGAATCAGTTTCTCATTTTTAGGAACATTTAGACATCAAATGGGTGATTCATTAGGCTTTTGAAATACAGGATTAACGCAAGAGATGTTATAAAATAATCAAGAGATTATCCAGTGAATTCTTCCCCGGTCTCAGCCAACTTTTCTCAGGCTTAGATGATTAGTAGTTTTCTCCTAAAAAACTACTGATTGCTATAAATGGGTAAAGACATGGACTGGGGTTGTATCAAGGGAGCTTTCATGGTATAATCACTGCTAACACCTTATAAAATAGGAACAACATCCCATATTAAGCTGTGACTATGGAATATTATCTAATACACCAAGGAGCAGTGGGATCAAAATAAAAATAGCACATGTTAATATGGAGACTTTCATGAGTTTTCTCAACAATGCATGTAAGTTTGTATTTGTATGTGTTTTCTGGTCTCCCTGTGAGTAAAGCTGGTGCTTGTAAAAATGGTATCACTTTGCTGTAAGATTATTTAGAATTTAGTGTAAAGCTACTGGAATGTAAATTGCTTTCCTTTGGCTTAGCACTAGGTATAGATCTGAACTTAATAAATATTTGGGAACTCAAGAGTTTCACTTGAACTTATTTTCAAGAAGTCAAAGACCAGAGAAATTTGGTAAGCTAATGGGATTTGGAGGTGGGAAGCCTCCTGAGAAATTCTGTGGCTTCTATGGTTAGCTTTCCTTGGAAACCAGAGAGACATGGCATCACCAGGAACTTCTGCTTGAAGTGAAGGAATTGGGATATTGAATCTAGACCCACAAGCCCTTTGAAAATATCCTTGAGAAATGAGTTTAGTTGCTTTGTTGAGTTGAGGCCAAAGGCCAATCAAAAGGCCCAATAGTTTGCATGGCTCAGAGTCATTAACTCCAAAACACAAGACCAAAGTGAAAACCTAATGGAAAAAGCATATAATTTGTGGCATGATCAATCTGGGTTTCTTCCTGCTACTTATAGTATGATATTGGACAAGATACTTGTTTTTATCATTTGTAAAGTAGATGTGAAAATATCATAATCATAGTATCATTGCTAATATTTGTGAAGAAATCATATGTAAGACATCTAGCAAAATGCCAGGCCCTTAGTGGGTGTTCAATGAGAATAATTTCCTTTTGTTTGGTTCTTATGTGTTTAACATTGTAACACTTACTTTACTTAAAATAAAACATAAATTGAAATATGAGGGAGAATAGTAATTTTACAAATAAGAAAATTATATCATTGGGGTCTTATGGACAGCATAATGGCAGAATTGAAATGTAAACCCATGTTTTCAAAGCCAGTCCTTTCTGCTGCATCACATAGCCCCTAAGATAATATCAGTTTTCTTCTTTTCAGCCTTCAGCTTAAGGAGAGTGTGTTCTGGGATCTCAGCCCTAGAGCCAATAGACTTATTAGTCAGTTTCTGGCTAATTTCTAACAATTTCCCGAGGAGGACCACAGTTGAAGAAGCTTCACCTTATGGTATTATGGAGCAACAAATAGAAGAAACCTGGGCCCCTGAATGACCATGTGGAGCAGAGCTGCCCATGATATAGAGATTCATTCTCCTGAGGACTTTTATGCAAGGGAGTAAACTTCTGTCTCCTTTAAGCTACTGAATTTGGGGGTCTTTGCTCATGTTGTTTTTTCCAGTCTTTAATCCCAATTCTGTCTCAGATTTAAGACCAAATTAGGTCCCACCTTTCCCCACTGCTTCACTACACTGGGATTTTCTCTTTGTTGAACTTCTACTATACTTAACAGCTGATTACAAATCTTACCAATTTGTTCTCCAATTGTTCCAAAAATGTTAATGCCATCTCTTTCCTTCAATGTGCTTTTCTATGCCTTTTATTCTGTCCAGCACAATTCTGAGCAAATAGCTATCAATTAATGTTTTAGTAAACTAAGAATTCACATATACACTATAAGCAAATAATCGTTTTTTAATTCAAAAAAACATACCTACTAAAACTATCTCAAAACACACTCTGCCTCCTTTAATGACTCAGAGGGCAAGAAATATAGCAGTATTGTTATTGTTTTGCAAGGCATCTTAGTTCTTATGCATTGCATTCACAATCCACAGACTGGTGATGAGAATTGGCCACAGAGTATATGCATGCAATGTACCAATGTGCTTGTTTAGAAGACAAGTAGGCTTGAAGTTAACGAAGAGATACAATCCCTATTAGCATGGGTATATCTCCACTAATATTTTTCATGCATGGTTAAATGGTAAAGCTGCTACACATAGATCTTTTATTTAACCATACTTAACTTCAAAGCCTTAAATTGCTGGAGATGGAAAAAGAAATCTCAACCTCTTATTTGCGTTGTCCCTGATTTTAATCACAGAACATCGGCATTAACATAATGGAAGTTCCAGTTACTAAACTATCATCTTCCTCCCACCAGTGAGATATCCTTGGAGTTAGGCTTCATTCCAAGTAAAGGCTAGGGCAAATCCCACATACATTTTATCTTTTCATAATAAAGGACATAAATATTATTTTATAATCAAGCACAAACTTTATAACTTCATTTAATTTCTCTTAAGTGTATCAGAAATGATGAGCATTGACAAAAAAATAGTCCCTATATTATTTTATGCATATGCTAATTGGAAGAGTTAGAATTTTATTCAATATGCAAACTGTTTGCTAGATCCTAAGTGAAGTGAGGCAATATGCTTGAATAAGTGTACAATCACACATTTACAAATAAATATCAATTTTCATATACTTTTTGTTTGTGTAGCGTACATGGAAGAGAGTAAAGTTATATTCAATAAAGGATTTGAATCTAGGATAAATAAATAATTCCCACATGTGAATAAGCAAAAATATCCAAACAAAACATAAAATGGGCAAAAGACCTGAATTCTCATTTGTGAGTGTTTGATGGGACAAGCATTCAGAAAGAAGGATACAAAATAACCAATAATCATATTGGACAACAGATACATTCAGATTAAAACCACAATAAGATATCACCACATAGCCACCAGAATGGCTAAAACTAAAAAACAGCCCTGACAATACTAAGTGTTGGCATTGTTGATGGCATACGATGGGAGCCACGGCAGCCAACCTGTGATGCATGCAATGACAAGCATAAGACTAATCCTGATGTTCTGAGGACAGAGGTGCAGATGGGTAGAAGCTAGTTCCTGAGAGCAACGTTGGCCATATTGCTGAGCCTCTGAACCAACACAAGCTCTCACTTCTCCCTGGATCTCTTGTTATGGAAAAACATAAATCAGTGGACAGATAGCTAGATAGACAAACTAATCTCTGCTTAAGCTACTGTTGGGTCAGGTTTTCCATTATTAGCAGCTGAATCAATTCCTGATTTATTCAGAGACATTACTAATTGATAATGGAACTTTGTCCTGGAACTTTTTCTGCACTAGGTTTAGATTTCTTCCAAAGGAAGCATCCTTTCTTGCAGTTGCTTAAACAACCCCTAGCTCATTTCTGACCCTTAAACTTAACCTCTGAATGACAATTTAAATTGTAATCCATATAGCAGAGTACTGCTTGGCAATTGAAAGAAATGAACTTTGATACACACACTAACTTCGATGGATCAAACATAACATAACCGCATGAAAGCAGCCAGATTACAAATGCACACTGTATGATCCTATGTATACGCAATTCTAAAAAATGCAAACTAATCCATATAGAGGTAAGAGGGAAGGATTACAACAAGGCAAGAGGAAATGTTTGGGGGCAATGGATATGGTCCATCATGAGTATGTGCTACATGTGCAATATATGTTAAAGCTTATTAAATTGTACGCTTAAAAACATTGTAATGCACTATCATGCATTTTCCCTCCTTACTCATTTGCAGATTTCTTGGACTACCCATATTACCTTACAAAGAAAACTTAGGGGAGTGTAAGAAACAAGGACAAAGAAGAAAGAACCAAAACCTGAGTTCCTACCAGCCTGAGGTAACAGCTGTCAGCTTTGAGATGTTTATATTCTTCCCATCATTTCTGAGTACCTAAAAACACATGTACAAGCACACAAACGTCTCCCTTGTTGCTGTACTCTCAGTACCAAGCTTTGTAAGATGCACTGTGGCAAGTGGTTCTGACAATTATATACTGGCAACCCCACTACCAGTGTTCAGATAGAACTCAGCTGTGTAATCTGGGACCAATTTCTTAACTTCTTTGTGTCTCAGTTTCCTCATCTCATGGATATGAGCAAGCAAAGTGCCGAGCTCCTAGGGTGGTTGTGAGAAATTAATGAGTTATATTTAAAAAGATTTTAAAATGCCTGGCATATGTAAGTGTGAGGTGGGAGTAAATACTCAGAAGTCAGTATGTGTCAAATAATAATCTATCACCATTCTTTTAATAGTACTTCAAAAATAGGTGGATACACTAAAGGAGAGAATCTCGTGCTCAGAGTTTTAACGGATGAGCAAGCTGAAACTCTTTCCTTAAATAAAGTCATAGGATACACTAACCAGGTTTTATACCTTTCTCTTACTGCAGTGGGTGCCTGAAGAGGATGAGGAGTGTGTGTGTGTGTGTGTGTGTGTGTGTATGTGTGTGTGTGTGTATGCGTGTGTGTGTGTGTGTGTGTGTTTGTGTTATGTGTGTGTGGTCATTATTTTCTTAGACACATGACTTGACCTGGCCTGTGCTCAAAGCCTTATAACTAACAAGCTAGGATAAAATGCAATTGTGTATCCTAAGTACCTTAAGAGGCAAAGCACTGATGAGGAAGATGTCACTCTTCTGGCATCCTTTTGTGAGCCAACCTTTTTTTTTCCGGAGAATCTGATGATGAGGAGTTCATGGGCAGCACAGAGAACATATTGACCAACCAACCATGAGAAATATATCAAGATTTATCATCTCTTGGAGTAAAAATTGACCCCAATTTAACCTCTATTAATATTTATTTCTCAGGTCAATAAATCTAGAATTTGTCTTAGTAAAAGTCAATATCAGTTGAATTTTGCCCACTCTTCTTAGGGGGCAAAGAAGAAAGGGGAACTGTAATTTGAACATGTTAAAAATAAAATAATAAAGCCACACACAAAATTCCCAGGGTGGGGGGAAACCCATAACACTTCAGCTACTTCTGATTTTAAAACAAACATTCAACCCCAAATGTAAATTGTCTCAATTTGACAATTAGCATCTCTGGTGGAATGGGAGGAAAACCACAGGGAGGAGGCATGGGGTCCATGCCTCAGACACCAGAGACCTTTCATCCGCTATGTCACTGCTCTGAGCCACTGTTTCATAAAGAAATCTGAAACTATATACCTATCTATATTGTTTTGTTCATTGTGCTTTCCACTCAAGAATTTCATCTCTCTTAGACCAGGCAGTCATCTTGCTTTTGTATGCATCTTATTGACCCTTACTAAAAAAAGTAAAACAATGCGACTATATTATTATTGTTCTTATTTTTAGACAGAGTCTTGCTCTGTCGCCAGGTGCCGGGCTGGAGCGCAGTGCTGCTATCTCGGCTGACAGTGAACTCCACCTCCTGGGTTCAAGCGATTCTCCTGCCTCAGCCTCCAGCGTAGCTGGGACTACAGGTGTGCGTTACCACACCCAGATAATTTTTGTATTTTAGTAGAGGTGGGATTTCACTATGTTGGCCAGGATGGTCTCGATCTCTTGACCTCGTAATCAACCCGCCTCGGCCTCCCAAAATGCTGGGATTACAGGCACTAGCCACCGCACCCAGCTGACTATATTATTTTTTAAGAAATGCCACATATAGGTGATGGGGATGGAGGAAGCAAACCACATTGCCATGCATGTACCTATGCAACAATACTGCATGTTCTTTACATGTACCCCAGAACTTAAAATGCAATTATATACATTTTTTTTTAAAAAAAGAAAAACACAAATTATTGTTTATGTTTGACCTTATTTTATTTATTTATTTATTTACTCAACTTTTATTTTAGGTTCCATGGGGTAAATTGCATGTCGTTGAGGTTTGGTACACAATGATATTGTCACCCAGGTAGTGAGCATAGCAGCTGATAGGCAGTTTTTCAGCCCTTGCCCTTCTCCCACCCTCCCCCTTCTAGTAGCCCCAGTGGCTATTGTGCTGATCTTCATGTCCATGTGTACTCAATGTTTAGCTTCAACCCGTAGGTGAGAACATGCAGTATTTGATTTCTGCTTCTGCATTAATTTGCTCAGAATAATGGCCTCCAGTTGCATCTGTGATGCTGCAAAAGACATGATTCTGTTCTTTTTCTTATGGCTACATAGAATTTCATGATGTATATGTACCACATTGTCTTTATTCAGTTCACTGTTGATGGGCACCTAGGCAGATTCCATGTCTTTGCTATTGTGAATAGTCCTGTGATGAACATATAAGTGCATGCATCTTTTTGGCAGAATGATTTATTTCCCTTTTGGTGTGTATCTACTAATGGGATTGCTGGATTGAATGGCAATTATGTGAAAGATAAAACCTGACAATAACTGAGGTCTAATATGTGAAGCCAGCAAGTCTTCCTTCCATTCTTCCTTCAGACTGCCTTGTGCCCCGTGATGCTTTGTGTGGGAGGGGTATTTAGATGTCAGCAACCACTTGTTTGATGCATTAGCTTTCATATCTTTTGCCAACCTACAAAATTTTCTCTGCCTCACATCCTTTACCTGATTCTAATTGTTTTCTTTTTCTCCTGGAGAGTAAACTTGAGTCCTCTTGGGACCATCCTTCCTGTGCCTCACAGCATCCTCTATTACCTATGCTTTGCTATCTCATTCCTACCCAGACTATTGACACGAAACATCATGAAACTGAAATGATTCAATAGCTGAAAAAACATGTTGTAAATGTAAAGCACCAGATAACCATGAGGGCTTTTAATTTAACCAATATATTTCAGGACTGGTATCAAATAGAGTGGTGTACAGTCAGCATTAAAGGTTTCGTTTTCGTCATTTCACTACATACGTGAATCAGGTAGATAAATGGAATGGGGAGTGTGTGCTTTTCTTACCACCCTTTCTAAAGTAGTGACCTCATCTCTCCCATCATCGCATTGTTGTTATCAGTGTTCTTTGTTTCCTTCACAGAACTTATGATGACATCTTATTGTTTTAGATATTTGTTTACCTATTTGTTATTATATGAAAATGCAAGTTGCATGAGAACAGGGCCTTCCTCTGTCTTAACACTTTCGATCTTTTAAGTTAAATTTAGTTACATTAATTTTTTTTTTTTAGAGCTATGGTCTTGCTATGTTACCTAGGCTGAGCTTGAACTCTTGGGCTCAAGTGATCCTCCTGCCTCAACCTCCAGAGTAGCTGGGAGTACAGGCGCCTGCCACTACACCTGGCTCGTGTCTTACCTTTTCTACTTAGCTAATATTTATTGAAAGAATGAACCAAAAAATTAATGAATCAATAAATATATGAATAAATATTTTAAAAATAAAGTAATAGATTGAATTAACAGCTCCAATTCTTCACCTTCTCCTCTCTGTATGCCCTTTGCTATGTGACTTTGAGGTTCTTCCACAGAAGGGGAGAAGTGTATTTTGCAACCTTTGGCTTTGGCTTGGCCACGTGACTTACTTTGATCAGTAGCGTGAGATAGAAGTGATGATGTGCCACCTTGAAGCTCAGGCGTCAAGAAGCCCCATTATTTCTGCTTGATTCCTTTCACTGTTACTAATGCCATTAGAAGGACATGCCTGGGATAGCCCATTGCTTTCTGAAGAGGATGAGAGACTTGTGGTGCAGAGCTGCCTACAGCCCATTAGTCTAGATCAGCTGACTCCCAGGCATTTATGGCTGTTTTAAGCCACTGAGGCACGGGGTTATTACATATCAATACTGCTGATATAATAAATAAGACAATTAACAATGGTAATCATGTTTATATTGACTTAAATCACCTGTATCTAGGTAACAAGTTTGGTTGCTGGAATGTGAATCAAACACTTCTAGAACTGTGATTTTTGGATATGGGACTTTCAAGATCATTTCATGAAGGCACAGAATTAGGAAATTCCAGAAGCAAGTGTAGAGTTCTTATTGCAGCTCCTCTCCCTTTCCTCCTCCCATCTCTTCCTTACACACACATAGTTGCCTTAAGAATGAATATTATGCTAGCTGGATCCAGAACGGAGATTTTTGATGGGATCTTGCATTATACATGGCAGAAGCCAGAATCTTTCCAATCACTTAACTGAAGAAAAGCAAACTGTGATTTGCTATTTGCATTTGTTGGTGCATTCCCGCTATTTATGAGATTGAGCAAAGCTAATTTGACAGACATTTATTCATCTTCTGTAATGAAATTGTAAAGAATGGTGTGAATTTCTTTCCACAGGCCTCTGAGAACATCATTTTCTAAATGTGTGCGTGTTTTCTTAAATCATCTAAAGTGTTTATCTGCCCTGAGGTTTTAAGACTGAAGACTTGGCATTCTAAATCACCATGAAGAAAACTATTAATTGGAGATGCAGGAAAGTAGATTATAGAAAAATACCCAATCTTTTTAATCAGCCTTTTATATTATAATTACCCATTTTTCTTATTATCCGGCATCCAACATTTGGTTTTTGAGCACAAACAATGTTAGCACTTATGCATTTAATTTACTTTCTGGAATCTCCTTTTTGTTTGGTTCTTAGAGCATTTTAAAGAAATATCTCTGGCTTCCATCTATACTGGTAATGCTTTAAAACTTTAGAACATTTTAATTTAACTAATGTTGCTATGACAATGGTGATGTTTCTAAAATGATTTCCTGAGTTCAAGAGGTAAAACTGTAAGAATGAAGTCACTCTATGACTGAGAAGTTAGGGAAAAACCCAGATTGATAGTGCCATATGAAACTTTTCTCAGAAAGTGATGCATACATAAGTGAAGGGGCTGGAAAGGCTTGAGAAACGGAGCCTGAGAACCTCACCAGAGGCAGATGCCCAATCTTTAACTTTCTTTTTTGGATGGGAACTGTGATCCAAAAATAAAAGTTTTTCTTTATAAATTACTCAGCCTTGGGTATTCTAACAATACAAAATGAACCAAGACACTTACTGAACTTTATTTTCAAACTTTAACATGCTGTGCACATGCAGAAAGAGCTTTTTAGACTGCTTTATCCAAAGTCCCAAGCTTGGCTTCCATTGCCTCATCTTAGGTCACGTGCTTATCCCTTAATGAAACCATATGGCCAAAAGGAGGAGTTACTCCGATTGGCCAGTCTTCCATTTCATGTTGTTTCCTAGAGGCAGGAGAAGATCTTCCCTAACTGAATTATATATAGAAATGGGACAGATAGCTCCCCAAAGAGAGATTGTTATTATTATCAGAATTAGGCAAGCAACAACTCTTGTTATTAATGTTTTTTTTTTCTATTTTTCGGGTCTAAAATAAAAAAGCACTACAGCACTATTTGGGTAGTGTTGGCTCTCTGTGATAGATTTCATTATTTCTCTATGTCCTCATTCCTCCATGTCATGCTTTGAATGTTTGTGTCCCCCCAATATTAACATGTTAAAATCCTAACCCTCAAAGTGATGATATTCAGAGGTGTTGCCTTTTAGAGGTAATTAGGTCATGAAGGTGAGACCTTCATGAATGGAATTTATGCTCTTACAAAGGAGATCTGACAGGCATTTCCTGTTACTTCCACCATGTGAGGATGTCACAAGAAGGCACTGTCTATAAGCCAGAAAGTGGGCCCTTACCTGACACTGAATCTGCTTTGCTCTTAGACTTACCGGCCTCCACAACTCTGAGAAACAAATTTCTGTAATTTATAGACCATCTAGTTTATGTTATTTTGTTATGGCAACCGAAGGGACTGATATATTCCACAGTAGATTAGTATAACTACAGTCTTATTTTGTCCTTAGAGTGGACAGAGTAGCCTTACCTGCTTCTTGACCTTGGGCTTGGCCACGGGATTTACTTTGGCCAATGGGACATTGGTAGGTGTGACAAACAGGGGTTTAACATGTGTCAGTGTGTTTGGCTTGCGGTCTTGACTCCTGCCACTACCATGAGAAGACTGTGTCTCAGGTGCCTGCTGGCCTCCGGGGAGTAGAGAAATGGAGAACATACCTGAATCTAATTTTCCACCCAGGGTCAGACCCAGCTAGGTTCAGAGAAGATCAGCTCAGCTTCAATCAAACAACAGAGGCATGAGTGAGAAATAAAGCTTATTATTAAGTGCCATGAAGACTTTATGGCTCTTTGTTACATAGTAATAGCTGACAAAGATGCCTTTTCACTCACATCTAGCCATGTAGAGGAATGAGGAATGGGAACATACTAGATTGTTTCTGTCTACTAGTGTCATTTGCTGGAAAACCATCCATCCTCCTTCTCCTCTGTCAGTCTGGACACCATCCATGAAGTGAGTAAAACTGATTTCTAATTTGGTTGAGTAATTTCTCACCATTATTCCCCCAAATTAGATTTTACTTCTATTGTCTCCTTTTCTATAAACTTCCCCCAAACTCTAAGAGTTTATAATTTGTGTTCTGAAGTATTTGACATTGAACACGATACTATAAATAATCTACTGTTCTGAGCATGTTCAATAAGAATTACAACACTATTATTATGACTAACTTAGGCATTTACAAATTTGCCTTTAAATAGAGATTTATCAGGGGTTTCAGCTGCTCAGTGATGGAATAATATTAATGTCTTCACAAGGACAAATGAGTTAATCCAATCTTTCTATATGCTTGGAGACTGGCGATCTCAGTTTGGACAGCTGGCTTTCTAGATACAGTAACTTCTCTGTTACATGGAAGGGCTGGGGGATGGGCTGTTTTCATGTGTGTGTTTTTTTTAATTGTTATACAGGGCTTGAGGTTGCAGAGAAACAAACACTCTGAGATAGACTTCCATTTAGTCTGAGGTGCAGATACTCAGAGATAGTGTAGATAAAAGGGGCAGAGTGTGGACCCTAAAGGCACATCATCAGTCCCACAGCCCTGTCCACGCCAAGTTATATTTTCCTCAGTGGACTCATTAGGGAAGGCAGCCTAATAGTTAGAGAGTGGACTTTGGACTCAATCTCATCTGGGTTTAAATCCCAGCTCCAAGCGCAGAGGGCTTGAGCATTTAAAAAAAAATTATTTAGGCTGGATGCAGTAGCTCGTGCCTGTAATCCCAGCATTTTGGAAACTAAATTGGGAAGACTGCTTGAGACCAGGAAGTTCAAGATCAGCTTGGGCAACATAGCGAGACCCTGTCCCTACAAAAATTAAAAAATCATCCGGGTGAGTTGATGCATGCCTGTAGTCCTACCTACTGGGCTGATACAAGAGGTTTGCTTGAGGCCAGAAGTTGGAGGTTGCAGTCAGCTCTGATTATGCCAGTGCACACCAGCCTCGGTGACACAGTGGGACCCCATTTCTAACATAAATGAAGAAAAATAAAGAAATAAAAAATAAGGCCAGACGCGGTGGCTCACGCCTGTAATCCCAGCACTTTGGGAGGCCGAGGCAGGTGGATCACGAAGTGAAAAGATCGAGACCATCCTGGCCAACATGGTGAAACCCCATCTCTACTAAAAATGCAAATAAATTAGCCGGACATGGTGGCACATGCCTGTAATCCCAGCTTCTCTGGAGGCTGAGACAGGAGAATCGCTTGAACCCAGGAGGTGGAGGTTGCACTGAGCCAAGAATGCACCATTGCACTCCAGCCTGGGCAACAAGAGCGAAACCCCATCTCAAAAAAAAAAAAAAGAAAGAAAAAAGAAAAATTTATTTACATATTTATTTTATCCACTAGTTCATTTATGGTTTTAGGTCAAGTTCCATAAAAGTGGAGTCTGAGAGAAGAATTAAAATGTCCTTTTTTAAATTGAGGGAGGGAATCCTCTTAGGAGAAAGCTGAAAGTGAGAGAACACCAGATAGGGAAGGAACAAGAGCCAAGCAGGGATGTGCCAGGTAAGGTCTAAAGTTGGCCAGATCAGTGGGGAATGCTGGAGCGTGTGTCCCAACACAGGGGCATCCTTGCCTTGAGGCAGCAAAGTGCCAGCCCTTTCTAAAAGCTGTCATATAATAGCAAACAAATGGAATCAACCTAGGTGCTCATTAACGGTGGACTGGATAAAGAAAAGGTGGCATATATACAACATGGAATACTATGCAGCCATAAAAAGGAATGAAATCAAGTCCTTTGCAGCAACATGGATGCAGCCTAGAGGCTGTTATCCTAAGCACATTAATGCAGAAACAGAAAACCAAATACCACATGTTCTCACTTGTAAGTAGGGGCTAAACTTCGGGTACAAATGGCCACAAAGATAGGATAATAGATACCAAGGATTCTAAAAGGGGGAAGGGTAGGAGTGGAATGAGGGTTGAAAGCTACTCATCTGATACTAGGTTTGTTGCTTAGGGAACAGGATCATTAGAAACCCAAACCTCAGCAACACACAACATACCCATGTAACAAACTTGCACCGGTGCCCCCTGAATCTAAAACAAAAAATTTTAAAAAAGCAATAAAAATTTTGATAAAATATACGTAAGATAAAGTATACATTTTAACCATTTTAAAGTGTACAATGAGTAGTATTACATACTTTCACAATGTTGTGCAACTAGCACCACTATCTAATTCTGGTACTTTTTCTTCACCTTAAAATGTTTCCTATATTCATTAGTTTTCACTCCCATTCTCTCTTCCCCTCAGCTCCTGGCAATGACTCATCTGCTTTCTGCACCTATGGATTTGCATATGTACTCATTTCTTTTTATGACTGAATAGTATTTCATTGCATGCATATACTACTATTTTTGTATTTTTAGTAGAGGCAGGTTTTGGCCATGTTGGCCAGGCTGGTCTTGAACTCCTGACCTCAAGTGGTCTGCCCTCCTCGGCCTCCCAAAAAGCTAGGGTTACAGGTGTGAGCCACCATGCCCGGGCACATTTTGTTTATCTATTCATTCGTTGATGGACATTTGGGTGGTTTCCACCTTTTGGCACTCCTGAATAGTTCTATAAATATTTGTGTACAAGGTTTTTGTTTGAATATTATTTCAATTCCCTTGGGTACGTACATAGGAGTGCAATTGCTGAATGATATGGTAATTCTATATTTGACTTTTTGAGAAGCTACTGAAGTGTTTTCCACAGTGGCTGTGCATTTTACATTCCCACCAGTAATGAATGAGGGTTCCAGTTTCTCCACATCTTCACCAACACTTGTCACTATGTATCTTTTTGACTAGCCAACCTAGAGGGTGAGAAGTGACATCTCAATGTGGGAAAACAACTTTTTGTACTCATATCCACTGTCATTAGCTGCAGACTGCTCTGGGGCATTTATTCTTCCGCCATTGAGGTGACCTTTATAAGCCAAAGGCAATTCTCCATGGAAGGGGTGCAGCTGTGAGCCATGATCAGGCCACACTCACAGCAGCTGAGAAATAGGTCTACCACACTTATTCGTTCAAGAGACATCTACTTACTCCTTCATACAGGAGACAGTCAAGAGTGATCTTCATGATGCTGGGCACAATATTAGGTACAAAGGATGCAAAGAACAGACTTTTTTTTTTTTTTTTTTTTTTTTTTTGAGACAGTCTCTGTCATACAGGCTGGAGTGCAGTGGCGCAATCTTGGCTCACTGCAACCTCTGCCTTCCATGTTCAAGCAATTTTCCTACCTCAGCCTCCTGGGTAGCTGAGAATACAGGCACATGCCACCAAGCCTGGCTAACTTTTTTGTGTTTTTAGTAGAGACAAGGTTTCACTGTATTGGCCAGGCTGGTCTCAAACTCTTGACCTTGTGATCTGTCTGCCTCAGCCTCCCAAAGTGCTGAGATTACAGGCATGAGCCTCCTTGCCTGGCCAAAGAACAGACTTTGACTTAACAGACCTAACATTCTACTGTAACAATATTGATGAAATTACCACACAATGGTAGAAACACAACTCTGACAAATATGGGGAAGAAAAGGAACTTGATGTTGCTATGCATGTAGTAAGATGTGACAATCAAACAAATAAGATTTGACCTCAGCAGGATGGTCAGAGGAGTCTTCCATGAGAAATTAATGATTGAGGTTAATTCTAGAGAATGTAAATTTAGGGGAACTAGATACCTAAAGAAGAACCAGGAAGGAACTCTGGGCTGAAGAAACAATGTGTGCAAGGAGTGATGTGTTCTAGAATATGAAAAACTTCTTGTTGTGAGGAGATGAAGGGGGCAGGTGTTTTTGAATCCACTTGGTGAGGTTGGTAGGGCCCACACCTGCAGGATAACCTAAGAAGGTTTTTTGAATCCTAAGCACAATTGGAAGCTATTGCAGAAGATTAAGCAGGGGTGGGATGTGGGGGGGATCTGAGTTGTGCTTTTGATAATATTGCCCTTTCTACCCTGCAGAGATGGACTGGGATTATACTTGAAGGAGCACATATGTCATGTACAGATTTTTCCATTCTCTCTAGGTTCATGGCAGTGCATTCTCGCACTGTGGCACATGCTGACTCCCTTCATGGTGGTTTGTTTCTCCATCAGTTTGTAGTGTATTCATCATGAGGTCACCTTCGGCAGGGGTTATTATCCATGAGAATTCTAAATGCCTTGGATTGTGGAAGTGTTCCTTCCAATACTGATTTGGAAGCTTGACGTCTCTGCACTGTATGGGTTTTGAGATGGACACAATAAATAAGAACACTCTTTCCTGTCTGAGTTTAGAACCAATTGACACAAGCAGAGAAATCATACAAATCAAGATTGGCTTTGTTGCTGTGAAAGTTGAAGCATGAACACAAGAACAAGGAGCTTCTTAGTACTGCACCTGAAAATTAGGCTCACCCCCTAGTCACAGATGATAGCTGAAAACCAGTGACTCTCACTCTCCCCTTGTTGACCAGATCTTTGCTGATAAGCTGCAAGGCCAGGAACAGGCAAATTATTCTCAACAAGAAAAGATGAAGAGCAAAGAGCTATAATTGAAGTGCAAAGTGTTCTGGGAAACTTAGAAAGTATTTCTAAGGGAAATTTAGAGAGCATTTTTTTTTTTTATTTTTTGAGGCAGGGTCTCACTTTGTAGCCCAGGCTGGAGTACAGTAGTCTAACACCACTCACTGCAGCCTTGACCTCCCCAGGCTCAGGTGATCCTCCCACCTCAGCCTCCCAAGTAGCTGGGACTACAGGCATGTGCTACCACTCCAGCTAATTTTTATATTTTTTGTAGAGACAGTGTTTTGCCATGCTGCCCAAGCTGTTCTCAAACTCTTGAGCTCAATCAATCTACTCACCTCAGCCTCTCAAAGTGCTGAGATTACAGGGGTGAACCACTGCACTGGTCTAGAGACCATTTCTTAAAGGAAGTGAGATTTGAACTGGGCCTTGAGTGATATGTTATTTGTTTATTTAAAAAATATTAATGGGTTATTCACTCTGTGGTAGGCTATATTAGCTATGATGCCTTTGAATTGAGAGAGAAAGAGCGATGATGGTGTTCTATGCTGAGATTATAGATTAAGCAACAGTAAATAGACATTTCTGATGTAGATACCAAAAAGAAATAGTAGTAAATTACTTGATATGCTTGTCAGTAGCAGGTACAGAAGGTGCCTCATCCATATGACCTTGACACTCACCATACCTACTAAAGATGTGTTGCTGGTAGTATTCCTCTGGAAATGGGAGCAGCTGAGTCAGCGTCCAGGGAAGACTGGAATTGCTGGGCAGTTACCATCCATGAGAGTATCATGAATAAGAGCTGGTGCTTACCCCAGCTTCCCTACTTCTTGGGTGGACCAACTATGAAACATGTTTTCCCATATGGACGCTGACCCTTGCTTGTCTATGGTGGAAACCTCCTCATCTATGCCTCAAGAATTGGTCCTCTCATTCACTCTCCTCTATTGGTGTCTCCTGAGATCGCCTCTCCAATCAAGCACTTACATTCACACCTTTATCTCAAGATCTTCTGGGTAAGATATATATCATTTTATAAAGTAAAAGGTCATATTTGTATTATTTAGATAACAACACATGAGTTAATTATGTACAAACATAATTAAATATGAAGTCAAAAAGATATTTCAAATGCATATTCATTAGGTCATTCATCCATCAAATATCATTGACAGTTATTGTTGAGCAATGTTGAACATTATTTTAAGCAACAATAAATAATATCGAACTCTGCATGTAGGAAGTGCTCATTCAATATGACTTCCATATGAACAGGATTCTTGTTGCTAAACTTGGCTTGCCTTTTTCCTTCTTAAAAACAGATTTGGGAGTTGCAGGCAAGATGGCCAAATAGGAACAGCTCTGGTCTACAGCTCCCAGTAAGGTAAACAAAGAAGGTGGGTGATTTCTGCATTTCCAACTGAGGTACCCAGTTCATCTCATTGGGACTGGCTAGTCAATGGGTGCAACCCACAGAGGGCAAGCACAAGCAGGGTAGGGTGTTGCCTCACTCAGGAAGTAGAAAGGGTCAGGGAACTCCCTCCCCTAGCCAAGGGAAGCTGTCAGGGACTGTGTCATGAGGGACAGTGCTATCTGACCCAAATACTATGCTTTTCCCATGGTCTTCACAACCAGCAGACCGGGAGATACCCCAAATGCCTATGCTACCAGGGCCCTGGGTTTCAAGCACAAAACTGGGTGGCCATGTGGGCAGACGCCGAGCTAGCTACAGGAGATTTTTTTCATACCCCAGTGGCACCTGGAATGCCAGTGAGACAGAACCGTTCACTCCCCTGGAAAGGGGACTGAAGCCCAGGAACCAAGTGGTCTAGCTCAGTGGATCCCCCCCACCTGCATGGAGCCCAGTAAGCTAATGTCCACTGGGCGGAAATTCTCACTGCCAGCACAGTAGTCTTAAGCCAACCTGGGCTGCTCAAGCGTGGTGGGGGAGGGGCATCCACCATCACTGAGGCTTGAGTAAGCAGTTTTCCCTTCACACTGAAAACAAAGCCTCCAGGTAGTTTGGATTGGGCAGAGCCCACTGCAGCACTACAAAGCCGCTGTAGTCAGATTGCCTCTCTAGATTCCTTCTCTCTGGGCAGGGTATCTCTGAAAGAAAGGCAGCAGCCTCAGTCAGGGGCTTATAGCTCCATCTCCCTGAGATAGAGCACCTAGGGGAAGGGGCAGCTGTGGGCATAGCTTCAGCAGACTTAAATGTTTCTGCCTGCCAGCTCTGAAGAGAGCAGTGGATCTCTCAACACAGCACTTGAGCTCTGCTAAGGTACAGCCTCCCTCCTCAAATGGGTCCCTGAACCTATGCCTTCTGACTGGGAGATACCTCCCAGCATGGGTCGACAGACACTTCATACAGGAGAGCTCCAGTTGGCATCTGGCAGGTGCCCCTCTGGGATGAAGCTTCCAGAGGAAGGAACAGGCAGCCATCTTTGCTGTTTTGCAGCCTCTGCTGGTGATACCCAGTCAAACAGGGTCTGGAGTGGACCTCCAGCAAACTCCAGCAGACCTGTAACTGAAGGTCCTGACTGTTAGAAAGAAAACTAGCAACAGAAAGGAATAGCATGAACATCCACAAAAAGAAGGTCCGCACAGAAACCCCATCCGAAGGTTCCCAACATCAAAGACCAAAGGTAGATAAATCCATGAAGATAAAGAGAGGCCAGCACAAAAAGGCTGAAAATTCCAAAAAACAGAATGCCTCTCCTCCTCCAAAGGATCAGAACTCCTCACCAGCAAGGGAGCAAAACTAGATGGAGAATGAGTTTGATGAGTTGACAGAAGTAGGCTTCAGAAGATGGGTAATAAACTCCTCCAAGATAAAGGAGCATGTTCTAACCCAATGCAAGGAAGCTAAGAACCTTGAAAAAAGATTAGATGAAATGCTAACTATAGTAATCAGCACAGAGAAGAATGTAAACAACTTGATGGAGCTGAAAAATACAGCACGAGAACTTCATGAAGCATACACAAGTATCATCAGCTGAATCAATCAAGTGGAAGAAAGGATATCAGAGATTGAAGATCAACTTAATGAAATAAAGCATGGAGACAAGATTAGAGAAAAAAAAAATGAAAAGGAACGAACAAAGCCTCCAAGAACTATGGGACTACGTGAAAAGATCAAATCTATATTTGATTGGTGTACCTCAAAGTGATGGAGAGAATGGAACCAAGTTGGAAAACACTCTTTGGATATTATCTAGGAAAACTTCGCCGCCTAGCAAGACAGGCCAACATTCAAATTCAGGAAATACAGAGAATGCCATAAAAATACTCCTCGAGAAGAACAACCCCCAATACACATAAACAACAGATTCATCAAGGTTGAAATGAAGGAAAAAATGTTAAGGGCAGCCAGAGAGAAATGTTGGGTTACCCACAAAGTGAAGCCCATCAAAGTCACAGCAGATCTCTCAGCAGAAACTCTGGAAGCCAGAAGAGAGTGGGGGCCAATATTCAACATTCTTAAAGAAAATAATTTTCAACCCAGAATTTCATATCCAGCCAAACTAAGCTTCACAGGTGAATGAGAAATAAAAAGCTGAGGGATTTTGTCACCACCAGGCCTGCCTTAGAAGATCTCCTGAAGGAAGCACTAAATATGGAAAGGAACAACTGGTACCAGCCACTACAAAAAAATACCAAATTGTAAAGACTATCTACACTGTGAAGAAACTGCATCAACTAATGGGCAAAATAACCAGCTAGCATCATGATGACAGGATCGCATTCACACATAACAATATTAACCTTAAATGTTAATAGACTAAATGCCCCAATTAAAAGACACAGACTGGCAAATTGCATAGAGTCAAGACGCATTGGTGTGCTGTATTCAGCAGACACATAGGCTCAGAATAAACAGGTGGATGAAGATTTACCAAGCAAATGGAAAGAAAAAGAAGCAGGGGTTGCAATTCTAATCTCTGATAAAACAGACTTTGAATCAACAAAGATCAGAAGAGACAAAGAAGGGCGTTACATAACGGTAAAAGGATCAATGCAACAAAAAGAGCTAACGATCCTAAATATATATGCACCCAATACAGAAGCACCCAGATTCATGAAGCAAGTTCTTCGAGACCTACAAAGAGACTTAGACTCTGACACAATAATATTGGGAGACTTTAATACCCCATTGTCAATATTAGAGAGATCAACGAGACAGAAAATTAACAAGGATATTTAGGACTTGAACTCACCTCTGGACCAAGTGGACCTAATAGACATCTACAGAACTCTCCACTCCAAATCAACAGAATATACATTCTTCTCAGCACCACATCACACTTATTCTAAAATTGACCGCATAGTTGGAAGTAAAACACTCTTCAGTAAAAGCAAAATAGTGGAAATCATAATGAACAGTCTCTCAGACCACAGTGCAATAAAAATAGAACTCAGGATTAAGAAACTCACTCAAAACTGCACAACTACATGGAAACTGAACAACCTGCTCTGGCATGACTACTGGGTAAATAATGAAATTAAGGCAGAAATAAATAAGTTTTTTTGAAACCAATGAGAACAAAGACACAGCATATTGGAATTTCTGGGACAAAGGGACATTTATAGTACTAAA
>NW_016107378.1:4071706-4099794 GCF_001604975.1 Cebus imitator | reverse complement strand
AAAAAAAAAAAAAAAAAAAAAAAAAAAAGCCCAGGCCCAGGCAGATTCACAGAGGAATTCCACCAGACATACAAAGAGGAGCTAGTACCATTCCTTCTGAAACTATTCCAAACAACAGAAAAAGAGAGACTCCTCCCTAACTCATTTTATGAGGCCAGCATCATCAAGATACCAAAACCTGTCAGAGACACAACAAAAAAATAAAATTTCAGGCCAATATCCCTGATGAACATCTATACAAAAGTCCTCAGCAAAATACTGGCAAACCAAATCCAGCAGCAAATCAAAAAACTTATCCATCATAATCAAGTCGGCTTCATCCCTGGGAAGCAAGGCTGGTTTGACATATGCAAATAAATAAACATAATATATTACGTATATAGAGCCAATGACAAAAACCAGATGATTATCTCAATAGATGCAGAAAAGGCCTTTAATAAAATTCAACACCGCTTCATGCCAAAAACTCTCAAACTACGTATTGATGGAATAGATCTCAAAATAATAAAAGCTATTTATGACAAACCCACAGCCAATATTATGCTGAATAGGGAAAACATGGAAGCACCCCTTTGAAAACCACTACAAGAAAAGGATATCTTCTCTCACCACTCTTATTCAACACAGTATTGGAAGTTCTGGCCAGGGTAATTAGGCAAGAGAAAGAAATAAAGGTTATTCAAATAGGAAGAGAGGAAGTCAAATTGTCTCTGTTTGCAGATGACATGACTGTATATTTAGAAAACCCCATCATCTCAGCCCCAAATCTCCTCAAGCTGATAAGCAACTTCAGCAAAGTCTCAAGATACAAAATCAATGTGCAAAAATCACAAGCATTTCTATACACCAATAATAGAGAGCAAAATCATGAGTGAACTCCTATTCACAATTGCTACAAAGAAAATAAAATACCTAGGAATACAACTTACAAGAGATGTGAAGGACATCTTCAAGAAGGACTACAAACCAGTGCTCAAGGAAATAAGAGAGGACACAAACAGATGGAAAAACATTCCACGTTCATGGATAGGAAGAATCAATATCATGAAAATGGCCATACTGCCCAAAGTAGTTTATAGATTCAGTGCTATCCCCATCAAGCTACCATTAACTTTCTTCACAGAATGAGAAAAAAACTACTTTAAATTTTATATGGAACCAAAAAAGAGTCCATATAGCCAAAACCATCCTAAGCAAAAAGAACAAAGCATCATGTTATCTGACTTCAAACTATACTGCAAGGCTACAGTAACCAAAACAGCATTGTACTAGTACCAAAACAGATATATAGACCAATGGAAAATAATAGAGTCCTCAGAAATAAAGTCACCCATCTACAATCTCCTAATCTTTGACAAATCTGACAAAAACAAGCAATGGGGAAAGGATTCCCTATTTAATAAATGGTGTTGGGAAAACTGGCTAGCCATATGCCAAAAACTGAAACCGGACCCCTTTCTTATAACAAATTAACTCAAGGTGGATTCAAGACTTAAACGTAAGACTTAAAACTATGAAAACTCTAGAAGAAAACCTAAGCAATACCATTCAAGACATAGGCATGGGTAAAGTCTTCATGACTAAAATACCAAAAGCATTGGCAACAAAAGCCAGAATTGACAAATGGGGTCTAATGAAACTAAAGAGCTTTTGCACAGCAAAATAAACTACCATCAGCGTGAACAGGCAACCTACAGAATGGAAGAAAATTTTTGCAATCCATCCATGTGACAAAGGGCTAATATCCAAAATCTGCAAAGAACTTAAACAAATATGCAAGAGAAAAACAAGCAACTCTATCAAAGAATGGGTGAAGAATATGAACAGACACTTCTCAAAAGAAGATTTTTATGTGGCCAACAAACCTATGAAAAAAAGCTCCTCATCCCGGGTCATTAGCAAATCAAAACCCCAATGGCGTGATACCATCTCACGCCAGTTAGAATGGCAATCATTAAAAAGTCACGAAAGAACAGATGCTGGAGAAGTTGTGGAGAAATAGAAATGCTTCCACACTGTTGGTGGGGGTGTAAATTAGTTCAACCATTGTGGGAGACAGTGTGGCGATTCCTCAAGAACCTAGATCCAGAAATACCATTTGACCCAGCAATCCCATTACTGGGTATATACCCAAAGGATTATAAATCATTCTACTATAAAGAAACATGTACATGTATGTTTATTACAGCACTGTTCACGATAGCAAAGACTTGGAGTCAACCCAAATGCCTGTCAATGATGGACTGGATAAAGAAAATGTGGCACATATATCCCACAGAAATGTATGCGGCCATAAAAAAGGATGAGTTCACATCCTTTGCAGGGACATGGATGAAGCTGGAAACCATCATTCTCAGAAAACTAATATAGGAGTAGAAAACCAAACACCACATGTTCTCACTCATAAGTGGGAGCTGACCAATGAGAACACATGGACACAGGGAGGGGAACATCACACACTGGGGCCTGTCAGGCAGTGAAGGGCAAGGGATAGCATTAGGAGAAATACCTAATGTAGATGATGGGTTGATGGGTGCAGGAAACCACCATGGCATGTGTATACCTATGTAACAAACCGAACATTCTGCGCATGTGTCCCAGAGCTTAAAGTATAATAATAATAAAACAGATTTATCTTCCTTTTCTCTTAATCATTCTAATATGTTCTTAACAGCCAGGTGCAATGTCAACTCAGCTTCCCTTTAGCTGCCAAATACCTTCCATGTGCTACCAACAAGATGATTACCTTGGGCCCAAAGTGCAATATGTACCCAATTACAGATGCTGTGTAAACGTGATGTTGACTGCTACTACCATTGTGAGGTTAGGACTTGGGCAATCACCGGTACAATTTGATCAGAAATCAGCCGACTTTTGAAGAACAGGTCAGGATTGATAACTTAGTGCAAAGTTCCCTTGGATGATGGTACAATCTTTTCATAGCATGTTATTCTCCACACATGCATGCTCACACATGAACATGCATTCACATTCACACACACACACACACACACACACACGACAATCATCAGTAGTATTTTTAAAAATTCAAATTCTAATACACTAAACAATAAGCCATTTTGATATTTCCTATTCCTTTCTAGTCTTTGGCCATAAACAAATGTCATTTCATTGTGATTATAATAAAATTTATATATTCCATTCATTTCTCTTATATGATGTTGCCAGTATTTTTCTACATGAAGGTTTTCCAAATGCTTTGTAGATGTCAACAGTGGAATCCTTCTAAGTGGAATGAGTTTGTACTCTGTGCTGAAATCACATTTGGAGACTCAAAGAAAGAGTCACGTTTACCATTTGCGTTTTCTACTTTAAGGAATGAACTGGCTGCTCTTTCTTTCAGGGATTAATGTGTTTGGATAATTGTTTCAAGTGGGAGCGTGCCACAGGAAAGCAGGTGTACAGGCTTGGCTTTTGGCAGAGGCCTAGTTTATTTGTCATGTATTCACTCATGCATTCGTTCAACAAACATTCTTTGAATATCTATGCATTACCCACCAGACATTGGTAACAATGCTATCTGCAGGCAGGTGATGGAGACTGGAGACTATCATAGATCAGGAGCAGGAAGATGGAAGAAATGAGTGACCATGAGAGCTGAGTGTGAGGATTCACACCTGCCCCCTGAAAACAGAGATACCAGCTGAGCAGAGAGAAATGGAGGGCACGAAGAAGGGCCTGCAGTCCAATCATGCCAACAAACAGAAGCTAGAAAGGCAGGACATCATTGCACAGCAAACATCCCAGATCAAATAAGCAGAAGTCAAGCAAGAAGATTAAAGATTTAAGACCTCGGTGGGAAGGACAGATCCTGCAAAAGACAGCAAAGAATGACATCAGCTCATCTTGAGTGTGACTCCTGGGAAAGCAGTGTATTCTAAGCACTTTGTATCCAAGATCTGCTGCCTGAGTCTTGGAGAGAGGCCATGAACTCAAACAGGGCTGCCTGCATATGAATCCCACGAGGAAGCTAGGTAACTTCAGGTAAGTGACTTAACCTTCCAGGACCGCGTTTTCCAGATCTTGAAATAGTGATGACCTGTAAGTGCTTAGCTCTTAGGTTTGTAATGAAGCCTAGGTGAGCTCATACTTGCACAGTGTTCAAAACAGTGCCTGATACAAAGTAAGTGCTTATATGAGTTATTAAATAAGATTAATGGACAGTGGAAGAAAGCATTTTATGACAATGACAATTCTTTTCAGTATCCCCAACCATCCTCATTTTTAGAGATTTATAAACCCATATAACACCATGGTCTTTTTTCTTTTTAACTATTTACATGTGGTTTCAACTATGGCTTCCTTCCCCAACCATGATAACCACAGCCTTCTATTCCTCTTCCCCTAGCAACAGATACCTTCACTGTTGTGTCCTGTTGGTTGCAAGCCAAGCTGAAGCATCATCTAGGTGCTGGGCCAGGTACTCAACCTTCACACATATCAGAACCTTACCTTTTGGCCTCCTCTGTGTTCTCAAGCTCTGGCATGCAATAATACCTCCCAGCTTCCCTAAAACCTCCAGACCTCTAAGCTGGTTACATACCAGTGTGGTGCCGATCACATACCAATCTGGCAACATGTTGATGTTTCCATGCAGGAATCCTCACAGCCAGGCTTCACAACTCAGCAAGGGGGCTTGTGCCATCCCTGCCTGAAGATCATTTTGCGTTTTTTAGCTGGTATCCAGCGTGTTGACTACGAACAAGAGAGATTTCTTAGAACAACCAGAATTCCCTAGTTCCTGGGGCCCTTTCCCAGCTCTCAAGCCTGGGATGCATTGCCACGGATGGCCTGGCCCTTTGGTTGAAGGCCTAACTCCAGGAATGGTGCCATCATTTCAGTGGTTAATAACAAACAAAACAGAAAGATAGACGGCATGACTCATGTACACTGCCACCTGCCGAGGCTTGGGAGCAAAGATTTGGCAAGAACTAAGGAACAGGACACAGAATCTACTTTCTTTCCTCTTCTCTTTCTTTTACAGAAAGACTCTTTGTTTTTGCCATTCTATGCACAAGCTAAACAGATTACAGTCAAGAAAAACGGGGGCAGGCCCAGGTGTCTAGGAGATGGGAGAGAATTTGCATTCCAATTGTGGAACGTATCAAAGGGCGATTCTTTCTGCCTCAATTGGAAGGTGCAGCTCAGTTTGGGGGCTATTTCAACAGGACCATACCTTTTCTCACCAATTCAAACTGGGGGCACTCCAAGGATGGCTGGGGGAATCCTGGAAGGAAAGGACAGCATCTTTATGAAGACAGATGTTTTTATTTCCTCCCCTCTAGAGCCTTGAAGGTTGAAAGAGGCTTATGTTTTTTTCTGTTTTTGACTTCTAGTGAATTCGAAAATGGAGAAATACCGTAAGTCAATTGCAAAATAAATAAGTTTAAGTATGTGAAATGTTAACTTTTGACAAAATAACACATTTAGTGTACAAACACACACACTACAGTGATTGTGTGTGTGACTTCATTTATGGATAATGTCAAAGGTTTGCATTTGAGGAACAGGATGGAAATGAGGCTCCCAGCAGATGGTTCTTGTGCACCGCCCCCAGCCAGATGGTTCTGACAAGATGCTTCTCAGAAAGAATGCTTCTTCCCCCCACCACTACATAAATTGTCCCCTGGAGGGGCATGGTGGCTCACGCCTGTAATCTCAGCACTTCGGGAGGCCGAGATGAAAGGATCAGTTGGGGCAGGACTTCCAGACCAGCCTGGTCAACTTGAGAAAACCCAGTGTCTATGGAAAATACAAAAATTAGCTGGGCGTAGTGGTATTTACCCGTAGTTCCAGCTACCTGGGAGGCTGAGGCACAAGAATCCCTTGCTGCAGGAGGTTGCAGTGAGCAGATGCCATTGCACTCCAGCCTGGGTGACAGAGCAAGACCCTGTCTTAATAAAATAAAATAAACAAAATAAATTGCCCACCCAACAAAAGGCCCCATCCCTAGTTTGTCTGCCTCCCCAAGAAACGTACCTAAACTCTGACTCAACCTTTTTTGTTTATCTCATTAAAAAAATAAAAACTATAGATCTCCATGAGAGACTTCACTTAAAAGCAAAGTATTCTTTGTTAGTTTGGAATAAACCAGAGAATCAAAGCCTCTCTCTCCAATCTGCACCCGCGTTCAGATGCCCCGCCACACACACACTGAAACTCAGCTCCGGCTCTCTGTTCACATGGTCCCCTTTCTGCCCCCTCCACACAGACTTATTTCATAAAAATGTCAGCTATTAAGTTAACATTATTTAAGGGGCCTTGGGTTTTAGTTCCTGAATGCAACTTAAGCTGGATCCATAAAGGCCTGACACGAAGTCCCGGCTGTATAAAACATGATCCACAGAGGTACTAAATAAATAACCTGGCTGTGGGCTCCCAGGCCGCTCTATTTATCACTGCAGTGAGGATAAGGATCTGATTTAGAGTGAACCCTACTGAGGGTCGAACCGGGCACAAGCTGTAATATGATCTGCAGGGGAGGGCTGATAACCCGAAACAATGTGAAGAAACCCTGTCAGATAAATAAAACAAACTGTTTGTCCATTAAATAGCGCTGTCAGGAAGAGAACAGGGAAGCCAAACAGAGCTAAATCCAATTCTTTTATAGCCACACAAAGCCAGGAACACCTGAACTAAGCTAGGGAAATAAGCTCCCTTAGAAATAGATTGTGGGGGGATGGTGTTTGGAGGGAAGGGGATCGTGGTCTGATTTATTGAAGTCACTGTGGTAGGAAAAAGTTGCTCTTTGATCTAGGTCAAATCCTGCCCCCTTCCTGGGTCTTGGTCTCCCCATTCGTGAAATAGGACCTGTCTTGCTGGTCCTGCCCTACTGGATTACGGAAGTGGACCCATGGAAGAATTACAGAAAAAGGATTCTGAAGAAGAAGGGAATGACTACTGGAGGCTCAGATTTGCAAGTGCCTGCAGAGGCCAAGCTTGAAGCAAAACCCAGGGCAGCGGGGACCAGAGAATGAAGGACTCATCTCAAGGGCCTGAAGTAACCTGGCACCACCAAAGCTGCTGCACAGAAATACAGCCCACTGCTGCCAACTCTAGATTTTTTTTCAATATATGGATGTTATTGTGAGATCCCAAGGGGAGAGATGCCAGATGTAGGTGATGGGAGGAAGGCAGTAAATCACACTGCCACGTGTGTACCTATGCAACAATCTTGCATGTTCTTCATATGTACCCCAAAACCTAAAATGCAATAAAATCAAATACATGAAAAAAAAAGAAACCGAAAACACTTTGATACTTTATCTTTGTGGAATCCAGAGAGTCTCCTTCTCTATCTTTGAAGAAGACTGGTATGGTTTGGCTGTGTCCCCTCCCAAATCTCATCTTGAACTGTAGCTCCCATAATTCTCATGTGTTGTGGGAGGGACCCAGTAGGAGACAATTGAATCATGGGAGAGGTTTCCCCCATACAATTCTCATGGTAGTGATGAGTCTCGTGAGATCTGATGGTTTTATAAGGGGTTTTCCTTTTTGCTTGACTCTCATTCTTTTGTCTTCTGCCATGTAAGACCTATCTTGCCTTCTGTCATGATTGTGAGACCTCCCCAGCCACTTGGAACTGTGTGTCCATTAAACCTCTTTTTCTTTATAAATTACCCAGTCTTGGGTATGTCTTTATCAGAAGTGTCAAATTGGACTAATACAAAGGCCAAGCAGGTTGATTTGGCTTTCTAATGGTCAACATGACCAGCCAGGTCTCTGGGATGGACTTCCTGAGGCAGCCTGGAGTGAGGCCTGGGCTTCTTGAACAATGAGGGCCAAGCCAACAAACAGGAAGAGAAGGTATTCGGGACTACCAGAATAGCTTTGGTTTCCAACAGAGGTTCTGAGTCACCAGTGCTACTTGTTGAACAGAAACGTTCCCTAGCCTTATCCTACCAGGCCTGAGAGCATGGCCCTAGGGATGTTTCCTTTTATATAAAGCTTTGCTGGTGAATCTAGACCGTCTTTTGGGCCATTATTTTAATAAAAGCACAAGCGCTTCCTTCATCTAAAGCAGTGGTTCTCAAACTTGCCTGTTCTTCAGAATCACTTGGAAAGCTTTACAAAACATGCTTCCTTAGAAACCGCTGTAGACGACTGATTTGATTTGGATAGTAGATTAAATTTTCACGAAACTGTCATAGGCAGGAAAGTATATGAGAATCTCTTATATCTTTGCTCTGTATTTGAATAAGTAGTTCTGCTTATCTACACATTACAGATGGTAAAAGAGAGAGCCAGAAATAGAAAATGACCAATATGATCTTAGATCCAAGACTAGAAGAAGATTCAAATGTCTAGCCTTGTTCTTGAGGGTATTACCATCACTTTTTTCTTCAGAATCTAAAGCCAACTTGCTGCATCCAAGCTATTTATTGTCGGGCTAAAATTAATTTTCTGAAGTAGTTACAGTGAGATTTTTCTTTTCATTGAGTTATATATTTTTTCTTGCACTTTGTATTACTGAATAATTCACCTTCCCCCATCAGGCAGAAAGCAGTTTCTGTGTTTTCTTGGCTTTGGGATGGTTTGTGGCAGGGCCTCCTGGCTTTAGCTTCCAAAATCTCGTGTTCATTGAGGAGCCCACGGCATGAGGACAAAGGGATTGCTTCTTGACTTAAAAGCAGTTCCCAGAGACTTAAGGAGGGATAGATGGAGGCTCAGAATAAAAATTAAGGTGATTAAAAATACAGAAATGTGAAATATTTTTTAGTAAGCCTTTAGATCAAAATTGAGATGGATAGCCTTTAGTTCAGATATAAATAAACGATTGGCCTTTTCAATTTGAGTAATCTCAGAGAAAGAGGTCAGTCTTGTATAAGGAGATAAGATTATATGCAAGGAAATAAAATATTTCATTTTATTTTAAGGGATTACTTAAGGAAATGAAATTCATTTTTATTATTTTTTTCTTTTTTTGAGTCGGAGTCTGGCTCTGCCGCACAGGCTGGAGTGCAGCGGCATGATCTTGGCTCACTGGAACCTCTGCCATTCTGGTTCAAGGGATCCTCCCACCTCAGCCTCCTGAGTAGCTGGGATTACAGGTGTGCACCACCATGCCAAGCTAATTTTTTGTGTATTTTTAGTGGACATGGGTTTTTGTGATGTTGGCCAGGCTGGTCTCAAACTTCTGACCTCAAGTAATCTGCCAGTCTCAACCTCCAAAAGTGCTGGGATTACAGGCATGGGCCACCACGTCTGGTGTAAATTCTATTCAGGTGAATAAAAACATAACCTAAACAATGTTTTAAAAAGGAAAATAAATAAAAGTAATATGTTGGTTTGTATGAGCGGAAAACTCAGGGGTACAAATGACTACAGCTACAACCCAACACAGAGCTTCAAATAACATTGTCAGGAACGGCTTTACCTATCTCTGTCTCCACCTCCACACCAACTTCATTCCTCTGGCAAGCCCTTCCACGTGGCGGCTATCAGGCGCCTCACTTATTTCCTACAGCTCAGCAATTCAGGTGCTACCAGCACATCTTCTCACTGGCCTGCTTTGGGACATGTGCCCATTCCCATAGCTATCATTGTGAACAAGGTGTGTATAGAACATGGCTAAGTGGCCATCCTGGATCCAGGAAGGTGAGGTCAATCTGTGTAACCTGCACGCAGAGACAGTGGAGATGTGGTGACTCTAAAAAGGGGGAAGAAGTCAGCTCTGTGAAAGAAAAAAGGGGGCAATTGATCCTGGTCAAGAATGAACAACAGATGTTTTCTTACAAAGGGAGACAAGATGGATGTAGAGAAAGAAATTAAGTCCATTTTCTCTTTTCTGTCTCACATTAGCATTCATTAAATAAAAGCAGGAAGTCAAAACAGTGAGACAAACACTGATTGAGAATAAAATCAAGGAAAGGGCCCTTTTATAATAGTGAGAATTCTGACTTGATATTGTTTTCAAGAAAGCTCTTTTTTTTTTTTTCTTTTAAGAACCTACAGTAACTCAGCTTGGCTAATAAAGTATTTGTCTAGTACATTATAGAAGTCTTTTGGGAGACTATTGAATCAATTAGAGTGATTTGTAATTAGCACACCAACCTAATGACAGGGTGTCTCTAAATTGCTGGAAAAGAGTTTGCTCTCTTAAGAGACTTGTATGATCCTCTTGTAAACTTATTTACATCAGTGATATGCTTACTAGCTTTTTAAAATTTTTCTAGAATATAAATTTTGACTAGATTCTGTATCAAATATTACAAATTTTCGATTAAATGGTTTTGAATAATTGGGAAGTTACCTTATTAATCAGGAAGATTTCCCCCTCTATACCATTATTCACAAAGGCCTTGGAACAAGCTATCACAAGCTAGCATTTTTGAAAATTCTGATTGATATGAAGTTACGTCAGACCAAAGTCATATCAAACAGAATAGAACTATATACAATAGAACTGTTATTACAAGATGTCATTACCTGTAATTCCAGGGATATTAACAACACAGAGGAGTGTAAAATCATGCCTTACGTTGTTTTTGTTTTTGTTTTTCCTGAAAAGTTTGAAAGGAAGCTGGGAATTAACTGAACTTTAAAAAGTTTTCCAGATTCAAGTGGACAGATGTCCATACATGTGGCACAATGTTAGTCTTTCAAATTTCTAGCACCTAATTTTAGAGCAGTGTCAACCCACAGATGTGGCATTTTGGTCAACAACATGGATTCTGAAGTCAGGCAAAACCTGGATTCAGGCAAGGTGCGGTGGCTCACACCTGTAATCTCAACACTTTGGGAGGCTGAGGTAGGAGAATCCCTTGAGCCCAGGAGTTTGAGAACAGCTTGGGCAATATAGAAAGGCCTCATCTTTACAAAAAATTTTAAAAAATTACCTGGGTGCGGTGATGGGTGCCTGTAGTCCTAGCTACTTGGGAGACCAAGGTAGGAGGATCCTTTGAACCTAGGCATTCGAGGTTGCAGTGAGCTATGATTGCACCACTGCCTGAGCGACAGAGTGAGACTCTATATTAAAAAAAAAAAAATTAAAAAAACCAAAACTCCCCAATCCAGAACAACAGAAAAGCCCCTCCAAAAACCCAACCTAGATTCATATCCTAGCTCCTTCTTTATTATGGATGTGGAATTTTAGGCTAGTTACTTAAATTTGAGCCTTCTCAGTTTCTGACATATTTGTCAGAAAAGTGGATAGGATGATAATAATAATATGTTTTGTGGAAAAATGGAAATGATAAATAATATATTTAGTGGGATTAAATAGAATGCATGTATCTTGTACCTAGTAAACCCATATTGGTTGTAGCAAAACCCCTGGGTTAATAGGGATTTGATTCTGAAGAATTACTCATTTTTATCTTATTCCAGTCACTGATCTGGAAACTACAAAGAGGTCTCCATAGCAGGTTAGAGCAAAGGTTGAGGAGTGTAGAATATGCAATAGTAGATGTGTGTTTTCTGTCAAATTATGTTTGCAGCACCTCTGAGGCATAATCAATTTCCATTCATTCTCTCATTCATCACTTGTCCCATAGATATTGATGTCTACAGATATTAATTGATATTAATCAAGCCCCTTTTAGATATTGCAAATTCATTAGAGATAAAACAATAAGGCAGTCATGTACTTAGAGCAACTTAAACTTATTTTCAACCTGTCATCACTTCTCTTGAGTCACCTATTATATTTTATCATAATCATCCAACCAAGAAAAACAGAAAACAAAATAGCTTTCCACCTTGATTGTTATTAAGAGTTAATACATGTGACATATTTAAGATACAGATTTGCTCATAATTCAAGAAATAGCATAGTACAAATAATTATTTCAGCCACTACCACAATGATCATTTTGTAATTTTTTTTTTTTTTTTGAGACAGAGTCTGTTGCCAGGCACCAGGCTGGAGTGCAATGATGCGATCTCGGCTCACTGCAACCTCCGCCGCCTGGGTTCAAGCAATTCTCCTGCCTCAGCCTTGCGATTTTGTGATGTTTTTAAGCATCGTGATGCTGTTGGAAACATTAGCCCAAACTCACTTCAGATCTGGGTCTGCCTTATAATAGCGACTGATTTGGGATGAATTATATAACCTCTCTGAGTTTCAGTTTCATCATCCATAAAATGGGCATAATATCAGTACCTGACTCCTAAGGTAATCATGACTCTTAAGTGAGATATTGTCTATAAATTAGCTGTTTTAGCACCTGAAATGTAGTAAATAATCACTACATAATCAAACAGCAACTAAAATGTTTTTTTTTGATTACCATAATCAAAACACTGACTAAAGCTTGTGTTCCCATTTTAAGTTGACATGGTACTTTCACTTCGACATTCTCATATGAGGCTCAGAGAATGAGAGAAGGGTCGTTAATACTGTTGCTATCTCTGTCATCATTTTACCCATTTATAAAGTAAGGAGGGGTTCAGTGACTTGCCTAAGATCACAAGTCAGGTAAGTGGTCAAGTAGTCTTTGTCCTAGTAGTCATTACAAGTGATTTTCGAAGCGATCCTTTGGCCTGGAGAGAATTTCTTTTCTTATTTGGATAACGGATCAGCAGTGATGAGGATAGGTCTGAGTTGGTGCTTCTAGATGCATATTTTGAGGGGATACACAAGTTCAAGAATTGGAGGATAAGGCAAAGTGATCAATCCATGCCTCTTTGTGGGCAAAGCCACTGCTATCATGAAAAAAATTGTCATCCCTTTATTCACAACAAACAGATGTTGCCATGTAACTAAATACTGGTGAATCTTTTGGTCTTGCTTCTGGAATACTTTAAGTCAGAGCCATGCTAACATATTTTCCTTAAAAAAACAAATTTGAAAAGATGCTATTTTTGGAAAATATCCTTTGGAATGGCTGGTGAGAATACCACCTTCCCTGATTCCTCTAGCCAAACTTCTATGAGATGTGGGTCCAGTTTTAATGTATCTTCTGATTTCCAAAAGGAGCTGGTAATCTGGATTTTTATATGAAATATACAATTCTTAAAATTGTGGACTCCATTAACAAAGAAACAATATAAGATGATTGCCTGGATGAGGTCTGGGGTCAGGGAAGAATTCCATGAACAAGTGGCTTTTAGTCCCAACCCAGAAAATGAGTAGGTATCCGCTGGAGGAAGGACAGCGAGTGGCTTCCAACAGCTGGAGTGTAGACTCTGTACTACAGGCAGTTGGATGGTGGGCAGTGAGGAGCAATGAGGCTGGAAAGGTAGGCAGGGGCTCCATCCTGCCGGTCATTATTGGCTCTGCGAAGAGCAATGGAAATGGCGGTATGGTTGATTCAATTGCCTTATTAAAAACATGGCACCCTGATAGGAATTGACTGGAAAGGGGAAGGAAGGGAGCTGGGGGAGCTTGTAAGGCATTGTTGGAATAATTTAAGCAGATACTTCTATTCCTATCCCCAGCTCATCCCCTGTTGGACCCAGCTCCAACACTCTACCAAACTAGTTCTCTTCTGTGTTTTCCTAAAAGTGACTTTCAACTTCAGCCTCTCTAAGGACTTAAAGAAAGACTTCCAACTGTTTCCAAATCCTCTGACATGTCTCACCTACTTTGGTCCTTTTTTAGCTCTCTCTAATTGTTTTCTTCTTGTGTTTCCTTTTTACACCCAAATGCCCAATTTCCAACGGTCATTGAATAAGAATTAGTAACACACTGCATTAAAAAATAACTTATCGGTAAATCAAACCTTCTGGCAAATATTAGGGCTTGGGTACCTATTGTCATTTCTTGTCTTTCTACCTTAGGAAACATTTCCCCCACCTCCTTACTGCTGACATTTTTCTTTCTTTCTTTTTTGGAAATGAAGCCCTCAGGTTGTTCTTCTGCACTCTTTGAAGTCACTGGGAATTTCATGAAACTAGCTTGATGGCAAAGTGCCAGGAGAATTTGAACAACTTGTGAGAGAGGATATTACTATTTTTTTCTGTCATTTTAAATTTCCCAAAGCCATCTCACAGAGTGGTGGGAAAAGGTATTGATTAGCGGTGACTGTCCTTCAGTGTAGGTGCTCACACTCCCAAATCACGATGTAAAATTCATGAGAACTCAGACAATTCTCCCCATCGGAGAATCAAAATTTTAAGGTCATCATATTGACTCAATGACTTCAAAAGTAAAAGGATAGGAATCAGTGAAAAAATAAAGTGTTGAAGCAACTGTCTGCCACTGATTTCAGCAAAATGATGCTCTCTTAATACATGACACATATGTAATCATATGTAACATATAATACCTAATGGGCAATTATTTAGAGGATGTTGGATTCTTTGTTGGACTATGTTGGGAAGCTACTTTTTGTTTCTTTTTCTTCTTCAATGCCTTCAACATTTTTTTCCTCTTTTTGCCTTTCTTTTTCATTTTGGAAAACAGAGCAGATATCTACCTTAAAGAGACTAAGGACCCAAACTTCTGTGCCCTTAGAACATAGTTGTGAGATTCATGTTGCATGGCACTGGGCGATGTATGTGTCTGCTTGGGACAGGATACATTTTCTGTTGAATCACGGCTTGCATCTGGTCCCTTTGCCATGCACCGACTTTTGCATTTTTTAAAGATGGCAAATAAATCATTTCTTTCAAATTGGATAAAAAACGGGCTATGGTCTTTGGGAGCAGAAGACTTCCAGATAATTCCATGTTTGTACTATAAACTATACCAGTCAATTGCACATTCACGTTTAGATTTGGGCCAGATTTATGCCCCTGAGAAAGTTCTATTTTTGCATGATTTAGACAAAAAAATGTGTCTGAACAGCATTACCCCGCCTAATTTATATGAAACTGTGATTCTGCCACCTGGAGTTTCGGGCCTGCTCTATGAGACGTGTCTGGTATGTGACTAAAGGACCAAGCGAGGAGGAGGCGGCGGAGGGGGAAGAGAGAGCCTGCTTAAAAGGGAGACGGCTATCCCAGCCAACTGAATGGGGTGTGCACAACCAGCTGGGAGGGAGGCCTCTTCATTGTGTTTTATTATTGGCTCTTGTGTACAACCAGAAAGGCGCCCCCCCTCCTCGGGGCATGCTTGGTTGCTACGATCTGTTCCTGGGGGCTGGTGTGCATCCCGAATGGCATCCCCTTCCTCGCCAGACAGGCCTGAGTAGCTCAATTACCCAAGCAGCATTTTGATACCAGACACTTCCAAGTCCCACCTGCATCTCAGCCTGTGTGAAAAAAAGACAAGTTGAGCGGATCCCCCATCACCATGCCTGGGGAGTATCTGCAGGAGAACTCGCTCCCAGCTAGACAAATATTGCTCATCTCTTCCTGAGCAAGAGATGCCAAGGTGGTTTGGTTTTGCCTAGTTTTTAGCTGCCAACATCCTCTTCTAAGGCTCCAGGTGTTCTTAAGTTGCTGCTCTAAGGAGTTAGGGCTAAGTATTTCTTCCTGGCATGGAAACTGACCCTCCCTGGTCTGCGCATTTCACAGCCTCTGCAAAGGCTTGGCAAATATTTTTTGAGCATTGGCTTTATGGCAGGCACTTGTCTGAGAGTAAATTGCTAGGAATGCGGTACAGTGATGAACAAGATAGACATGAGTTCCAAGGGGGCTTGCAGTCTAGTGGAAAAGAGAACCATGAATTTAATACTCACATAGATATGTATAAGTGAAAATGACAATCTATAATAAGAGTTTACCTTACTGGGAAGTAGGTGAGGCACGGCAGAATTGAAGTTTCCTAAGGAGGGCCCATTTCGGCTGAGAACTGAAGGATGAACAAAGAAGTCTGAATTGCCAGTCTGGGAAGGAAGCAGGGATATCCACTAGCTCAAGAGGGCCACTTTTTAACTGAGTAAGGACACTGACTTACCCAAGGGCACTCAAGAAGCCAATGGTAGGGTCACAGCAAGACTCCCTGATGTCAAGGAAGATGCTTAAACACAAGGACTCTTCATCAAAAGGAGCTACAGCTGACACACAGATGTTACCGCAAAATGCCTCATCCCTTAGTCTTTTTGAGTCTTCATTTCCTCACCTGCGGCATGAGGATGATAGCAACCGCACCACACGGGAAGGTTTTGAGATATAATTAAATAAGTGTGCAATGTGCTTGGGCATAATAAGTATTAGCTGTTAGAGTCATTTATTCTTTCTTCGTCTTTGAAAGCAACTCTGTAGGACTGAAAGAAAGAGAAGTCCCTCCTCCCCAAATACTGACCCGTAAATCTTTTATTTTAAAAGACAAAGAAAAAGCCACAGATGTCACCCGATCACACATACATGGATTTATTCAAAATATTTATTAAGTTCTTACTGTTGTAAAGGCATTATTCCAGGTGGTAGGAGAGAGGAAGGGGACTGTGAAATAGGTTTCCTGCCCTCAAAACCGGATTACCTGTTTGAGGAGCTCCCAAGTTTCGGAAAATCAGATATGAGGGCTGAGACCTCCTCTTGATTATCCTATCATTTCATAGGTGGGGAAACTGAGGCCCGGATGAGGAGGTTGGTGGTTGATCTTAGCACTGTGCCCACTTTCCTGGCATCTTCTCTCTCTTCTTACCAGCCGCAGCCCTTTGATCTCAGAATCTGCTTTATGTCCCTTGCTGAGGAACTGCCTTTGCAGAATTGTCAAAAGATGTTTATGGAGAGTTGGAAAAAGGCCCCACCTTTATTCTACGAGGAGGAGCAGAGGAGGCCGAGCTCTTTCAGTATCCTCTGAAATTTCATCAGTGTGTAGCAAAGAGCCACTGCACAGGGACCTGGCTGGTGGGTGCTTTTTTATGTAGGCTTCTTCCTTTCAATGGACAGTTCTCAGGGGTTCCCGGCCTCCTCCTTCTAATTCAGGTATTCTGTCCCCATTGCAAACCTGCCCAGGATGGGGTCGGTTTCTGGGCTCAATAATCACAAGTTGTCCTTGCCCATATGGATATAATGCATGATTTAAGCTCTCAAAGGGGGCATGATGCAAGGCAAAGCTGCTTGAGGTACATCCTGGTACAAAAACAGTTTCTCTGAGACAGTAATCTCTATTTTCCACAGCCAGACTTGATTTAGCTGATGGTTCGGGGGTATTGATTGCCAACCCTTAGACTGAAGTTGTTAATTTTCGGCAGCATGGCAAGCAACATTTTATTTCTGATTTGTATACAGATACATTTTCAGGGACTGGACTGAGAGGGCGTGATCTTGGACTAGGGTGATAGGGATGCCGGGTCAGCCCACAAAGCAACAGGGCCCAGGCATGAGGCTTCTCTAAAGAACCCATTTGGGGAGCCACCCAGCCCCCTGCCTCTGGGACAGTGTTTGGGGACCCTAGTCAAATGGTGGCGAGCTGTCTTCCTAGGCTGTGATGCAAGTCTCTGCTGCCAGTGTATGTATTGACAATTACCCTGGAAGTCCTTCCTATAATTAGCCCCAGCTTCAGGGACACTGCTATTTGCACATCAGTTCCCTCCTAAACACCGCCTCTTTGTCATTATTCTCTGGGAAGATGAGTCACTGAAGGAGATGGCTTATCTCAACTCAGTTTTTAACTAGCTTTTGTCTCCTGGAGATCTGTGTCGATGAGACTTAACAACATTTCAACCCAGGCACTTCTTTTCCCCTTCAACTTTTTTTTTTAATAACATTTTCTTCCTTTCTGCTTTTATATTTCTTCCTCTCCCTCCCAGAGCCTTTCATGCATTCAGGATGTAAGAGAACCAGCATCAAAGCCCAGAGCCCTGCTGAATCCTCCTCCCCTATAGTAAGCGTGCCCTTTTCCTGTCTGATCATTGACTCATAACCACAGAGTGTCCCAAGCACAGGATGGGGGTGAGGGAGGGCTGAATAAGAGGTACCACGGTCTGCAGCCCCGGAGGAGACAAGAGTTGAGGATTTGTTGAACGGGACTTTTTTTCTCCTTTGGGAATAATTGTTCAGGACGATCTGAGCTGACCCAGTCCAGGGTGGGAGTGAGGAGAAGCCAGCACTCCACCCCCAACCCATCAACTGACGACTCCAACCAAGTGAGACTCCTGTGGTCAGGCTCCAAATCCCAAGACCAGGCCAGTCACCAGCCCATTCCCTGGGCACCACGAAGACTTTTGATTGCATTGTTTAATTTTAAGGTTATTGCATTGATTGCCTACTATGTGCTGGACTTCGAGCTGACAGGTGACAGATACAGGCAGGCTTAAACCTTGTGGAAGTTACTGTTTCCCTCCTACAAGACAGAATTTCCAGGCCAGAGACAGCCCTGAGCTCCCCCCACCGCCCAGGTCCTCCCTCCCCTTCTGTCTCCATTAGGGATTGAATGGGGATCACATCTGTTTCTTTTCTTGCTGAAAAGCAAGAGGCAAAGACCCTAAAATGGGGACAGACCAGCACACACCTGGGTGGTCTTTAAATTAGAAAAAAGGTTTTTTTTTTGCCAGAGTTCCTCATTTAAGCCTACATTCTCAATATTTTTCATTGCTCTCTGCCCCTGTAGGTTGGTAGAAATGAGGTGGGTGCAGGGGAAGATTCTGGTGGGGGTATAACGGGCACCCACCCCCGAAATGTCCCATTCTCCTCTGGGGTTTGCACATATTTTCCCCCACCATGTTTCCAGCCCTGGATTCCTCACTGGGCTAGCCAAGCATGGTCCAGGCACTAACATCTCAGCAGGGAGGGGCAGTGGCGGATGCAGGCAATGAGGTTGCAGCCATTTCCATTTTACCGTACATGAGCAGTTCATGTCCTTTGGAAAATTAAATTGTTTCTGTTCTGGCTTGGTATCATTTTTATTTTAAGTGTAGAGTCTCAAGCCAGAGTGTCTGGGGCAAAATCTCTGTTCTATAGCTGCCAGGATTTGGAAACTGTGCCTCAGTTTTCTTGTCTGTAAAATGGGATAATAAAATCTGACCTCATTGAGCAATATTTTAGACTAGGTGTGAGCTCCGGTTTGTTGCTGGAGGAAGCCTCTAATGGTCTGCTTCTGTCTTCCTGCCCCACACTGAGACACCTTCCTCAGAGAGTTGTTGTGTCTCATTGAGAAACCCGACATCTGTGGTTTCACTCAGCACTTTCTTTGTTAATTAAAATCACAAAGTAAGAAATAAGATGCCCAGGGTGAGTCACCAGGCTCAGGCTTTCTTGGGGTGGTGATGTTAGAACACACAAAATATTATATTGGGACATAATTATACTAACAAATTATTTGATGCCCTGAAATTCAAGTTTAACTGGGGTGTCCCATATTTTTATTTACAAAATCTGGCAATCCTAACTGAGAGATTTTTTTTTCTGATGATTTGGTGAGATGCCCAGAAGCCCTGAAGTAGACAGAGGCCAGGCAGGCTTCTGGAAATGGTTCTTCTCATCGAGCATGGTGGCTGACATCTGTAACTCTAAAACTCTGGGAGGCAGAGGTGGGAGAATTGCTTGAGCCCAGGAGTTCAAGACCAGCCTGGGGTACATGGTGAAACTCCGTAGCTACATAAATAAATAAATAAGCTGTGTGTGGTGGCATAGTGGTTCATGCCTGTAGTTACAGCTACTCAGGAGGCTGAGGTGGGAGGCTGAGGTGGGAGGTTGCTTGAGCCTTGGAGGTCAAGGCTGCAGTGAGCCATGATTCTGCCCCTGCATTCCAGCCTGGGAGACAGAGTGAGACCCTGTCTCAAACGAAACACACACACAAACAAAAGTCTCTTCTCAGGAATATCTGGAAGCTTCAGAGCAGATGGAAAGAGAAGGGGGTGTCAATGGAAGCTCAAGTCTTCCCAGTTTCTTATGAAAATAGTGACAACCATTCTCAAAGTAGCTGCCTATGGCTAAGAGGGCAGAAGAATGTGCCTTCTGGAGGTATTGCGGTTTTTTAAGATTTTAATGTAGTCGTGTGTGTGTGTGTGTGTGTGTGTGTGTGTGTGTGTGTGTTTAGAAGAGCAGGGCCCATGGGAGCAATTCACTTAGTGGCTTCTATACATCTGAGGGTCCAAGAACTATGTGATGCATAACATATACGCCGTTCATTTTTGCATAAACATAAACAATGTTTAGCTAAACTGCTTGGTATAACAGTTTAACTTTCCAAGTTCTTTTTGCTTAATTAACATATTCTGGGTTACAGAAAATTCGAATTCATCCATGAATGGGAGCGATTAAGTGGAGGAGGAATCAGCTATCAGGCATACTCCTGTGGTTGTTTTTTAGAATTTGCCAAGGGAACCATCAAGTGAGCCTAGTTATGCTTTTGTGTTTGTTATGTGAGGGTGGGCTGGTAAGAATTATTATTATTACTTATAATTGTGAACAAAAAGTAAAATGACTGTCTTATGGGAGATTTATTGAGTGTTCATCTCATAGACCGTGCCTCTTAATGAGCCAAATCATGATCCACTGGGCTTGTAATGTCAGTGAGTGTAGCTTAGGAAGAATGTTGTTTAGAAAATGTGTGTGTGTTTCTTTTTCTTTCTTTCTTTTCCTCCAAAGAGAGTGATGAGAGAAATTTAGTCTCTGGCCACAACAGTGGTGTGATTCAGATCCCAGCATTTATAGAGGCAAATTAATCGGTGCACCAGCATACTAATGTGGCAGACACCAGCCTGAAGGCAGAGGGGGTAGAGGAAGGGCTTTCTCTAGGAGATGCTTAAAGGTGACCAGAGACCCAAAGAGGGACTTTTAGGATGGAACAGCCCCCTGAGTCGGAAGAGGAAGTTTGTTTGGGTCTTTGTGTTTCCAAAATGTTCTTTTCTCTTTTCTTTCCACAACTGCAGATAAATATAATTTTCTATTTGTTACCTCAGTAAGTCTTCCTCCAAGTCCTGTAGTGAATAAGTAACTATATAAATAAATACATACATAAATGAAATCATTTCTTATTTAGATTTCTAGAGGACATGGCTAGGAAATACTTTACAAAAGTTAAATTTCCAATCTATGTTTAAAGTGGCTAGATGATGTTTCAGCTGCTCCATGCCTGATCTTTTCAAAAGCAAGCATGAGCTCCTTTGCCTATTAATTCTACAGCTTCTCTTTGAGAGAGAGTGAGGGACGGATTTGTAGGCTGGAGTTTGTGGCATGGCAGGAAATCAGAGACAAACTCTCAGAGATTAAAGAAACTGGGACTTAAGGGTAAAAATATAATGGAAGCCAGTTTTTGACAGAAATTTTTTCCAACACATGTGCAGCCATCATGGCCAAAAATAACATAATTTACACTCACCTCTTGACCTGCAAGACAAGTTACTTCGGTTTCCTTCATTAATTGGATTGACAATGCATCCTTTTATGAATTAAAAAGTAGTTCAATTTAAAAATACCTCCTTTTCCCTTCCATCTAACTTTATCTGGGATTTTCAAATCTCACTTTTGTGACTAAGTCACCGCAGTTTAGCTCCTGGGCATTGCCCGGGATCACCTGCACATGGGTTGCCACCGGCTTCACCCTATTTTAAGGTTTTTAAAAAACTTAATTACGACAAGATGGGCTATCCCCCTGTCAACAAGTCTTGGTACCTGCTGGCTCTCTTTTTCTTCTTACCCAGGGCTCATCCCTTTTCTTCTCAAATCCTATTTAATTTTTGCATTTCCTGATTTTTATCTTGGGAAAACAAAAGCCAGCTGCAGTCAGTTAGGGAAACAGCTGAGGGATGCTGGCAGGTAGAGGCCTTGCAGGTTTTCAGCCTCCAATTGTGAGAACTGAAATGCAGCGTGTCAGGTTGCAGTGACTTCTGCACCTCCCCAGTTCTCTCCCTTCTGCCTGCAAACACGCACACGCACGCATGCACACACACACATACACGCACACTCATGCACACACAAGTCCCTTTTTCTCGCCTCTTGCCCGGCGTCCCCCTCACTTTCTACAGCTGTATTTCTAATCAGCAGAAGATACATCTTGCTTGGAGTCAACAATCCTTTTCTCTGCGCATTCTTAACCTTCTATCTTATGCATGGATCACTGGTTAGCTTAGAAATGCGCAGACACAAAGGGGGAGCTGACATGTGAGGTTTGACGGCCATAATGGCTGTTTATAAGCCTAATCCATCACGTTTAGTGGACACCTCCATTTTTGTCCCTCTGAAAAGGTATAAATAATAAAATGGGATAGCTCCAGCTCGGAGGTGCCTTGGTAAATATTTTAACTATTTACAAGATCGCACCAATGACAAAAGAAGCATCTGTACCCATGCACAGAGGGGCCCCCGGTCATTAAGAGAGACCCAGATGGTTCCTACCATTCAACCAACAATAACATTTCTTGATGACAGAGCTTTTGTAACATGGTTTACATTTTTTTCCATATCACATTGTGATATTCTGAATTTGTGCTCCTTTTTCTTCATTGCCCCCAGCAACCCCTCTAAAGAAAATCTCACCAAATAGTCTTTGCCCCTAAGAAAAGAATAAGGCCTTGGAGGAACATGGCAAATGTGTGATTCAAAGCCTGATTCAGAGACAATTCTGAACAGTTATAAACCAGGCCCTCTTAAAGTCCAAATATTGACATGGGCCCACTCATTCTGTGGCCCAGTTCAAGGTTAGCTTTGGGTAAACAGCCTCGTTAGGTCCCGAATGATCTGTGCCATCTCAGGCTGAGTGCGTGAATCACCCGCACTTGGTTTGATTTTACCCTTTCGTTCTAAGCATAAAGAGAGTAAAACGGAGGTCTGGGAACCCCAAAGGAGACTTTTGTAGTGAAATGTCTTTTTTCTTTGGGGACTCTGTGTCTGACTATATGGTTGGGGGCAGAGTGGCAGTGAAGACGCTGCGTGGCTTTTGAAATCTTTCAGCAAGTTAGACTTTTTTTGTTCTGTGTGCAACAAAGCAGGAGATATCCGCAGCCCGGAGCTGCTTAGTAACTGTTGGAAACTTTAGTTCTGTCAAAGCACTGGGAAAGTCAATTTTTTCATTACACAAAAACAGCAGAGAGAGAGAGAGAGGCAGTAGAGTGGGGCAGTTAAGGAGCCCAGGTTCTGGTGTCAGAGTAGACCTGGTTTTCAGCCTTCTCTCCATCCACACTAACTGTGGGGCTCCAGGCAAAAGACTTCTCTGCACAGAGCTTCATTTTCTGACCTATAATATGAGGTCAATAATAATGTGAACTCCGGATAATTGTGTGGATTACTGGAGATGATCTATATTTAAAGCAGAAAGATTGCTATATTTAATATGAATGAACCTCTCATAGAGAAATAAAATCTTTTTAAACTAGAAGACGAGGCGGATGGCAATTTCACTTCATGCTTCTTAAACAGCACTGGCGTTTGAAGTTTCCTATGGGGAAAAGAAACCAAAAAATAAAATCACGTAACCTCTCTCTAGGTCTTTCAGAAATCTAAATGTTCATTTAGTTTCCAAAGGCTCTATTTCATTTTGGAGCTCCCACTTTCCAAATTTGGTCAATAAAATTAACAGCCTCCTTTTGAGTGGAACATCACACCTCCAAATGAGCTCAAGCTGGCCCTGCAATTGTCCTTCGGAATGTGAGGTTTACATTTCACAGCTCCTGGCCAAGTAATGAATGAATTGGAGCTCGTAAACAAACGAGATCCTCGCTTCCCTTGTTCTGTGGCCCCCAACGTGGGGTGTGTGCTGCAAAGAAAAATATTTATCCTGTTTGTGTGGCGCTGGGTCCCTGAATGGCCCACCAATAAAACAACACCATAAAGGGCATTTCACAGCTGAGCTCGCAATTTAATAAACAGATGCAAACAGAAGGCCTTGGAGGTCAACAATTAAAAATAAACCAGCAGAGGTTCTCCTTGGAATTCCCTTCTCTATAAAGCAGAGAGGACCAGGCCCCTGCAGCTGTGGCAGGGGAGGGTGAGGGGTGGGAAAGAAGGCTTTCCAGCCGTAAGAGCTTAGGGGTGGGGGGGTTGTACCTGCTCTAAATGATTATTCCAATGCCTCCCTTTCTAGTAAGAAAGGGAAACTTTGAAGCAGATGACATACAACTCATGGACCCAAAGTGGGCTGGAGAATGGTATAGCAACCTTGGCTGACAGCAAATGCTACATGTCAATTTCTCTACTTTCTGCACCAAACCGACAGTTAAATATTGGAGCCAATGATCTGAAACAGTGGGGGAATCAAAGAATCACTTCTGGTAGTTAGTTTTGGAATGGGCTTTCTACTTAAATTTGGAAATGTGTTCGTGTTTGTGTCTGCCTGTGTGTATGTGGGTGATGCCTATAAAATAGCAAAGCCACTAAAGAAAGCCCTGGAAAATTGGCGAGCATCACCGTTTTGTACCTATTTCTAACTTCTTCTGGTACCCGCCTCTCATTGCTGCTCAAACCAACGCTCTCCACAGCATGGATACACCTGTCAGATCCATAATCTGCCATCTTGCTGTGTGATCTCAGGCTTCTGTGTCATTTCTTCCTGGCTCACTCTTCTGTTAAAAAGGGTAAAAATGGGACCTGGCTACTACTGGCTAAAAAATGTTGGGTGAAGATTCAGTGAGGTTGTTCACATAAGTCTCTCAAGACAATGTTTGCAAATGGCAAGGACTCAGAAATGTTAGTTCTTGTTTGCAGAATCTGCACCATCTGAGAAGGTTACACTTCCTTTCAGGGACCTCTGCTGGGGCAGATTGCACTCACTTGATTTGAGAATGTGTTGAAGGCCCGTAAGCCTCCAATTCTGACACACTTACCCGCACAAAATCCCAAATGCCTACACAGCTAATGCCTGCCATCTTCCCACATTCCTCCACTGATAAGAGAGTGAAGGATGGGTTTAAAGATAACCATTCTCTATGGGGTTGGACCTCCCACCGGGACCCAGGTCCATCTAACAAGCAGAATGGAAAGGAGTCCAGTGTCTTGTGGCCAGCTGCGCCAAGCTCCTCTCCTGCAGCAGCTGAAGGACCCCAGGGCCACGCTGCCAGTCCTCAGTGTAAATAACCACCACGATGCACGATGGGTCTGACTTATGCAGTCAGAAGCCCCCCAGCCCTATCTTCTTCACACAGGGGTGGTAGGGCCGTGACCTCGGGAGATCACTCAAGCACTGCATATTCAGGTGAATCCGAGTTTTACCAGGGGGCTCTCACACAGGCTTGAGGCAGACAGCGATGTGGTTGTTTTATGCATATCCAGCCTCTTGAATTTGCTACTTGGGAATCACATAGGCTTGGGTTTGAGTTCTTCCACTGCCTTTTTTTTCTCCTTGAAACAAACAAGAGAAAATGCTAAGAGCATTACTAGGAAGCAGGCTTCAGAACTAGTCTTCCTTTCATCTATATGTCAAATATCAAGGCTTTCCACCTCTGCACCTAGTTTACTAATACTTAAAAAATTCTCATTTAGGCATCTGTTTATCTACCCCTGGGACAAGCTCGAGTGAGACTATTACCATTCTACTGTCAAAAAAGAAAAAACAGAGGTTCAGAGGTGATGTAGCCCCCTCCCAGCACATCAGGGTCAAATAGCAAAATTGGATGTTGTTACCCATAAGTTTTATTTTTGCATTTCGATGTAGATCTGAACTTTAAAATCCAACTATGATAAGTTATAACACCCATAGAGAAAAATGCCTAAAATATAAATGCATGGTTTAACAAATAATTATGAAGCCATTGCCTGAATAACCGTCGTTCAGGTCAAGATATAGAAGCCTCCATCTCCCTTGGGTGCTCCTTTTGAATCAGGACACCCAGAATAGATAAAGGTACTGTTCTGACTTTTCTGGTAACCATTTTCTTTATTTTATGATTTTACGACCTATATGAATTTTTATACACAATATAGTTTAGTTTTGCTTCTTTGTGAATGTTACTGGAGTAGATGCATATTGTATTTATTTATTTGCATTTGTCTGTCTTTTGGAAATCATAGGCTTGTAAGATTCATCCATGTTGCTGAATGCTGTCTTGGTACATTCATTGTCTTTATTGCTGTAACGTGTTTCACTTTGAGACTGCAACCTGAATCATTTCCCCATTCTCTGTTGGTTGACTCTAAGTCACCTTCAGTTTTGTTTTGTGATGCAGATTGCAAAAATTGTTCATGCCTCTGTATGTCCAGGCTTTCTGCCAAGCAACTTACTTTGGGTAATTTTTAATAAAAGTGATGGTGTGCCAGGTGTGAGCCAAGGCTTCAAGAGGGCTTATAAATCCCTACCTACTCACCTGCAGCTCTGCCATCACCATGAGAAAAATAAGGCCAGGCTAGGCTGCCAGTGCAAGGAAGAGGGTGAGAGATGTGGAATGAAGTCACCCTGAAAAAGAAAAGGAACAAGGCCAACCAAGATCAGCTGAACCCCGTAAATAGTAAGCAACAAATGCTTATTGTTGTATAATGCTAATATCTTGTAATTGTTTGTTATGCAGTACTTAGCAATGGATAAGTGATACAAACTGCTCTAAGCAATATGCCTACACATGTTCTTGTCAAAATTAGAAGTTTGCAGATTTTTCAAACTGCAAATCCTAAGTTATTTCCATTGTACTGGACCATAGCTTTTATCAAGTAAGTTTGGTGAAAAATGTCAGCTAGAATTTAAAATCATACTCCTAGAATGTGAATCTAACCGTGAATAATCCACCCATGGCTGTCATAGAACTCCCTCTGTACCTTTTGGGTTTATTTGTATTAGCTTGTTTTTATTTTTATTTATTTGCTTCACATTAGAAAATTTAAGCTTAAGCTTTTAAAATATCTTCTTTGATTAATAGGGCATACTTCTTGCCTATGGCATTATCCTTCTTTGTTTTTATTTCTGAGTCCTTCAACAGAAATTGTGAAATGATTATAAAGTGTCTGGGTATCCAGATTAATACCTGTTCTGGATCAGCTGGAATCCAGAGGCCTCAAATTGACGGCCCTGAGGACAAATTAAGTCTACAGACGTATTTTGTTTAGTCTGTAGAGCTTAAAAGTAGTTTTTAAAACAACAAGAAAAGCAAAACAAAAAATAGGCATTTTACATCAAAACATAGATTTTACACTTTTATTAACATCGTAATATTTATTAACATTGGACCTGCATTCCTACTTGGTAAATATTGAATAAAGCTGAGAAGTGTTTTTCCCTTTTGAGGGGTACGTGGCCTCTAATCTTCCACGGGCCCTACTATTTCCTATTCTGCCCAATACTGGGACTGAGTAATGGTTGCCATTTATAATAGTCCATAAGATTCTGTTTTCTAATGAAAAAGAACTATTTGTCTAACAGAAAATGAGGCAAAAAAGGGGGATTAAAAGGAAATTCTAATTTATTTTTCTGGCCACTAAGGCTCTAATAAAAGTCTTTACTCAATGACTAGTACGCATTAGATCTTGTCACTCAGTTCTCAGCTCCAGAACCTTCAATGGCTCCCTGCTATCTATTGGATAAAGTCCATCTCCCTTAATATGGCATTCAGTCCCTTCACAGTCTCAATCCAAACTTCCCTGACAGCCACATCTCCTACCCTATACATCTGTGAATCGTAGGCTCTAGAAACCCTGCACAAATCAGAAATTCTGGATCTTCTGCTCATTTCACATACCCTTATTTTGGTCCATGCTGTTCCCTCTTCCTGAATTGTCCATCATTCTTAAATGCCATTTATCTACTGTTGTATTAAAACGCTGCTCATCTGCTACGGTTAAACCAAATTCTTCTTCCTCTGCAATGCTTTCTCTGGGCCCCATTGCCAGTGTTTATTTTTGGAGTTCTTTTGAATCTTGAACTTTATGTATCATCATTTTGAAACATAATTCCTTCTGTCCTGATGTACGAGCATGCACAGATGAATACTGAGTATTCACTCCATGCCAGGCACGATGTTACATGCTTCAAGTGTGGTTCACTAATCTCACAACTTCTACCTGGATGATGTGAGCCTTATCCCTATTTTACAGAGGAGGACACTGTGATCAGAGAAGTGCAAGTCACAGCCACATAAATGATATAACTGGGATTTTTATCCTGGTGTTCTGGGTTTGGACCCCAAGTTTCTAACCACTATGCCACATTCCCCGCTAGTGTCTCCTACCAGATGACCAGATAAGTGATTGCCTATTATTTATTTCTTTTTCCCACTCCATCCTAGCATGATGCATTAAACATAGTATGCATGGGCCGGGTGCGGTGGCTCAAGCCTGTAATCCCAGCACTTTGGGAGGCCGAGGCGGGTGGATCACGAGGTCAAGAGATCGAGACCATCCTGGTCAACATGGTGAAACCCTGTCTCTACTAA
>NW_016107378.1:4046279-4071527 GCF_001604975.1 Cebus imitator | reverse complement strand
AAAAAAAAAAAAACAAGCAAAAAACACATAGTATGCCTGCAAAGCATGTTAAATGAATGACAGAATCAGTGACAGAAACTGTGGCTGTTTACAATCTTCCTTTGCTTTTGAGAAACTGATGGCTCTACATTACCCCTGAAGCCTTTGTGGGTGGATTGGGACTGGACATCTGAAACAACCTGGTCAATCATCATTCTCTAATCTCCTGGTAACGCTGGGTAGCTTCAGGATTGGCAAATAGTTGGCCCTGAGCCAACTGGAATTCTTCCCTTGAACGTTCTTGTGTGTAAGCAGGAGAAATCAGCAGTCTGTCGTCAGTGGTGGATGCTGTAAGACCTAAAACCTGGAAGTTCTTGAAGACCATATTTCCTGCCATAACAAGAAAACCAGGATGCAGACAGTGAAAATTAACAGAATAGGCAAAGAGAAACAGAAAGGTAAAACACAGAGAGATTGTGAATAGCATTCGCTCTTTTCTACTGTTATTGTTCCTAAAATTAGTTTCCTTCCTTGACCTTCCCCAGATTAAGTGGTCAACCTTTCCTGGAATCCATGAGCCAGTATTTTCTCTTTTGTAGCTAAAATGGTGTGAATTACATTTCTGTTACTTCCAACTGAAATAGCCCTGATAGATACAGGCAGAAGTAGAATGCAGACTAAAAATGGATTCTGTGTCACAAAGCTATTTTCTTGAACCTCTATGTCACCCATTAAAGAGATATAAAGAGAACACATTCTGTAATTATTATTTATTTAGGACTGCAAATGCATTAGAAGTTAAAAAGAATGGATAAGACACTCGCTGTCCATGAACTCATGGTTATAAATAGTTAGAATTTCTTATTCACTTTTGTACACTCAGCACCTGGCCCCATAACTAGCAAGATTTCATAAGTATTTGCTGAATAAATAGATGGATACCCAGAATTATGGAATGATAGCAAGGTAATGGGGGCAAAGAGGAGGAAAATAAAATTCTACTAGGGTAGGGGAGTTGTAAATGGTTCAGGCGAAGTTTTCCAAAGAGGAAGATGTATTTGAACTGAGCCTTGAAGGACTCGTAGCTGTTTAGTAGGTAGAAAAGGAAATACGCAACATGGAAGTTCAGACAGAGGGAAATAGACATATTACAGCCAGAGGCATGAAGTGCATGGTGAATTGCAAAAAACAGAGCTCCAGGAGGCTGGATGATGATGTTAGAGAAGGCTGGGAGAAGGGGCTGGTGAGGTAGGCTGGGCTGAGTAATGCAAATAGAGAAGATTAAATATTTACATAAGCTCATTAGTGACACTGTGTGCATGTGACAAGTATGATTTAGTTTAAACCTCCAAGGTTTAAATACCCTAAGTGCAACTGTATCTTTTTTGAAATTCATTACATGACATTAATAGGCTCTTTCTCAGCTTCAGTAGTGATCATATTCATGATTTACTCCATCTCTCATCCCTGGGGTCGGGGACAGTCCATTCTGACCTCCATCCGTCCTCTCGCACCTTCCTCAGGAACTAAACATTGGCTGCTAAAAAGCTCCCATTTTTTGTCCCATATAAAGGGAAGCAATTTTGCTTCTAAAGATTAACAGAATTCCCATTATTATGAGAACCAATAAAAAAAGAGATTGTGTGCCACAAAGCTATTTTCTTGATGTTCTGTGTCACCCATTAATTGCAATTCTATAAAAATTCTTTAAGAACTTGTAAGGAGCCCTATAATATGGTAGGTACATCCTAGAAATATCTAAGATCTTGATGTACTCAAATACAGAATCTCTTTTTCTAAAGACCTTACAGCCTTGTTGAGGGGGCAAGATCAATATTATTAAGTTTGACAGAATCACTTCCTTTTCCAAAATGTTTATAAAATGTTTAATGATTACAAAGCACTTTTGTGTGTCTTCTTAAATTTGACCTTATCTGTGCAGTGGATGGTAATTAATGATATATTAGGCAGTGGCTAATGGCTCTGAAGAAAGCCAACACTGAGTCCAAACCCTAAATTTCAATTGGGTTATCGGTTCAATTAGGTTAAGTTTTGCTGCAGTAACAAAGAACCCTGAGATCTCAGTTATTTAACCCAACAAAAGTTTGTTTCTCACCTATGTGTAAGTCCACTGAGGGATGGCTAGGTGCTCTTCTTCTCACAGCCTCGTACAGGAGTCAGGATGATGGAACAACCACCTTCTCAAGTGTCGCTTTCGCAGAGGGGAAGAGAGCTCTAGAGGGTCTCAAATCAGCAATTAAATGCTTCAGTTCAGAGGTAGCATACTGCCCACTCACAACTCCTTGGTCAGAACCAGGTTCATAACCCCAGCAAAATACCACCAGGCAGTCCACTTGCTAAAGACAAGCAAGTCATTCTTTTTACTATGAGGTTTCTAGTAGTTAATGCAAAGAAGTTTATCTGCATTATGATATCTGTGTTGTTTTTGGTATCTGTCAAATTAAAAAACAAAACATTGTCCAAGATAAATGCAACTACTCCTAGGGCTAAACAAACTTTGAAACTTGCTGAAAATACAGATTCCTGAACCTCACCCCCAGAAAATTTGACTAATAATGCTAATCAGAGATGGTTCAAGTGGAACATCCTAGGACAGATGAACTAATTGTTGAAATATTAAAATACTTCTTTATTTGTTGGTAAATACCAAATGTCCCAGTCCCTCTGAAATTTGCCCACTCCCCCCACCCCACTAACTGTTCTGGTTACAACCCTGGACTCCTTGCAATTCCCCAGTGAATAAAAGAGTAATATTTTGCAGAGTTGAGTGTTCTGAAGTCCCTTAGTGCTATAGGTGACATTCTGCCTGATTGGTATCATTCCCCCCTAGTTGTTAAATGTTTTGTATATGATCTTTGATGATGAGACCTGGGAACCTGAATTATACCAAGTACTGCAGACAATTCTGATTCAAAAGAATACTGGCCATCCGTCTAGAAACACTGATGACATGACCTGATGAGCCAACTGTGATAGTGACTGTATGAGAAATGCCCTAATGGAAGTGAGCAGAGGATGCAACAAGACCACAGGAATGGGACTCAAGCATCTAAACTGCTTAGATGGATTAGTTCATTAAATTAAAGTTCCTCTGTCAATTAGCCACATGTTGCTATGCTCTTTTTGGAAAAATTGGCATTCTTTGGGAATCTTCCAAGAAGAGATAAAGTTAGCAACACCTTGAAAGGCACTCCAGAGCTCTCCAAGACTCAAAATAAGTAGAAGCCTTGATTGACTTTCTCAGCTTAGCAAGAGATGCAAAATGTTCATCTATGCAAAGGCCAGAGATTATGAAGCAGCTGCTTGCAGAATAGATACTAAATGGCGGCATGGAGGAAGTATAGAGAGGGACTTCCTTCCAGCTGGTACGGAAACAGGGAAGGGTCATTACCCGCTTTCTGCACCTACCCAACATGCATCACATCTGAGAATCTCAGAAATGCATATTGGAGTACTGTGCAAATTAATGGAATTCGGAGTGGTGTGGTGGTTAAAGCATTCCCTTTCAGAAGTAGTTGACCTCTCTCTTACACTTCTTTGAGAGGAATATACTTCTTCACCTTTGATCTTGGGTATGATCCCCTGACTTGTGTCTGCCAACAGAATCTTAGCAAACGGGATGTGGCAGGGACTTGAAATGTGTTTGTGTACTTGGGTGTGTAAGTATAATCTTCTGTATCCTCCACGACTATGAGAAAGGCATGCCCAGACTAGCTCACTGATGCCACAGCGGGAATGAGTGCAGCTGCCCCATGGCCGTGTGAGCTAAGTAAGTGCTTATCACTCTGTGCCACTGAGATTTTGTGTTTGTGGGCTGTGTAGCTACAGCTAACTACTGGGGAGGTTTGTAAGAAAATTGTGTCAAGGGCTAGAGAATTCCACTCAAATCAGACTGAACTGTCTTTTCCATTTTGCTCCAAGGTAGCCGAGCTATTGGCCATGGTGCCAGGATATTCTCTTAAGAATAGAAAAAAGTCAAGCAAATTGACATTCTCTTAAGAACAGAAAAAAGCCAAGCAAATAAAAGCCAAGGAATTTAAAGTCTACAGATAGACTACATTATATTTTCATAGTTTATGGAGCACTGTGGTGTGCCTTGTTCCGTGATGTGTCCTTTAGATGGATTAGTTTATTAAAGTTCCTCTGTCAATCAGCCCCATGTTCCTATACTCTTTTTGGAAAAATTGTGGGGCCCACAGGGGGACCCATATGCAGACTGTGCATTTTTTGGTTCCTGTCTAGACCATTCAACCCAAAACTGAAATAGCTGAACTGAACAAGGGGCAGAGCTTTAGGGAGTCGAAGTAGGGGAAAGGCAAGGCTGGGGAGCTTAAAAATAGTGGGAAAAACATTGCATAAGGCCTTGGAGATAAACAATGCAGTAGTTTCAGTGTCTCTTCCCATGACTCAAATCACGGGTCTTGGGAGTGTGTGATGGTTGTTTCTGGGTCATGAAAAGGTATTCACTTTCCAGTAAAAGGAAGGGACCCACACCAAATAGCCTCTGGCGGTCTTATTAAAAGGCCACGGTGGGGTCAGCGTGGGACTCTATCAGTATCAGAAGAAGAGTGTAATAGTGGCTGACATGCCCTGAGCTTTAATGTTGTGCAAGTCAGAGGAATAAATGCTTTGTATGAATTATCTGCCTTAACGCTCGGAGGTATGTGTCCAAACTCTCCCAATTGTACCCACATGGAAACTGGGGTTTGGGGACGCGAAATCACTTCCCAAGTAAATAACTCAAAGGGCTGGAGTTAGGATTTAGAATTAGAATCCATGATTTTCTAAATATCAGGCCATCGTTAAAAATTATATATTGAGAAATGATGCATTTGAAGTCTAAAAACCAAAATTCAGTTTCAATCATGTGTTTCTAAGGAGTAAGACAGAGGAAAGGATAGACTCTCAGCAGAAAGTGAAGCTACTGTTAGCCTCTTAGATTGTGCATTTTACCTCACTTCAACTCACTTTGAGAATCTCCATGTCACTGGTGACTGGACAAAGTCTCATGTGAGCCAATTGTTTTAGGACAAGGCAATAAAGCACAGAAACCTTTATACATTACATGAGCCCCCGATTCCCACACACTCTAAAGCTTCTAAGAGATGCGGTGTGGGGAGAGCTTGGAGGTGGCTCTGAGGCATAGGCTGGTGTGAAAACCCAGCCTCCCCATTTTAGTGAGAGAGAAACTGAAGTCAGAGAGGGGAAGTGATTTTTCCAACGGTCTGCAGTGAGAAAGCAGAGACCGCCACCTAAAGCCAGGTGGTCCCATACACAGAGCAGTGGTCTTTCTGCCATGTCATGCTCCCTTCCCTTATTATTTCTGGGAGGAGCTGATTTGGGACTCTGCCATCCCAAGGGCTCTCTCTGACAAATGTCACTTTCTGGTTTTGAGGAATGAAGGAAGAGTTCCAAAAAATAATATACTTGTAAACTAGAGCACTCTGTATTGTTTATTAAGTTGACCCCTCTTGGATTTTATTTCTCTATCTTTTTCTGTTTTTTTTTTTTTTATCGGAAAAAGGGGCTTGCTCGCCACTTCTATCATGACAATATCAGACCTAGAGCTAACGAGGACATTTAGAGATGCATAAGCCTGAGAAAGTGAGGAAAAAAGGATCCCTTATAGCCACATGATTCTTGGTGGAGAAAATTCTCCATTCATTCTTCCACGTGTAAGCTTGGCTTTCTTATTGTGAGTATGCAGGGGTGTAATGGTGCTAGGGTTCGCCATTCATTGAGCATGTGGTTTCTGAGTAGCTATAAGACCATGCAGGAATTTAAGAGATGGCAAGTAGTCCCATCCAACACATCCATCAAAACTGCTTCATCAAGGCTTTTTGCTTACAAGGAACAGCAGTCTGCTCAGAAGAGCTCAAGTATACCAGAGATATTTTTGGAAGGATCAAAGGATGTCTTCCAGAAGCAGATATGAATGGGAATCAGGACTTGGCAAGTCAGGAGCAGAAGTTCTTCAGTGCTTCTCCTAGGGTGTCTTGGTGTCTTGTTTTTGTTTCTCTTTATGAAATCTCTACAAATCTCCTTTTGTGGATTCGATCAGTCAGTTTTCTCAGTTGCAAATAAGAGAAATTCTAGCTGTATCAGGAGGGGACAGTGGTGTTGCCAGTGTTTTTACTCCAGTCTAAACTGACTGTATGTGGGTCGCCCTCCCTGGAAAGCACTGAGTGGCGTTTCCTGCAGCTTCTTTCCTGACACTGCAGAGAATTTCATTCCACGTTGCCTCTTACCAAGCCCTCTGCAGGTGCCCAGGCAATCTGTCTTTGCCGAAGGAGAGAAAACTGGAGTGATTGAATGATGTGTTGAGTGTGTTTCATTTCGGGAGAAAAGTTAATTTTATGATGAGCAGGTTATTTGGAAAGCAACAGCTTTGCAGATGGGAAGTCTTGTTCCTACCCTCCTGTAATCTTAATAGCTAACATGTTTTTTTGATAGTGTGCTACATGCCAGAAAATACTCTAAGCATTTCCCGTAGATCAGCTCATTTAGTCTTCACAAAAATCCAATGTAGAGTGTAATTATGGACTCCCGTCTACAATCCAGGAACCTGAGATACAGGGAGTTTAACCTAATTTGTCCAAATTAGAGCTGGGTTTGAACCTGAACAGTCTAGCTTCAGAGCCTGTGTTCTTAACCACTATTCTAGTCAGTATTCTATGGTAACCTTAGCGCATTAACTATTTGCCTTCAATACAGTAGCACCTTGTGCATACAATATTATTTCCTTAAATCTACACAAAAGCCATGACTTGTAGTCAGAACCAACCTGGATGTGAAGAAACTGAGGCTCAGTGAGGTTAAATGGCTGGAATCAAGTCACAGGGCGAATAGTGACAGACCAGGTATGTGGGCTCCAGTGTAGCTGGACACAGTCAGGGCTGCAGCCTCTAGCTTACTACTGAAAAATGGAGGCTAGAGTGTTAGCCTAGAATGTGCCAGGGAATAAATAGGCAAAAAAGAAAAATGTTTTTAGGGCATTAGAAGAGCAAAGCAAAGATTAGTTTGAAGCAAATTTCTGTGTAGAGAAGGAGAACTTAACAAAACAAAGCCCTTCCTCTCCTCTTCGACCTATTTGAAGCAGATGCATTAGAGAGAAAATCTGGTAGATATTGAGCAACTTACAAGTTCCCAACGGCGGAAAAGGGTTCAGCTTCAAACCGATCATTGTCAGGAAAGCAAATACAAATTTGCCCTAGAGTAAAAATAACTTTCAGAAAATCAGAAGAGGTAAATGGACAGTAAGTTATGAACATAAAACTCTTTGTACCCGACCCAATTAACCCTAACCCAAGGCAACCCTGTGCCCCTAAGCTATTCATTTAAGGGTTTTACGATTTATAGGCAGCCTTTCTCAGGGGAGGTCCCGCCTGGCTCTGATTTCAGGTTTCACAGCAGCACATGTGTAATCCTGCTGCGTCACAGCTCCACGACTCAGAAAATGCACGTTTCTCAGGATGGAAAGAGACCCGTGAAGTCCTCGGTGAGCTCTGCTGCCCTCCAAGTGGCAGGAGAGAGCCCTGTGGAATGGTGTACACTGAGACCTGCCAATTTCCACGTGAGTACGTGAGTTGGGTCAGCTCCACCCTCAGCTCCCATTACACATTATCCACATATTTCAAAATATTGCACGAACCCCATAAATATGTACGATGATTATGCATCCATATTTGACAGTATGTTGTGAGTGCCAGACACAGTGATAAATTAAACCCAAAGTCACAACTGTGACTTTCAAAGAGTAGCACTCTATTATTTGATGAGATAAGAGCACCCAAGACTGCTGCATAGACACAGAGACCAGGACAAGAAGAGATGAGCATCTCTGGATAATTCTTCAGCCAAAGTGTCATTGGGGCTGCAGAAGATGTGGAGAAGCAGAGGGAAAGAGATCTTGAAGGGTAAGTAGAGGCCTGGAGATAGGATGGAGGCTGGAGGAGAACAGCTTGAGGAGCTTAGGCAACAGCAGATGCCTCATGCCCTGCTCTGTTGGGGGCTCATGCTGAAAAGGCAGGTGGTGACCAAGACATAGAAAATGTTGAAATCAAAGGAGAAATATTCAGACCTGATGATTTGGGCAGGAGGGAGTCACTGTAGGCTCTTGAGAAAGAAAGAGGACCTCAAAGGGAAGAGGTCAATTTGCTGAAAGTGTTCACCTCTGATGGAGGAGTAGAGGAGCTGGGGAAGGGCAGGATGATGATAGGGTGCTGGAAATCAGGGTGCTACTTGTAAGTTGTCATTGGAATCAAGCAAGGAAGGGCAAGGACATCAGGCAGTGAGAAAGAGGCTTCAAAAGAAAATTGCCAGGGCCTGGGAACAGCAGAGTGCCCGAGAGGACCATGTCTAGTTTTCTGGCTTAAGATTCAGAGAAATCTGACCCTCCTGGAGCTTTGCCTGAATGCATTAAATAATCAAAATGGAAAAGAGAAAAAGAAAGAGTAGAGATGGGGAGAAGGACGGAAGAGAGAGGGGTAAGAGTGGAGGAGGATGGAGGGGAGGAGAGAAGACTGGCAGGAAAGAGACAGAAACCTCACACCTGCAGACACCTCCCAGTCAGTAAATCAACTGTGCAGAAACAAGCCACGCATGGAAGTATGTCGGGGAGGATGGTGGAAGACAGACTCATTCATTCTCCCGGTCATCACCCAATACTCTAAAGTTCAATAGATATTGTGTCCGATGACTACCAGGAAAAAAAGAAACCAGCCTGTGTATCTGAGTCAAGAGCTTTCAACTTTCATTTTACTCACAATGCTCTGCTTCATAGGCTTATTTCTGGGTTTTGCCCATTGCATGCCCTCTGGTATTTCAGGCCAGCAACCCTGACTTCATAGTCACATCTTCTTTCTCCTACTGACTCATACAAATATGGTTGAAAATCTGAGTGTGATGGTTACTTTTTATATTTCAATTTGACTGGGCCATAGTGTGTGCAGACATTTGGCCGAACATTATTCTGGGTGTCTGTGAGAGTGTTTCTGGATGAGATTGACATTTGAATCAGTGGACTGAGTAAAGCAGGTTGCCTTCCCCGATGTGGGCACATCTCATCCAAACAATTGAAAATCTGAATAGAACCAAAAGGCTGAGTAAGAGGGAACCCCTGCTGCCTGACTGCTTGATCTGGGACATGTGTCTTTTCCAGCTTTCAGACTCAGACTGAAATGTTGGCCCTTCTTGGGTCTCAAGTTTGCCAGCTTTCAGACTTCAGCTATACACCAGCTCTCCTGAGTCTCCAGTGGGCTGACTGCAGATCTTGGAACTGATTTCTTAGCCTCCATAATTGAGTAAGCCACGGATAGTCATGGGCTGCGCAATGACGTTTTGGTTAATGATGGATTGCATATACAATGGTGATTTCATGTGATTATACCCTTCTATCTTTACTGTATATTTTCCATGTTTAGATATGTTTAGACACACAAATACTTACCATTGTGTTATAACTGCCTACAGTATTCAGTATAGTCACATGCTGTACAGGTTTGTAGCCTGGGAGTGATGGGCCACACTGTAGAGCTTAGGTGTGTCATGGGCTACACCATCTAAGTGTAGGTAAATCCACTCTAGGATGTTTGCATAGCCTAGAAATTACCTAGCAGCACATTTTTCAGAACATATCCCCGCTAAGTGCTACATGACTGTATATACACAGCCTGTTTCTTTTGGTTCTATTTCTTGGGAGAACGCTAATACACTCAGGGAGATCTCTCTAGAAAAGGGTTGGGGTAATGGTAACAATGGTGCTGAGATCCAAGAAATATTTGAAATTAGCTAGTATAGGAGGCTTGGAAGGAAGAGAGTCCCCAGCAGAGGCGGTGGCTTAAGCAAAGGCTTCAAGAGTGGAGGAAGGCTGGAGAGAGAAACTGATGAGTCAGCGTGGCCAGAGTGAGAAGCAGAAGGGGACACTGGCGTGAGGCTGGCCAGACAGTCTGCAGGTACCAGGCCACTCCAGGCCTAGGCAGGCTGATCGTATGGTTTATTGTCTACCCGGGACAGGTCTGAGGGAAGAGGGTGCTATTGAAAACCAAAATAACAGTTTGAAACCAGAACTATGCTGCACAAATTGAGACCCTCCCTTTCAGACCATTAGGAGTTTGTAATTTATTCTACAAGCAGTGGGGTACTCGCTGAAGTATTCTGAGAAGAATGACCTGTTTGCATTTTAAACTTACTGTGGCTGCTGTGTGGAGAATGGACTGAAGAAGGCAAGAAAAGATAAGGGCAGCCCAGTGGGGACTAATTCCATTCAAGACTGCAGCAGTGAAAGCCTGCCTGTGCACTGCTGCTCTGAGAATTTTAGACTCAAAATTGTAGCATCAACTCTTCCCTGAGTTTCCAACCTGCTAGCCTGCCCTATGGATTTCAGACTTGCCAACTCCTACAGTCATACGAGCCAAGTCCTTAAATCTCTCTCTCTCTCTCTCTCTCTCTCTCTCTCTCTCTCTCAGTTTGAGTAAGTAATGCGTGTATGTACGTATTTACTACTCATGTATGTATTGTGGGGGAGGAAAAATCGTTCCCTCTACCTCTCTAGATTCTTTGGCTGAGCTACAAACTAAATGAACATAAGACAGATCAACAGGAGAAAAAACATACTTATTACGTATGTGAACAAAGGAGTCCCACAAATATATGAAGGGCAAGCTGACTGAAACTTATTTAATATCCTGAGCTACAGAAAGGAATAGGGGCTTTGGCTTCTGAGGAGTGGTAGAGACAAGGGTGAGGGAAGGAAAAGAATAAAATTTGTCTCGTTATGCAGGTAAGTCTTTCAAGTAATAAAAGTCGTAATGGAGCTGCTCTTTCTGACACAGATACTTTTACTAATGCATATTTTCTTTATAGATGTAAATTTCTTTTAATATATATGAAGTGAATATATAATTATAACCTTCTATAATACACATATGTACATAATTTGTATGTGTATAATACATATATATAATTATATATATTTATTCCACATATATTACATATATAGAGAGAAATAAATGCAGATATATAATTATAATTCATATACAATTAACTCATATATATGCTTATATGTGAGTGGTAATTACATATATGGATCATATATGGCTATGTATGTATTTAGAGGAAGAGAGAGAGAAGGACAGAGAGAGGGAGAGAAAAACACATATACTTACATAACTCCCATTGGTCCCACTGGTCCTTTTTTCTGGAGAACTTTGACTGACACAGATTTTGATATGGTGGCACAAAGAAAGAATTCCATGTGATGATTGCTTTTTTTTTTTCTTACAAGCCAAAAAACTACCAGAAGCTAGGCAAGAGGCCTGGGACACACCCTTCCCTAGCTCTAGTACCTTCAAAGAGAAGATAGCCCTGCCTACACCTTGATCATGGACTTCTGGCCTCCAGAACTGTGAGACAGTACATTTCTGTTTTACTAAGACACCCAGTTTGCTGCACTTTGTTAGAGCAGTTCTAAGAAACACATACGGATTCTGGTGCGTTCGTGAGAGGGCAGAGGGTTTGCAGAGGCCATGGAAAGAACGAAGTGGATTTAAGTCAAATCTGGAGGGTTCGGAGAAGGCTTGGACATGGGAGGAAGGAGGGGGATGGGTTTTGACTTCCCCTTATCTGCTGCTTCTGAAACCCTGCTCCTTCCCCTGACCTCCATGCTAAACTGCACATGTATCCTGAGAATTCTTTCTCAAGCGGTATTTTTGATATCATTCTCTGCTCAAAACACTGCAGTTACTACGTGGGGCTGCATGCAGTCATTTGAGAACATAGGATATTTGGTTCTAAGGTAGACATGGCCACAGGGGACCTGGGGTCTCTGTCCTGGGGTTTCCATGTGCTGGCAGTCAAGTCCCCTTGGAAGCTCTTGGAGACAGAAGGAATAAGTCGTCTCCAGTAATTGCAATCATTATGCTACTGAGACAGTCAGTAAATGATTTTCCACATTCACTGCTGAGAACTACAACAAAACCCACATGAACATTTTTTTTATATATAATCATATAATAGGCCAGCTAACATTTGGTTAGCGGTTGTCATAGACTGTGTTTCACACTTTGCAAGAATTTAGCCCTCATGGCTGACTAGGTAGTGAGTCCACAGATTACTCCCATTTGGAAGTGAGCAAGTAGAGATTCCATGAATTCTGTTGAGGAGATCAGGTTTACCATGCTGGAGCATGGTGCATGTAGGGCTGGTATCCAGACCTGAGGCCGAGCAAGCAGTCTTAATTATCTTGCTGTCCTCTGTCTTTACCCGTCTCTTTCTCTCCTACACACACACACACACACACACACACACACACACACACACACTCTCACACACATGCATGAACAGTCACAGACAAACCCAAGGGAATTTGTTCTGCCATTGTGGTCTCCAGCATTTCCAAGCTGGTGTGATTCTGAAGCCTCTTCTTAAACTCAGCTGACTCGAGAATAGTTTTATTATCTTAATGTTCTGCTATTCAGTACAGAAGATATGATTAAAGACAGAACTTACTCTTTTCCCATCTGCCACCCCTAGGTTTGAACCACTGCATGATTTTCTTGGGTCCTTTCTCCTCTGGGAAATCCCCTTGTTGGATTTTCTGGGTTGATTTTTTCACCTCTCATTCTCCATCATTGAGAGCTGACTATTTTCCCGCTGGGTTAGAGTTTCATCATACTCTTTAGCATATCCTCAAGTTTGTTGGTAGTCCCGATCATCACCGTACTGGGATACAGATGACAAAAGTTTAATTTTTTGAAACTTATATGCCCGTCCCCATACTCTCTTTATGACTCTGGCTCAAAGTGGGCAACTGTCCAAGGTAGATCAACTAGTTATTTGCTATTCCCCCTTCTTCCTTGCTCTCACCTTCTATGGTTTGTTTGGAAATCAACGTCCCCAGCCCCAGGGAAGAGTTGTGATGGACATAATCAATCTGAATGGGGGTTTCCCAACCCTGGCACTAATTTGGCCTAGGTAATTCTTTGTTGTAGGGGACTATCCTATGCATTGTAAGATGTTTAGAAGCATCCCTGCTTCTACTCACTATACATCCATAGCACCAGACTGAGTATTGACAATCAAAAATGTCTCTGGGAAGCAAACTCACCCCTAGCGCAAAGTACTGATTTAAGCTGGTACAGCCTCATTCTATTTTGCTTTTGCACTTAGAGTTGGTCATGAAAGCTTTAATAAAATATTTTACTCAATGTGAAAAAAGGAGAAATTTTAAACACATGGCTTCTTTTTCCCTGCCTTGAGTGTAAACAGGAGATGCTTAGAACTGTGACAAAATATAGTAATAAACTATATTTTGACCTCCAAACTTAGGGAAGCAGGGACAACATACAGAAGGAAAGTCAGGCAGAACCTGGAATATTGATGACATTATAGAACCACTATATCATACCTGGAACCAGCAACCTCACCTACTGTAAATCTTGTTATATGAAAAAATTTAATGGCACAAATGATCTAGAATACTCAGAGTGATTTTATGAAGGGAGGATAAACTTGGAGGACTCACATTACCCAATTTCCAATTTCAAGACTTTTTATAAAACTATGGTAAGCAAGAAAGTGTGAAAGGATTGTTCAATAGATTATTGATACAGAATAGATAGTCTGGAAATAGATCCACACAAATAGATTTGACCTATTTTTTGACAAAAAGGCAGAGGCAACTCAATAGAGAAAGAATGTGTGTTTTTTTCCCAACAAATGGGTCTGGAACAATTGAATATTCAAATATGAAATAATATTAATTATAAAAATGACAAGAATAAAAAACATTGACCTATATCTCATGACTTATACAAAAATTAACTCAAATTTGATCATCATAGACCTAAATGTAAAACATAAAACTATACAACCGCTAGAAGACAATATTTGAGAAAAGCTGGGTAATCTTGGCTTATGCAAAAAGTATTGAGATATGAGTTAGAATGAATAACATATAAGAGAAACAACCCAGCATCCTTCAACTGGCAAATGGACAGACAACATGTGATTAATCCATTCGGTAGAATGTTACTCAGCAATGGAAGGAAACAAACTTGATTAATATAATGTAGATACATTTTAAATGCACTTTGCTAAGAGAAAGAAGCTAGATCATCCCAAGGGCTACTTATCGCCTGGTTCCATTTAATGACATTCTGGAAAAGGCAAAACTATGGAAGGTGAAAAGAGATGAGTGATTGCCAGGGATGGTGGGATGGGGAGATGGGTTTGAAAACACAGGCAACAGCATGAAGGTGATGGAAATGATCTGTAAGTGATGAATGCACAATTCTCTGCATTTGTCAACACACACAGAACTGTAGACTACAATAAAATGAATCTTACTTTATATAAATTTTGAAAAAGTCAATCAGAATGAAGGATAACCCAAGATGGATTACAACCTGTGACAATGAATCAAACTTTGTTACAAATGAATAATAACCACACTGGAGGCAATGGAGTTGAAGGAACTGATCTAAGTCACTTTGGAATACTGGCCACTATCCGGCTAAAGGCAAAAGGTGTTCTCACTGGATGCTATCAGGCTAAAGGCAAAAGGCACAACACGCAAACACTGTACTTAGTTGGCAAACGTGTTTTTCACGGAGAAAGGGTTAGCAATTCCGAAACTATATGTATAGTAGCATTAGACAAATAGTAAGTATATTGTAGATAATGAGAAACAGGTTTTCCATGGTCAGAGGAAGAAATTATAATACAAATGAGGAAGTGAAGAAAGCTAGACTAAACCCTGTGGTGCAGATTTAGAGTCAGAGCTGTTAGTATAAACTCATTATTTTAAATATATATGTGTATATATATATGCAGATAGTTTGATAACAAAGTAAACATAGATATGTGTGGACACATGTGCTAGTGTTTATAAATAAGTGTACATTTCCTAGCTCTATCTCCTTAGAAGGCATAAAAACAATAATGTCCCAGTATCAAGTAGCACTCCTAGCGCTTAAATTATCATTCTCCAATAAAGGAAACCAAGGCTCCTCGGAAAAGTGATTGATTCCTGGGCTAGGGCAAAAAAAAAAAAAAAAAAAAATTCAAGATGAGCCTGGGGCGTATTGTGGTGCCATAAGTAACGGGTTAGACAGGAAGAATAAGTTCCAGTGATCTAGTGCATGGCATGGTGACCCACAGTTAATAATACTGTATTGTGTATTTCAAAATTGCTAGAAGAGTAGATTTAAATGTTCCCATCACAACAAAGGACAAGCTGGTGGATACGTTAATTAGCTTGATTCAATGATTCCACAATGTATATTTATATCAAAATGTCACATTGTACCCCATAAATATATATAATTATTATTTGTCAGTTAACATTTTTACAAAAGGAAGTACTTTAAAAGAAAAAAATGGAATAGGTATGTTAAAAGGGCACAGGAGACAGGGAATGATAGCTCATATCTGTAATCCTAGCATTGTGAGAGGCCTAGGCAGGAGGATGTCTTGAACCCAGGAGTTTAAGACCAGCCTGGGTAACATGGTGAGACCCCCAACTCTACAAAAAAAATTTTAAAAATTAGTCAGATGTAGTGGCATGCACTTGTGGTCTCAGCTACTAGGGAGGCTGAGGTAGGAGGATTGCTTGAGGCTGAGTGAGAGGTTGAGGCTGCAGCGAGCCATAATTGATTATTCCACTGCACTCCAGCCTGGGTGACAAAGTGAGATCCTGTGTCACAGCAAAACAAAAATGAAAACAGCAGGAGGGCACAGGGGCCAAACTGAAAATGTTCTCAGTGATCTACACAATTGGGAAAAATTTGAGCAACAAAATAAATAATTAGATGATTGCTATAACCTAAAGAATAAAATATCCTTGTGTCTCTACTTACAAATAAGTAATCAAATAAATAAAAAGAGAGGGCAGAAAAGACATCTCTTCCTTACAGAAAAATTTCAATTAACAAACAGAAAGAAGCAAGGAAAAGAAAATCACTATCGGAATACCTCAGTGCTGATTACTGCAAGTAAGATCCACTGATGGATGTTAAAATTAGTGAGCAACAGTCCAATGAGAAATAGGATATTTTCATGGTCTTGAAATATCTCTCCCCACATATATTTATTAATTGGAAAGAGAAAACAGTAACTTTCCAGTGGAGCAAACTGGCAGTCACCATCTAATCCTAACATCACCAGTGATGAAACATCATCAATGCCTGCAGATATAGAGCACTTCGCCCTGATGGAATTCTTCCCATAAAGGGTAACCCTAGCCTAATTGTGAAAGAAGATTATGTTGTCCCAATTTGGGGACCATTATACAAAGTAATTGGCCAGTACTCTTCAAAAGTGTCCAGGTCTTAAAATGTAAGTAAATATTAAGTTGCTATCATAGAATGGAGAAGAAGGTGAGGAAAATTAAGTGCAATGTAGGATCTTGAGCTGAATCCTGGAACAGAAAATGACATGAGGGGAAAATCTTGAAAAGAAGTCCAAATGAAGCTTGTAAAATTAGTTAAGAGTATTGTAGTGATGCTAATTTCTCATATTTGACAAATGTACCTTGGTTATGTAAGACATTAATGTTAGAGGATGTCGGATAAAGGGTATATGGGACCCTACAATGCTTGCAGTACTCTGTTACTTTAAATTATTTCAAAATAAAAAGTTATGTTTTCAATTTATTTTTAAACATTTTCTTATTATTTATTTTAGACACAGGTCTTGCTCTGTCACCCAGGCTGACATGCAGTGGCTTAATCATGTCACTGCAGCCTTGAACTCCCAGGTTCAAGCAATCCTCTCGCCTCAGCCTTCTGAGTAGCTAGGACTACAGGCACATGCCACCATGCCTGGCTACTTAAAACAATTTTTTTGTAGAGACGACGTCTTGCTATGTTGCCCAAGCTTGTCTCAAACTCCTGGCCTTAAGCGATCCTCCCACCTCAACCTCCCAAAGCACGGGGATTACAGGTATGAGCCACTGCTCCTGGCCAAAAGTTTTGCTTTCTAAAGCTACAACTAGTCAATGTTTGTTGGTGGCAAAAGCATTCCGAAGTAATACAAAGGTCTATTTTGGAATCTGGTTGTGGTGAAAAATACAACCTGACTGCATTGTTGTAAATTAGGGGTACAACTAGGAAAACAGAATTTTGGGGGCATCCCATAGGGACAGTCAACAAAAACTTCCCAAAGTGGGGATATAAACATTTTATTCAGTGGTAGAGAGTGAATTAGGTCTTCTTTATAATTTTCCCCATCTCTAAGTTTATATGAGTCATTTGTTGTGTTTTCAAGTGAGGCCCACTTGTTTTGCAGCCAACACTTACCACCAATTTTTTTTTTTTTAAATGGATCGGAATCTATTGTAGGAAGGAGAGTGGCAAGCAGTGGAATGTAAAACACAAACCAATCTATAGTTTCCAAAGGGCCTAGAGAGGCTGCCAAAATTAAAGTTGGCAGCAAACAGTTTACTAAATCTCTAAAGAAGAAAAAAAAAAGGTTATATTACAAGTCCCATAAATATTCCAAGAGTGGTAGGTAAAGTGTGTTTAATACTGATGAACAAAGTTTTAGCATGTATTGGAAAAACAGTTTCTAATATAAAATTACCGACGACTGGAAGTTATCTGCAAAATTTTATACTTAAGTACTTGCAGATGTAATTTATTTTTCTGACAGCACCGCCTGTGTAATGAAAGTTGCTTTTAATAAAACATGAATGCAGTTAGGTTTTGCCAATTAGGTTCAGAGGAGTTGCAATCAGTCTGATTCAAGTTGATATGTAGCTCCTTAAATTCAGCACTGACCCATAGAATGGCTTCAGTATTTCTAAAGTGTTTGTGAAAGATGAACTCCCAAAACTCCTCCAAACGCTTAGGCAGAAGGTAGGTGATCCTGGCCAACTCAGGACAGACGCCCCTCAAAGGGAGTACAGTGGTGGTGGCTATAGAAAGCCATGTGTTCTGGGTTGAGTATTAACACAAGGTTACAACTGACATGAAAATAAGCCCATTCTCCATTTCATTTTATCCGTGAAAATGTGAGCAAATGTCTAATGTATGCAAACATCTAATAGCCATACATCAATTATCACTTTCACACAATCAGCCAGAAGACCAACCCTGGCTCCTACTATGTAAGCAATACTTCTTGATGCTGGATGGGATTTTAAGATATATAAAGAGAAGTTCTGTCACCTTGAGCACCTTAATAATCTGTCATCAGAAAAAAAAATACACAACAAAATGCAGTTTTTGGGTCTAGAATAAGGTCATCAGTATTTTGAACTTTTCACTTGGGTCCCTGAAGTTTTATAGTCAACAAATATTTGTTGTTTAAATATTTGCAAAACGCAGGGGACAAAAGATTTGAAACATTCTTTGGACTCAGCCAGAAGACCTGTTTCTAATAGTTGCTACGTTTTCCACATTTAAAAACAGTAATAATAATTCTTGCCCTGCCTAATTTATTGGAATGTTGGAATGACACAGTATAATGATTTTAAGGCAAAGTGCTTTGAAACTTTAAATGCACTATGCAAACATAAGTTACTGGTAAGTACTGGGAATAAAATAGAGGGCTCCCGTCTTTCGGAGATCTTACAGGTTGGTTGAGAAGGATGGTTTTTGCCTCTTGGGTTTCAGGTTCCCTGCTAGGTCACATATTGAAGGATTTCATAGGCATGATCTCAAACCTGTCCTGCAAGGGTGAAAAAATAGATGCCTGGAATAGTGCGGACCCTCAGGTGAATGGTGGGAATACACTCTGACACTGCATCTATTTTGCTCCAAAGCTGTTTCATCTGATGACCTCACTTGCTCCCTCAGGAAGCCAATTAACAATGGAAGAACCTAGAATGTTCTGCATAAATGATGCAGACATAAATGCCATGGGGATATCAAGGCATTGCCTCCTCAGAGCTGCGGTTCAGGGCACACTTTGTCAGCTCTTCCTTCCCCGTTCCAGCCTGCACAGAGTCGGCAAGAAAAGTCACTATTTTCTTGGTATCTGCAGCTGGTACTCCCCAGACAGGAACTGAAACACGCCTAAGGGTGATGCATTCATTCTCATCTGAGTTTCTTCTTTCCTGTACCCCAGGGCACTTCCAGGTTCTGGCCGTGAAACGGAAGTCTATGTGTGAGAGAGACACACAGAGGCAGCTTCCTGGCTATTTTCATCTCAGCTGGCTTGCCAAAGTCCCATTTCAAACCTATCTCCTCCCCCAAAGTCACTGGAGTATCAAGCACAGTAAAGGCATGTTTCATTCCTTAATGGTAATTCCGATTCTTGGTTTGGTATTTAGATAATGTCCCTACTATCTGTCCTTAAGCAGATAATAGGGACAAAAGATGGAGAAGGGCTGATTCCCTGCGAAACCAGAGACTACTGCCATAAATACATTTTATTGTCTTTTAGCCTGTTTCGCTGAAGCGTCTTGAACCCTCCTAAAGTTGGCATGAAGCATTTTTCCCAACTTGAAAAGCATTTGTCTGTTGAATTTATTTTTATAGGTTTGAAATTATGCTTCTTGTTCAGTGGCTTTTGAAGGACAAGTATGAATAGCAGGAGACAATAGATTACAGAAATATTTAAATTGGCTTGAACAGAAGCTGAGCTGGTACTGGGATGAGGCGAGTTTGAAAATTATGATATTTTGTATATTGGGTTTCTTTGCATTAATTTTAATTTAAAAAATTATTGCATTGAAGTGTTATTGATCTTGATTACTAGGTATTTTGGTACCTCTGTACATTTTGCATCTTGGGCAAGTATCTTACTGGCCTCAACCTAGTTCTGGCCCTGCATAAGACACGTTTACTGTGCTACCTGTGGACTTCAGAAGATTTTTTGTGGCTCCCTTGAGTCGACTCAAAGAGGGCCCTGTTGGAGCTCTGTTCTCCAAAAAACAACCCATGCTCTGCTTTGGTAACAGAAAATTGTTCTGCATGCCTGCCCTAGGGTACAGAAGAAGAAAGTAAGCAATGTAGGCTCTGTGCATGAGCTCATTCAAGCCGGCACTGCTCAAACTTTAGCATGGATACCAGTCACCAGGGACCTTGTTAAAAATCTAGGTTCTGATTAAGCAAGTCTAGGATGGGGCTTCGGATTCTGCATTTCTAGCAAGTTCCCAGGGGATGCTGATGCTGCTGGTCCCTAGATTATAATCCCTGGTAAGCCAGCCACTGTAGCAGTAAATACATTTTATTGTCATTTAACTTGTTTGCCTGAAGCATTTTTAACCCTCTTGGAGTTGGAATGAAGCATTTTTTCATACTTGAAAAGCATTTTCTGCTGAATTTATTTTTATAGACCTTTTGAATAGCAAGGGTCTACATACAAATGGTTGTTCATGGTCTATGTTCACAAACATGGTTTGTTTGGACCAGAATTTTTTTTAATTAGCCAGATAGTCACTTATCCTTAAAAACAAACAAACAAACAAACAAACAAACAAAAAACACTGGAATATCTATTAGCCTTGGACCAGCCCTTTTGCCTACTAATGAAAGGCTAGAGAATGGTAGGAAGCTGCTTCTTTAGATAGGGCATCGGTTCTTCATTTTCCTGTAATCCTCACCACTCATATGCACAATGTGAACTTACCTAAGCTTTTCCACTTTATTTGCTATTGGTCTGGACTGCATAGGCCTTTGAATTTTGCAACCTTAATCTACTATTTAGTTTGTCGAAAATGCTGACGGGTATTCACTCAAATCAGAAACAAGTGTATTGTTATTTGTTGACTCTGATTCTCAAGCAATTGGTCTATGTATTTTTGGGGGATCATTACCAACTTACAGCATATCCAAAGGCTGTGTTTAAAATTAGCCTCATGAACAAGAGGAAACAGTAGTAAAATCAACTCTCTAAAAAACTCAGACCTTACTGACTCTTGGACTTTGAAACCATTGGAAAATTTTATGTGTGATTAAGTTGAGGACTAAAGAATTGATGGAAGCACCATCTAATAGCTTGTGTTTAAATTTGGTCAAGGTGTACTGTAGCATTTGGAGCAGAAAGCATGGGACTATTACTTGAGTTTGGAGTCTAAATATTAAAATGGCACTCAAGCTAGTATGATTTGAATGATAATTACCAACTAAGTGCCTTTTTAGGACACAGATATTTCAACTACCCTAGTTTTTGTTAATCACTGGCCATACCCAGTTGATTCTCAAATCCTGCCAATTCTGTCCCCTAAACAGGTCCCGATCTATCTATTCCCTCATCTTCCCTCTCCAGCCACTACTGTGACTTCCTCTCTCATATAGATCATTGCAAGGGTCTCTTGACTTCTTGTATCATCCCTCTGCAAGTGGTCTTATTCCTTCCTGTGGAAGCAAAAAGCAAAAATTTACCAAGTTGCCCTCTCCCTATACCTCCTCAGTGACTGTCCATCACCGACAGGACAAAAATTTAAAATTCTTTCATGCCATGCAAGGCAGCACCAGCTCCCATCTGTCCACCTCCCACACCACACAAACCTCCTGCCCCATGATGTAACCATGCTAAAGACCTTAGAGCTCTAGCAATTTTCTGCAATGTCTTAAACCTCTTTGCTTTGTACTTACCAGTCCCTAGGCATACTGGTTATCCCTTCAAGGTATTCCCCATAGCACATATTATATACAGTGGAGTTCCACATTATGTGGGTGTTAAGCTCTAATATCAAAAAGCAGAGGGCAAAAATGAAGTATGGTCAAAACTATCTTGAGAAATTCTGTCATCCATACTACAGAGTGCATATGGTTTGGGATATAAGTGAAGCCAATAGTTCTTCATGTGGAACAAGGAGCTTTAAAAAAAGTTGATTACTGATTGACATAGTTGAACTTTAAGAATGAGAGAGAGAGGAATTGAATTTTTGTTAGCCCTCAGTTTCCCTAACTATGAAATAAGAAAGTTAAACTAAGTAATCCTTAATAATTTCACTCAGCTTTAATATTCTAGACGAAGAATCAAATACAAGTGCCAGGCAGAAAAGATATGGAGGTGCTAGGTTTGGGGTGCTAGGTAGTTTGGAAGATTTACAATATCTAAGTGCAGCAGGATGGACACATTTTTGTGTAGTAGAACTTAAGGCACTTGGGAATTTCAGGCAGATCAACTTGGATACTCTGTTCCCCAAAGAGAAGCAGTTAAATCAAGGAGTCCACGCTACTCTTCTCAGATGCATGCCAGAGAAGGACATGGATGGAAACATGGGCTTCTGGAATGTGCTGACACCCAAAAGGTATAGGAGGGCAGCAAGATGGCAAAAGGCTGTGTGGTGCAATATGGCACCTCTCCGCACTTCTTCAAGACTTCAGGGAAATTACTGACTGGGGCTGTCAGGTGATTGGAGTTTTTGAGGAACATACCACAAAGGGTGCAGTGTGGCATAGATCTTAACCAAGAAGGCGATTGATGAAATAATTCAGGAACAATCCTTAAAAACAATGATACCAGAAAATTTGCAAGGACTTGAAGAGGGACTGGAAGCTTTTCCAACTCTGAGTGATTCATATCAATCTCAGACATCCTCCAACCCTTTCTGAAAAAAGCTTCTGAAACAGAGTAGGGAGCAGAAGGTGGGAGAAAGATCTCAAGTCAAAAACTATGACTTTCTCTCCTCCTGATGAATCAATTTTCCAGAGTAGTGAGTTTCAATTCCCTCTAGACGATGTCCAAAGGGCTCTTCTGTTCATGAGAAACTAGAGCTGGAGGAAACTCATTTTGACTTTTTTTTTTTTTGGTGCAGAATTGTTACGACAGTTTCCATTTGTGACCTGTGGTTACTTTTCTTTCACGCTGTATGCAGCTCCTGCTATTTCTAGCATAGCTCTGTTTTTTTTTTTTTTTTTTTCCCCCTCCTTGTTATATAGACATCTGTGGTGTTATTAGTTTTCCATTTTTTGAATGACATTCTAACTTTGAGCTCTGGAAAACAATCATTTAATCAATAAATCTGGTATCAACTATGCCCACTATGTTTATTACTCTGGTAAACTTAATCATAAGAAGCAATAAGCAAGCAATAACAGATCATAGCATTTATAACTGGACTGAACCTTTGAGATTATCCAGTGTAGCACTCATTTAGCAGAAGTGCCTTAAATTCAGTAGGTTTCAAGTTTTGCCCTTGGTATCATTTCATGGCAGAAATGGACAAAACCCCTCTCTCCCTCCCTTACGTCCTTTGCCCTTCACTCTGGGAATCTGGGGTTATTTCTGCTAGACTGCAAACAACATCTGATGAGGAATATCATTCCTTGATGTTGCCCATAGATCAAGAATCCAAAACTTTAATTTCCATAGGTGCCAGGAAGACAGCATAAAATAGGGAAGTGACTAATGTACGGTGTATTTTTGTGACCCATTCACTCTGTTATACATTAATAGGTAAGATCAAGCTTCACTCTCCCTCTTCCCCAATAACTTTTCTCTATTTTTTCTTGAAATATTTATTCTTTTGGGCCTCTTTTATTTTTCCATTTTTTGGTAGAGACATGAATATAGAGAACTATTCCAAAAAAAAAATACGAAAGAAAGAAAAAGAAAAACAGACTAGCAACATGATAAATGGCAATTATCCCCCAGGCTCTGTGGCAGGGGGATTGCCCAGGGGTGGCACACGCAGCAGCAAATTGCGAAGTGTCTAAAGGGCCCACCTCTACACCACAGCAGCCACTGTGCTCATGTGACAGAGAACCAGTAAGATGGGCTATTCTGATTTTCAAAAAAAAAAAAGTAGGAAGTAATGTATTTTTTGATGAAATCTGTACATTTCTATTTTTTAAAAAAGTTTTATTATTTATTTTCTTTTGATATAAGGTCTCACTCTGTTGCCCAGGCTGCTGCAGTATAGTGGTTCCATCACAGCTCACTGCAGCCTTTGGGCTCAAATGATCCTCTCACCTCAGCCTCCCGAGTAGCTGGGGACTACAGGTGCATGCCACCATGCCCAGCTAATTTTTGTATTTTTTGTAGAGACAGGCTCTTGCCATGTTGCCCAAGCTGGTTTCAAACTCCTGGCCTCAAGCAAAACCCACCTCAGCCTCCCAAAGTGCTAGGATTATAGGCATGAGCCACCACACCCAGCTGAAATCTGCTGATTTTTAAAATGCTGACCATCTGTTTTTTTTTTTGAGCAACATGAGGCAAAAAAAACACATTTGTCTGAAATAAGAAAGATGGGTAGGCTTTGGATGGAAGAAGAGCAGCCAAGAGGAAAGACCACAGTCTTTGAACCAGCTACAGATGTGCTCAAGTCCCAGCTCCACAATGGACTTGTTCTTTATTTTGGGCAAATACATCAATCTTCCTTCTCAAGTTGGTTTCTCCAGGAAATAGACTCTGAGTTTCTGAGATCTGTGTGTGGGAGCTGTATCAGTGGATTTTACTAGGTATGTTCTCAGGAGCAATGTCTGTGAGGGGAGAGTGAAGCATCACTGGGCAGAAAGGGAAGCTGAACCTCAGTGAGGTGATGCTAGAGTCCTTAGCTGATCCTCGGACAGGAGCTCTACAGCTGGCATGGTCCTTCACCAATGTCCTGAACTAGGCATGGGGGCCGAACCTTCATAGCCCTGCACCAGTGAGTCATAAAATTTGGGCTATCTCTGAGGAGGGAAAAGCCGTTCCCTTCTAATTCCTGGGGAGGGATGAAAGTGTGAGGTGTTTGCAGTCAACACCTGCAGTAGCAAGGAGAATGAGTGCCTTGGTCCAGAAAAAGGGGCAGTGCTTGGGATGGCACCTCAGCAACCACAGCACTCTATGAGCCTCAGTTTACTGTTTGGTGTAAGAGGGATAAAAATACTTACCTTCCTGGGGCATTGTAAGGTTAAGGCCATATACCATATGCAAAGGGACTAGAATAGTATTCGGCACATATCCAGCATGCAACAAAATGTGAATATTAGTGGATATGAGCATGAAGTCACTTGACAGCAAGGACCAGAAGCAGTGCAATCAAAGTAATGGAGGTAGAAACAGTTATGACAATTTTAGGATATTAAGGAAAGCAGAGGTCCAGCATGGGGGTTCACACTTGTAATCCCAGCACTTTGGGAGGCCAAGGCAACAGGGTCACTTGAGCCCAGGAGTTCAGGATGAGCCTTGGGAACATAACAAGATTCCCGTCTGTACTAAAGAAAAAAAATTAGCTGGTGGTGCACACATATAGTCTCGGGGAGGCTGAGGCAGGAGGATTGCTTGAGCCCAGGAGTTCAAGGTTGCAGTGAGCTACGGTTAGACCACTGTACTCTGGCTTGGGTGACAGAGTGAAGCCATGTCTCTTAA
>NW_016107378.1:3920129-4044844 GCF_001604975.1 Cebus imitator | reverse complement strand
ACACACACAGTACCTCTTTAACCAGATCCATAGTGAATATTTGAATACCTAACATATTTACTTGAACAAATAAAAAATATTGATGAGAGAGTTTCTAAACTCATCACCTTGAGATTGAGAGGGGTGATATTTCAAATTAGTGCAGATGCATGTAGAAAGTTAGCCAAGGCAGGTCAGTGTTTCCTCTTAAATGCATTATTTCATGTGTGTGTTTTAAGTGAACACAGGATGTTTGTGCAAACACAAACCAGGGTATTATCTGATTATTGCGGGTGTGAAAATTCAAGTACGGGTCAGAGACTGAGCATCGGAAACAGCGAGCTGTTTCTTTGACAAGCATTAACCAGCTTGCGAGGCAGGGACCCAGAAGCAAATGTTTCCACTCCCTTCCCCGGATAGCCTGGACAGATAACTATGCATCAGGTAGTTACTTAAGTGGAACCGCTGGTGTAGGGTTACCAGAGTCTTTTCCTTTTAGTGCCCAAGGGCAAAGAGCATTGTTAATGACGCCTACACCGGAAAGTAGGTTAAGAGGCTTGACACTGAACTGTTGGCGGTATTACAGTTTAACACTTGGCGTCCTCTGACTCAATGTGTAGATGCCAGTTCACGCTTTGTAGCTTTACAGAAAACTGAAGTTTAGACATCTGTAGGCGGAAGGAGTGGAATTGATGAATCATCTGTACAAAAAAAATGAAATACATCTTTGTTTCTTGGAACTCAATAATACTCAGTGCCTGAAATGGGAATGTGTTAATTACAGAGATTTCAAAGCAAAACCATAGCTTGCAAAGGGTAAGTGTGTTTTTACTCAGCATATTAACAATACCTTAAGAGTAGGTGCTGTCATCTCTTGAACAAAGGGATGTTTATGGAATTGAATGACAACAATGCATGGGAAGCCAAATCATAACCGGCATAGTCATAAAATGTCTCTTTCTATGATTACATTTAACAGATTATTCTCTTACCTGGCCCTTTATTAAGAAGATGCCATTTTCCCGTGAGAGCCGAACATGGTATCCAGAAAAAAAATACAACACACACACTTTTTCCTGAAATGCATGCATAATTTTAGACAGAAATAAAGAGAGCCTTGAATCTCTTTCTTTCCTACAGTTAAGCTCATATGTTGTTTTAAACACTGCTTGAATGCTACTAAATTCACATGGATACAGGATGGTGGGATGGTTAAGAGACTGAGTTTGGGGATCAAAATTTCCTCTTTTTACTCCCTGATGTGCAAAATGGGAGTAAAAATGCTGACCTTAAAGACTAAAGGAGATAATACACAAAGGCTATTTAATGCCTAGCATACAGTATGTGTTCAGTAAACATCACTATTCCAAATAATATTATTTTTCAGGTATATGGGTGAAAAGCTATAACAAAAGGAGGGTAATTTCTTTTTCTTTTGCGTACTTTTTTATGCAGGAGAATCTTAAAGAAGTCTTAATTTTTTTTTGTTGTTGTTTGTTTGTTTGTTTGTTTTACTGCAAGAAGTGGTTTTAAGATCATCTAATCCAATTCATAATTTTACATCACAAGAAACTAAGGTCCAGAGAGGGGTAAGGGACTTGCTCAAAATCTGATTGAATTTATAGAAGAAAGAGGACTAGGACCTAAATCCTGATATTCAGAGCAATATTCTTTCATTACATTCCCTGTCAATCTTTGAGAGTGAAACTATGTTGACCAGGGAATGTATAATTATGTGTTATCAGTTAATGCTAGCATTGAGTCTAACTTATTCTAGCTGCTAACTGGTGTAAGTAGTAACATTGCATATATCACTAAAATCTTAAGATGGTTATTGTTTTAAAAGTTCCTTTGTACATGCACTTGAGTTCAGATTAATGAGTTTTGGAATATGTAGTATCTGTCTGTAACTCTATAGGTATAATTCAAGTGGAACTTACAAATTGAGAGTAAGGGCAGTCTCTTACATTAATGTTAGAGGCTTTTTAAATTTTAAGGCATTTGTCCTAAAATGTTGCTACTAGATTGACTCTTAGGGGTTAAGTCAGACTCTTACTAAGAAATTCATGATAAGATACTGCTAGGATATATTTTACTTTATTTTATATATATATATATATATATATATATAAAATAAAGTAAAATATATATTACATATATATTACATATATATAACATATATATGTTTTATATATATATATACATATATATATATATAGAGAGAGAGAGAGAGAGAGATAGAGAGAGAGTTTTTTTCTGTTGCCCAGGCTGGAGTGCAGTAGTGCAATCTCAGCTCATTGCAACCTCCACTTCCCGGGTTCTAGCAATTCTCCTGCTTTAGCCTCCTGAGTAGCTAAGAGTATAGGCATATGCCACCATGCCTGGCTAATATTTTTTGTATTTAGTAGAGACAGGGTTTTACCATGTTGGTCAGGCTGGTCTCGAACTCTTGATCTTAAATGATCCACACACCTTAGCCTCCCAAAGTAGTAGTATTACAGGTGTGAGCCACCATGCCCGGCCTATATTTTAGGTAAGAATAAATTTTCCATGGATTTTTTTTTTTAATCAACTTCCATTAGCTGTGAACAGTATAAGCCAAGGAATCAAGGAAATAAAACAGGAATATTTGAAGCAACATGAGGGGATGTTTCTAAATAGGGTGCTTTTCCAGAAGAGTAGATCCAGGAAACAGTATTAGGACACTGAACATCAGAAAAGTTAACTGAAGGTGGTAAACAGCAAGACAAGAGGAATAATGGAGGTCCTAAGCATCATGGAATTTGGAAGACTTAGCTACAATAAACATTTTGTTGCTGGTAGCCTTTGGTTGGTATGGTGGCCATTACTAACTTGTTCATTTTCAAGAACACAGAAAATGTTGGTTTGTGTGTTACAGATTAATTTCTGGGGTGGTTATCACCATGACTGATCACCAATGTGCTTTATAGCAGGGGGATCTTGAAACTCAACACGCCTTCTGAAACCCTATAGGCAAGGAAAAAACAGAAAAACTAGCTGGGTTTTGTTTGTCTTACAGCAGAAAGTTTGTCATTTTGATCAGGTAGAAATTACTCCATCATCATGGGCAGTTAACTTGCAGGAATATCTTTTTCAACCTCTGTCTGTAACCACTCTGCTTTAATGACCCCCAGTGCCCTTCAGGCTTCCACTGACCTGAGGCTGCAAGAGGACTGAGAAGGTAAATACGAAACACTGTAAATATTGCTTACAAATAACCCCATCTTCACATTCTTCTTGACAACGCACCTTGATTTTGTTTGGGATCCAGCTTTAGGGAATGAAAAATGATTGTTCCAAGTCCTACGGTCATCTTATTTCTTCTTGTCTTTTGTCACTGGAAACGAACCAATAGAAGGACAAATCCAGCTTTTCAGGAAAAGGTTTTCTTCCAAAACGAAAAGAGGGAAAGGGGACAGCAGTATGTACCTCTGCTACACTTCCTTACTTGAAGGAACCATGATGTCTGGAGCTACGATGGTAGCCATCTTGGGACCATAAGAAAAAGTTTAAGAGATTTTCAGAGAATTCTACCCAGTGCTCTGACATTGTTCAACTGCTGAATCAGCTCTGGAGGGCCTGTCTGTAAATTCTTGAGATATTAAGCCTCTGATGTCTAGGTTTTTTGTTACTTGCAGCTAAATGTCTTTTAATTAGGTATAATGAGACTTTAGAGATGGCCTTAATTTTCTCATGGTCTTGTTCCTAAATTCCCAAATATTGGATGTGTGGCTATTTGAGTTTGGGAGATAAAACCAGGTCTCCTAATGATTTTGTGAGTTTGGCCAAAATTGAACTTCTTCCAAAGGTCTGAGGACCATGGTTTCAGAGTAGGAGCCCTTCCTGTGACTACACTTAAAATATAAATATAAATACACTAAATTATTTTTTTATTTGTATTAGTAACAGTCTTTTGGGTTTTTTTTGAGACAGTTTTGCTCTTTTCGCCCAGGCTGGAGTGCAATGGCCTGATCTCAGCTCACTGCAACCTCAGCCTTTTGGATTCAAGTGATTCTCCTGCTTTTGTCTCCCAAGTAGCTGGGATTGCAGGTGTGCACCACCATGTCCAGATAATTTTTGTATTTTTAGTAGAGATGGGGTTTCATCATGTTGGCCAGGTTGGTGCTGAGCCTCTGCTCAGGTGATCCATTCCCCTCGGTCTCTCAAAGTGCTGAGATTACAGATGTGAGCCACTGCGCCCGGCCTCATATTAGTAACATTCTAATTATCAAGAATAGGACAAGGCTGAGAAAAAAGCAGATAAAAATTACTTAGAAAGCTACTCACATTTTAACATGTTTATGATTTTTTTCCCCTAGACGTATATATTTCTATAAGGGTATATCTAAAATGGGGCTAAACTAAATCCTCTAAAGTTTTTCTAGATTATTATTGAATATCATATTATGATAATTATTTTAGATTACTAAAATATTCTTAGAAAACTTGATATTTAATGAATGCTTATAATTCCTTTTTTAAAAAAACTACCGTATTTCAAAATTTACTTTTCTATTTTATAGCATATGGGTGTTATTTCTGACTTTCACTCTGTAAGTTACACAGTAGTGAACATCTTTATGCACCAATTACAGCTATGTATTTTATTATTCCTTTAGAATAAGTCATAGCAGTGGAGGGGTTAGGTTAAAAGGGATATGGACTTTTTAATGATTTTAGTTGGAATGTAAATGTTACAAACTTTTTTTTCCTCTTTTAAACTGAGGCATCATTTACATACAGCAAATCTTTCAGTTACAGAACGTTGGTGAGGACATTTTAAACTCTCAGTATTGGTAACATATTACAAATTGATTCCCAGGAAGGTTGTACCAATTCACACTTCTTCCAGCAGGCTATATTATTATTCCTCTCATTAAAAACTCACCAGTATTGACTCCTAACATCTTAACGTAGCTGATAATTTGGTGAGCAGAAATGTCATTTAAATTGCATGCCATTTTCTTTCTTAGCTATTTGTATTTTTAGTGTGAATCATCTTTTGTCTTTGAAAACGGCACATAAGTGGCATCACAATTTTGGAAGAGTTATTTAAATTAAGGTTAGTAATTCTTTGGCAGTTATTTAATCATCCTTTCAGTTGTTGGGTTTTTTTATTTCATTTTTATTACTAACTAAAATTTTTAAAAAGTCTCAGATGTATTACTTTTCAGATGTATTATCATTCATTTCTTCTCTCATGATTTCCTCCATTGCTTTTATGCTAAGGGATTCCTTGCTCATTTTAAAATAATCACCTACATTTTCTTTTAAGAAAAAAAGACTTATAGGTGATTATTTAAATCAGGATAATTCTTCAACCAAAAATTTTGTTTTCCATTTAATCCACCTGTAATTTATTTTAGTAATGGTGTAAACAGTGGCATGGGTGCCCTGAGGCTGCTTCTCATCATGCATTAAGCATTCATATACACTAAAGGTCTATTTAAGAATTTTCTCATTTGTTTCTTTGAAACTGCCCATTTAAACTATTTTAGATTTTTAATACATTTTGATATTTGGTAGGGCAAGTCTTTTCTCATTGATGTTATTTTTTATATTTTTCTCCCCTGGTCTGGACCATTTGTTCCCTAGATGAAAATCATCATCATTTTTCCAAAACTCTGGTTTGAATAAACCTATACAATATTGTCTTCCCAACCCAAAAGATGATTCATCTGGTTTTATTTTATTTATTTATTTGTTATTTATTTATTTTTTTTGAGTTGGAGTTTTGCTCATTTTTCCCAGGCTGGAGTGCAATGGCATGATCTCGGCTCACTGCAATCCCTGCCTCCTGGGTTCAAGTGATTCTCCTGCCTCAGCCTCCCAAGTAGCTGGGATTACAGGCGCGTGCCACCACACCTGGCTGATTTTGTATTTTTAGTAGAGACACAGTTTCGCTATGCTGGCCAGGCTGGTCTTGATCTCCTGACTTCAGGTGATCTGCCTGCTTCAGCCTCCCAAAGTGTTGGGAGTACAGACATTAGCCACTACACCTGGCCTCGTCTGATTTTATATATACCAAAACCTAGTGTGGCTGACAGATAGTGCTCACGTGGTCCCCTAGGCTCTTATGTAGGCATCCCAGGCTCTTACACAGCTGGCTTCGGATTAGGTGACTGGTTCTGGCCAATACACTGTAAACAACAGTGACCTGGGTCACCCCAGGACAAGAAAGTATAAGCTGGAAGCACTTCTTTTTTTTTTTTTTAATCCACCCACCGCCCCTGGAAGCACTCCTTTCTTACCTTTTGCAGTGACCTTCCTGAGGAGGCCATGCCTAAGTTAGCAATAAATGTTTGTTTTCTAAGCCTCTGAGACTACAATTTTATTTTATTTTATGTTTTTACTTTTTAAGACAGAGTCTCCTCTATCACTCAAGCTGGAGTGCAATGGCACTATCTCAGCTCGCTGCAAACTCTGCCTCCCAGGTTCAAGCAATTCTTCTGCCTTAGCCTCCTGAGTAGCTGGGATTACAGGCACCTGCTACCACACCAGGCTAATAATTATTATTATTATTATTAGTAGTAGTAGTAGACAGAGTTTCACTCTGTTGCCCAGGCTGGAGTACAGTGGCTCAGTCTTGGCTCACTGTAACCTCCACCTCCTGGGTTCAACAGATTCTCCTGCCTCAGCCTCCCGAGTAGCTGGGATTACAGGTATGTGTCACCATACTTGGCTAATTTTTTGTATTTTTAGTAGAGACAGAGTTTTGCCATGTTGGACAGTCTGGCCTTGAATTCCTGACCTCTGGTGATCCACTTGCCTTGGCCTCCCAAAGTGCTGGGATTACAGCATGAGCCACTGTGCCCGGACTGAGATTAAAATTTTATTTGTTATTGCATCACCAATTCCCTCATACAGACCTCTTATTGTAATACACTCAGGTACCATCTTGGAATTCTTTTATCTCATTTATACCCCATATCCACTCCAGGCCCAAGTCCTCTCACTATTCTCATTGATAAAAACCTAGATCAGTGGACTTGAAACTACAATTTTTTGCATCTGTTAGGTTACATGAATGTTTTCCCAGGGGTATGGGGAACAATTAATTTAAGGCAATCAATTTCCAGATCCTCAGCTCCCCTCTTCGCTTTCCCCAGACAGCTCTGCCTCCGAAGGTTGCTGAGCTCATGGCCAGCCTTGGTGCCCTCCTCTGACCTTTGCTCTCTGTGACCCTTCTTATCCCTCACAACAGAAATACCACCACCATCCCAAATGGACTTGGGCACTTTGCCCTACAGTAGAAAACCCCTATGGTCTCTTGGCGAAAGGGATGAAAAGGAAGGCATCTAAGGACAGAGAGATATCCTTTAGCAAGTCTGGTCATTTCTAACTCCCTGAGTGCAACCAAATTGAAGGAAGAACTAAATGAACTGATACATCAGTAAAACGTATTTTGAAGATAGATTAGTGTGTCACATTTTGGCATATAACTCAGAGGAAGTTCAAAATATTGGCAGATTTGGCCACAAAATACTCCTTTCATTCTATTTACACATTTTTGTAAATAAGCTTTCTTATATTTTTGTGAATATATTTCCTCAGCAACACTTATATCAATAAAAACAAAAATAGAAATAGAACTGAGCCAGGGCAGTGGCTCATGCCTATAATTGCAGCACTTTGGGAGGCTGAGACAGCCGGATCACTTGAGGCCAGGAATTTGAGACCAGCCTGGGCAACAGAGCAAAACCCTGTTGTACAAAATATTAAGAAATTAGCCGGGCATGGTGGTGTGCACCTGTGGTCCCAGTTAGGAGGCTGAGGCAGGAGGATCACTTGAGCCCAGGAGTTTCATGCCGCAGTGAGATTTGATTCCATCACGGCAATCCAGCTTGAGTGACAGAGGGGGGCTGTTTAAAAAAAGACACTGAGCACAGTAGCAGTAACTAAAAATCATCCACGGGGAATAAAGCCTCATAAACCTCTTGAAGAGATACATTTCTAATAAAATCATTTTAATGTCTAATCATTATTAAATAGCATTTGTAATGTGGTTATGTTATTTTGATCAATTGTGTGTTAGTAATTATGATTATAATTCAATTAGAAACAATTAGTAGTTAGAGCTTTATAGCCATAGAAATAAAAAAAAATCAAATTTCTGTTTTTTCACATATTTTTGATGCAGAGAATTATGCCAAGATAATCAATAAAAGACATTCAAATATTAAAACATATTACATTAGGGTAAAAACCAGTGGGAAAAATATAATGGAAAGCAGAATGAAAATATTAATTAAAATATACTGTAATCCCAGCACTTTGGGAGGCCGAAGCTGGTGGATCACGAGGTCAAGGGATCAAGGCCATCCTGGCCAACATGGTGAAACCCCGTCTCTACTAAAAATACAAAAAAATTAGCTGGGCTTGGTGGCGCACGCCTGTAGTCCCAGCTACTTGGGAGGCTGAGGCAGGAAAATTGCTTGAATCCGGGAGGCGGAGGTTGCTGTAAGCCAAGATCATGCCACTGCACTCCAGCCTGGCACCTGGTGACGGAGTGAGACTCTGTCTCAAAGANAAAAAAAAAAAAAAAAAAAGATAAAAAAGAATGAAAAGAATTGACTGTCATGGAAAAGCATGTTAAGGTACTTTTAAAATGAATGCAGGCATTAGAAGTTATTTCAAATATTATAGTATGTAGATTCAATTGAGTATATTGAAAGGAGATTTATTTTAAAATGTTAACATTTATAATAAGAAGAAATTACATTTTATAACTACTTAGATTGGCAAAGATTAGGTGTCAACTTAAAAATGTGGAAAGAAACTCACAATTTTTTCAAATTCTTTTAGAGTGAACAAGAGAAAAATGCTTGGAAACTCCTGCCTTGGGAGAACACCCTTGTCTCACGTAAAATCTTGCATGTAAAATCTTCCACGATCGTTCCCCAGCTGTTTTCCAAACTTCCACACTTCTGCTTTCCACCATGAATTCTTCCCCTTTCTATTGTCAATTCTCCACTCAGCAGCCAGAGTGGTCTTTTGTTTTTGGTTATTGGTTTATTTATTTATTTAGAGACTGGGTCTCCCTGTGTCACCCAGGCTGGAGTGCAGTGGCACGATCATAGCTCACTGCAGCCTCAACCTCCTGGGCTCAAGTAATCCTCCTGCCTTGGCCCCCCAAGTAACTAGGACTCCAGGTGCATGCCACCATACCCACCTAAGCTTTTAACTTTTTGTAGGGATAAAATCTTGCTTCGTTGCCTGGCCAGGTTTCGAACTCCTGGCTTAGAGCAATCCTTGCATCTCAGCCTCCCAAACTCTGGGATTACAGGTGTGAGCCACTGTACCTGGCCTTGATTTTATTTTTTAAGCTCAATCAAATGACGTTATTCACAGCTCTGCTTGCAAATTCTCCGATGTCTTTTCATCCAATGCAAACTCCTCATGGGCTATAACGGCCTATGTAGCCTGGCATCAGTCGTCTTTTATCTCTTTTCTCCTTATTATGTTGGCTCCAGTGATATTGGACATTCTGATCCCAGCACAGACAAGCTTGTTCCTGCCTCAGTGCCCTGGAATGTGCTGTTCCATCAGACTGTAAAGCTCTTCCCTCCCCTCATTCAGTGTCACTTACTCAGAGATCCTGTCCCTAATAGCCCTATCTGATTGCTACCTTTGTACTGCCTCTGCCCTTAGCTGCTTTACATTTCTTTCAAGCACATAGTAACATTTGAAATTGTAAAAAGAATGTAAGAAGAATGTCTCCTTCTTACATTCTACAGAAGGAGGCACACAAATAGCTTAGATACTTCCTTCTAAGCTATTTGTGTGCCTCCTCCTGTAGAATGTAAGTTCCATGAAGGCAGAAGCTTCTGTCTGTCTTACCTCTTTGTCCCCAGCCCCTCGAATGGAATGTGGCACATACCAGGCATTCAGTTAATATTTGTTCATAAATGAATGGTGCAATTAGAAACAATTAGATAATTGTTCATTTAATTAAACAGTTTATATATTTAAACATTTGTATATTTAGGTATGTAAACAATTTATATGTGGACAATTTATGTAAATAATTACATAAAGGTATAATTTGAAACAATTTGTATGTCCACAAATAAGATAAATATTTCCTCAATATAATAACATTCAATTAAAAAAAATCATGTTTAAGTTAGTTTATCATAAGAGAAAAAGTTAAGAACATGATTTCACTGGAAAAAAGACAGGGTGCAAATATCGTTAGTTACATCTATATCTGTATTTGTAGCTATATGTAAATCTTTATATCTTCATATCTCTTCATTTATATCTCTATCTCTGTCTGTATCTTTATATATCTTTACGTATTTATCTGTATCTATATCTTCATCATCACACTGGAGAAGATTAAATATCATCCCATAAAGAAGATAACATCAGTTTTGCGGTCATGAATTATTTTGTGCTGTTGTTATGAAAGTTGTATTTGTATTGTATAAGGATTTAGGAAGTTGAGGAAGAAGAAAGAAAGAAAAAGAGGACAATTTGGCAATAACTGGAAAGCATCCTGTTTATTCACAGGTCCTGTTTTGAAGTTCTTGTATCATGACACTCAATTCCCAGAAAAGGGTATGAAGTCTACGTGTGCAAGGCAGGATAGAATAAAGCAGCAAACAATCCCAAAACAACAATGACTTAAAACGAGCCAGCCAACTGTGGCTCAGGGGCATATCTGGCCTACAACCTATTTTGGTATAGCTTGCAAATTAAGAGCTATTTTTACTTTTAAGAGGTAATTTTTTAAAGAATATGTAATAGAGATATGCTTCACAAAGCCTAAAACATTTACTATCTGCACCTTTACAGTAAAAATTTGCTGACCCCTGGATTAAAACAACAACCTCCTCAGTCTCCCAAGTAATTGGGACTACAGGTATGTGCCACTGTGTCTGGCTAATATTCTTTTTTTTTTTTTTTTTTTTTTTCCATAGACATGAAGTTGTGCTTTGTTGCAGAGGCTGGTCTCAAACTCCTGTCCTTAAGCAATCCTTCTACCTCAGCTTCCCAAAATGCTGAGATTACAGGCGTGGACCACCTACGATCCTGAGGTTCATGCCCCTATGGGTTTGGAGGCTATTCTCATCCTCGTCCATCCTGAACCTGGGCTGATGGAGCAGCTGCCATCTTGTATGTTGCTGGTTGCTGTGATGGAGGAAGAGAGGGAGCTCTGGGCGTCACATACCTACAATTAAACCTTTAGCCCAGAAGCGACATATGGCATTTCTATTCAAAATTTGTTGACCATAAGTAATCATGTGGTCCCTCATAATCATAAGGGAACCAGAAAGTATGGTTATACACTGCAATAGGAAATGAATGACTGCCATACCTGAAGAGGAACCATGAGGTTCTTTGAGACCCAGAGAAGTTAAGTGGCTCTTCAAGGCCTAATTTCCAGGTAGAAGTAGAGGGATTAGCACTAAATATGCTTCTAATGATTTCTGGAGAATATGACTGCATCTCAGAGTGTGGAACCAGGCAATTAATTATTGGAAATCACTTAAATCTCTACTGCTTATTTAAACATTTGGGAAATGTCATATTTACATAATTAAAGCAGGTGATAAACCGCGATGATAACAGAAGTTGTAAACTATGCTACCTCCAGGGATCAGTTAGGTGATGAGGACAATGGGAATGCATGACCACTAGGGAGAGGTGAGGATTGCAGTGAGCTAGCGTGTACAGGCCCTTTCTAAAGGACCGTGGTACCAGGTGTGGTGGTGCGCACCTATAATCTCAACCATTTAGGAGGCTGAGGCAGGAGGATGGCCTGAGTCCAGCCTGAGCAACACAGGAAGAACCCGTCTTTAACAAAATTAAATCAAAGATAACATAGAGTGTGGCTACTACTCAGCTCCAGTTGATTGTAGCCAATGCTACACTATTCTTATTTTATGCTGAAGGGGAAAACATTAATCAGGTTTTTATGTAAAATCATCCAGATTGTAAAATTGACAACAGATTTTGAAAGTTTACAAAAAAATGTTTGGGCCCAATGAGCCATATCTGTGGACTTTTATCTGAAAATCCTACTTTGCAAACTCCAGAGTAGGAGGACTCAGTTTTTCTTTTAGAACAAGGCTCTGTCTGCTTGGGGCTGATGCCTTTGCACGGCAGAAACTTAGCTTTCCTGTCTTTCGAGTTAGCTTCTGATTAAAAGTAGTGAGTGTCTATCTCTTAACATGTCATGGTCCCTCTCTATCTCTCCCATGTCTATGGATGAGGTTTGTAACACTATTGCAGTTTCTGGATGAAGTTTGCAAGGGATTTGTCAAAGCTGGGCTTGGAGTGATTGAGCCCTAAAATCTCAGGCTCCACGAAGAGGAAGCAGCCTGGCACTAGGCCTCTCCTAGAGCACCCAGTCAAGCCTAGCAACGTGCCATCATTGCCGATGGGCCAGATGGTGACGGTGACGGTACCTTCTGTTTGTAGAGTGATGAGCCGACTGCCAGTTGGTGGCTTTTGCTGGTACAAGGTCTTCTTGCTAATGCATTACTCTGCTTGTGCCTAGCCTTGGGTTAGTACAGGGATGGTATATTGGGCACCGCTTGTGGCAATCCCTCACATTCTCCTGGGCTGCATTTTGATCCAAAATGGAGCAACGTGCTTCTTAGGCGTGTAATCTGACTTTGCCCTGCCCCAGCATACTGGGCATGGACTGCACTGTGTATCTCTAAACTTTCTGCTTCAGGTCTGCCTGCAGGAACCCATTCAGCTTGGCACTCACACATGTGCAAGAGATTTCGCACTCCTTGGGCAATTTTTGATCCCCAAAATATGAAGAATCAGGGTACATGGGTAAACACTCCCCTGCTCAGTCCTTTAAGCAGATAAGGCTGGGGGAACATTCTAGAAGCTCCTCAGAGGCTTCTAAAAATATCAAGCTCACAGTAGTAACATCCTGATGAGACATCCTCATCTCAATTTTCCTTCTTTTCAGGTGTCACTCTTTCTAATACCTCACTGAGGTTCCCTGAGCTCATGTCCCGTAACAAATTAGCCATGTCTCAAGCTCCTCTGTCCTGGGGAAGCCACATTAGGATGAAAGGCACTCAATACATGTTGATTGAATACTTGGGACCCGTACTTTAAAATGAGGGTTTGCAATTTGTCATAACGTGGTCATTTCTAGGAACCCCCTCACTCTAGTGGGGAAGTTATGATTAAATATATCAGGAACATCTGTGGATTACAATTCTAAATTGCATAGAAAACAAAACACGCACACACACACACAGATCTCCTTGGGACTGTGTCACCAGGATAGATTTCCAGCTTTTTCAGCAGACCACTCTTCTGCCTCTTATCTTGATCCATCTAGGCATCAGTTCTTCACTTTCCTTCTCCTCCCTTCAACACATCCCTTGTTTGTAGATAAGGAATCCACCTGGCCAGGGATAAAAACGGAGTCATTGCCGATAGGTTGTTCCTGGCTGGCTGGAGCCCCAGATGGTGAAGAATTATGAGGCTGCACGTGGCCTTTGGGGAGTGCTCTGATCCCGTAGCTATGTCTGTTCTTCACAGACCTGGGGGAGGAGGATATCAGCCCTCCATCCATGAGGCTGTCTTCCGAGTTTCTTAACTGTTGTCCACGCCTATTGTAAACACCCTTGTTGAAAGCAGAGTTTAAGATTATTTTTATCAAATCATATATTTTTGGTTCACTAAGGACAACGTTGGACCTGATCCGTCCCAGCATTTTTCCTTCCACCACTATCATTTTGACATCATCCCCAGTTCTATATTGCCATTTGAACCAGTTTGTTTTTTTTAATCATCCCCAAAACAGTCTGCTGAACTTAAGGAATTACAGTACTTGGTCCAAATAACCCAGGAAGATGCCACATGCATTTATGTGTTACAAAAACAGAGGCTCCCAGAATAGCAGGCGTAGAAATGAGAGATGGCAGATATCTAACAGGTCATTGGCAGCCCTGTACAATTTAGTTAAATGCTTGGTATTTTTTTACAGAATTTCTTTTACCTTTCTCTATTTTGCTACCTAGTTCGGTCACACCTGTTACAGAACTCCACTCACGTCTTCTATTCAGACATAGTTAGAATTTACTCTTTCATGCCACTTTGCTATCTTCATCTTAGTTCTAAGAAAAATTTCTAAAGCATCCTCAAGTTAGTCTGTTTAAACTACAGCAATAATAATAAGACTTTAACGCAAACATTCACCCGGGAGGTAGTTTGCTGAAGCAGCCTTCAGCACACAAAAAAGCTGGAAGTAGTCTGAATGTCTACGAACAAAGGATTGATTAATTAAGGCTTCATACATCCATGACATAGAATACTAGGCTGTCATTAAAAATGATGTCAGGTTGGGTGTGGTGGCTCATGCCTGTAATCCCAGCACTTTGGGAGGTCCAGGTGGGCGGATCACCTGAGGTCAGGAGTTTGAGACCAGCCTGGCCAACACGGTGAAACCCCGTCTCTACTAAAACTACAAAAATTAGCTGGTGTGCTGGTGGACACCTGTAATCTCAGCTCCTTGAGAGGCTGAGGCAGGAGAATCACTTGAACCTGGGAGGTAGAGGTTGCAGTGAGCTCAGATTGTGCCAGTGCATTCCAGCCTGGGCAACAGAGTGAGACTCCATCTTCAAAAAATAAAGGAAATCAATGCAAAGTTATCCATTTCAAATAATGGCCACAATGAAGACTCCAAAGCGACAACAATATATTACAAAATAGCATGCACACTATGGGCTGAATTTTGTTAAAAATTGAATAGTTATTTTTCAAGTTGGAAATGTTATGTGCCACAGTTAACAACAGCCAGTGTGTAATGGTGACACAATGGATGCCTTTTATTTTTAAATTTCTACTAGTTGTATTTCCTAATTTATCTTTAATGAACATATACTGTTTTTATAAGCAGAAAAATAAATGTCCGTTTTAATAAGCAAAAAGCCTTACACCCTTTTTTTCTTTAATTTTAATATCTGGTTAAGAGGGGTCATTCTCCATGAGTTCATTCAAAGACAACCTCTGAGCTAGAAACTTTACAAATCAATATTTACCTTCCTGGTTCACCCCAGCCTGTGCTAATTGATAACCCCTCTGAAGGATTTTCTGAATTTGAATTGCAAAGATCTCAGTAGGGGTCTTGCCTGCTTCAGCAAAAGCATCTTCTAGTTTTGTTAATTCTGCCGGGTACATCTTCTGACTCTTTCAAGCTCTGGCAGGTTCATGCTCATTTGAGCTACAGATATCCAGGTGCAAACCAGGTAAATAACTGTCCCCAAATGCAAGGTTGCAGTCCTCGAGTTGCCTGCAAACCAGATCCCTCACTCCAGGGACAAAGGAGACAGCTTCCCCTATAAAGTTACCCCATGGGATTGCAGAGTCTTTCTGTGGGTTCACCTAAGCTCTGTTTATATCCCTGCAAACAAAGACTCAGAAAGTCACCAGAGCGGAGCGGCAAGGTGTGTCTGGCACTGAGCATTTCTCTAGGAGCGCTGCCTGGGCTAAGTGTAATGTAACTCTTTCCCATCCCCTTCTCCCCCACTTTGAAAACCCAACTGATTACAAGTGTTGTTAAAGGTTACTGAACTAGAAAAACAAACCATGCCATAGTTGGTGCATTCCTAATTACAGATGGGAGTGCATTGAGAACAATTGTTTTTGTACCTCGACATTTCTCTGAGCCCCAATCAGGAAGTAGGCTGTTTCTCTTTGGCCACTTGTAAGAAAGGATTACTGACAATCTAGAAACTGCTATCAGCTTTCTTTTCTATTCCGAACTAATACAAAACCATTTCTCAAGTATCAGCTTTTCCAACAAGTCTTTAGCAGCTAACATTGCATCATAAAAATAAACTCAACAGATTTGACCCTGAGGTATGCATTCCTCTCTTCCGATCATTTTCCAGCTGAGAATATTGTCTGTTGCTGATAGCAAGGGGAGGAAGAGGAGGAAAGCCAGGGTTGTCGAGGATGTTCTCACCCTGAGCAGAGGCTGGGAAGTGAACACAGGAGATTCCTCTCCTTGTCATTTGCTGTTGTGTTTGCACCGTTAGAGGACTCAGGGAGCCTGCCTGTTAGGTCTGCATCCATCCTCTGAGTTTAAAATGACCAGCTAAAGAAAACATGTTGGATTGACATGAGTCACGATAAAGTCCTCGGTGAGATGAATCAGGAGTTATTTTTATTTTGTAACTTTCATTACCACCCAAAGCATAGCAACTACTATCCACATTGTCTTTACTTGTACAAGAATCTCAATGCCTTTCAAATATCAGAGAACACTTTCTGCAGTGGCTCTTGACCTCACCTAATTGTTAAAAGAATACAGAGAGATAGAGAAAGAGAGAAAGACAGAGAGAGAGGGAGAAAGTGAGAGAGAGGAAAGAAGAAATCCCACTATACTCCACTAATACTAAAAAGAGACATGGAAAATGGGAAAACACCTGGGCTTGTGCTTGCTAAGATGTTTGCTGTGGAAACAATCTGCTCATATTTAACGAGAAATGACATCATCAATCATTTCTGCCGTCACTTTAGCCGGCTGATCTCAAGAGTCGTGCTTTCTCAGATTGGAATAAAATTTAGGATGCAAGAAGAACAATTTCTATACAAAAGAAAATCAAAATTATGGAAAGAAAAATGGCCCTCAGGACAGGGGTTGTGACAATTGCATCTGGACCATCTTGTCACTCTGCCAAGCCTCCATCTTCACAGAATCCTGCATCCTTGCCAAAGGGTCTAGGTACCATAAAATGCTTTCAAAACATTATATTTTAACAATGCCGAGCAGCAAAACGGTTTGCTTTTAATGGCCATCTGTATAAAGTCTCTTTTTATTTAGGAAAATCTATTTTAAATTAAGTATCATAAGCCCACAAGCTATAGCAAACAATATTTTTCACCATATGCTCTGAATTAATATGCCAAACATTGCAACCTCTATTTTTCTTCATAAAAAGCTGCCCCACCCTGATGTGACTGTGAGCTGGAGGGTGGGAGGGTAGGAATTTTCAGTAAGGCCACCAAGGATAGGATGACAGCAAGGACTGAAAAGATAAAAAGGGATTTCTCCAAGGCCATCTCTCTTCTGCATCATCTCAATGCTGATCTGCTTCCTTTAAGGAAATTCCCTGATCCAATTTTTTGATCCACTTTCCTCCTTTGTCTGGAAACTTTACGCCCAAGAGTGCAGGCAAAGCTGCCCACAGCTTGAAAGACTTAGGAAAGTTGCTGTAATTCCTTTCACCTGTTCTGTGTGCCACATTCAAGGGTGATACGGTTTGAAAGGAAGTTTCTTTCCTCAGGTGCTGGGCAGACACAGAAACTTGGTGTTGAAGGGCCCTAGTATAGGCCATTCTGCTCTCTGCCCTTGGCTGGCATCCTTCCATTCCCTCCCTCAGTTTCCTTCTACAGGTCCCTTTCTAATGAATGCCAAAGAGTGGGTACCCTAGGACATGGAGCCCCAAGATGACCAAGAATCCACTGAGCTTGATGAGATTACAGCATTAAGGAGATTCACTTAGGGGTGGTCTGGGTGCCTTTTGTCTTTGCAAAGGGATCATGGGATGATTTGGGAGCTTGTTTCATGGGAGTTGCAGATGCCCCTAACCTCTGAACACAAACATTTGATCCTTTGCAAGATCACAGGGCTTGACTGTATGGGCCAGCGCCTCTTGCGCAGGGGTGGTGGCATCAAGAGTTGCTTCAGGTTGTAGTATAGCTTTCTCCAGGGAGACTTAAAAATCATTCAGCCTGAGACCTGATTTCCTTTGCTCATGCCTCTCCTGCTCTCCCCTAACAACATTTTTTTCTCTTTTGCCTTTTTCTCCCATCTTACCACGTGTCCTTACTTTTTTTTTCTTGTCTCCTAGGTTTTTTGGTCTCTGTCTATGCAACCTTATATGTTACTCTAATTATTTTTAATGCTTAGGATTACTTGTGACATTTTGATAACTACTAAGTACTATCCAATTTGCAAGTATCATCTCCAAATCTTATGACAGAGATTTGGTTATTATCACCTGCATTTTAGAGGTAAGGAAATGGATTCTCAGGGAGGTACGTCCATATGATTCCAAAGCCAGTGTTCTTTCTCCTTTGCCTTAATGACTGTCAGGCTCTATGTTTGGCTCTAATTTTTTAGGTGGGGAGGTAAGCTGAGGTTTATGGCTTCATACGATCATTGGGCTTTCCCAACTAGTTTATTTATCCATTCATGAATTTCTCACTATTGCTTTCCTCATAATCCTCTCTATGTCGTATATTGTCAACTGGGCTGTGTGCAAGAGATGGGGTAGAAATACAGGCATTAGAGGAAAAGCTGAGTCAGACAGTGATCCCTGAGCCTCAATTTTATTTTCCCTTAAATGGAAGCAGTGGTTGCACTTAAAACTAGCACTTACCTCTTCTTATCGAGGTGCAAATGAATGAGACAGTATGTAGTAAGTGCTTTTGCTGACTTGGGACATACTAATTAGTTAATACTGATGTCCCTCCTTCTCCAACCTCACTTTGAGCAATGGTCCCCTTCATCCCTTGCACTTCAGCCTCACCAACTCTCCCAATTCCTCTTAAGGTTCCAGGCTGTTTCCTGAATGAATTTTCAGGTCCATGGTTTCTTCTCAGTCTGAAATTTCTCTTTCTGTCCTTTGCAAGGGCTACATATCAAAGTTCTTCGATTATAAGAAAAGGAAATAAACTTCAGTTAATTTTGTCAAGAACAAATTGACCAACAGGATGACAGTTTACAAAAATGAAAAGAGCTGAAGAGCTGGGTCATAGAAAAAATGAGAATCAGGACTGCTGTTCCAGAGTGTGTATTGCTGAGTGTGTATTGCCTCCAAACTTGTGGTGTAAAATAACAGCAATCATTTATTTCATTTATGACTCTTCCGTGTGAGCTGGGATCAGGGGGAATAACGTCTCAGTTCCACGTAGCATCAGCTGGCATGGCCTGGCTGGGGCTGGAGGATCCACTTTCAATATGGCTCCCTCACATGGCTGGTAAGTTGATGCTGGCTTGCTGACAGCTCGGATGCAGCTGGAGCTGAGATCTTGGCTCTTAGGCTTCTTCACACTGTGATAAAGCTTTTACTACTGTCCTCATTGCTATGAGCCTGGAATTGGAAGGTCATGGAACAACAGCCCCTGGATTCCATGGTGGCTGGTCTCCAAGAACACGTATTCCTGGAGAACTGGATGAATATTGCACAGTTTTTTTTTTTTTTTTTTTTTTTTTGGCAGATTCTTACTCTGTCACCTAGGCTGGAGTGCAGCGATACAATCTCAGCTCACTGCAACCTCCGCCTCCCAGGTTTAAGTGATTCTCTTGCTTCAGCCTCCTGAGTAGCTGGGATTATAGGCACATGCCACTATGCCTGGCTAATTTTTTTTGTTTTTAGTAGAGACAGGGTTCACTATGTTGGCTAGGCTAGTCTCGAACTCCTGACCTAAGGTGATTCACCTTCCTCAGCATCCCAAAGTGCTGGGAGTACCCGCATGAGCCACCCTGCCCAGACAGATACTGTGCACCTTTTATTATCTAGCCTCAGAAGTCAGAGGCTCATTTGTACCATAATCATGAGGCCACTCAGATTAAGGTGGAGGAGGCACATCTCATCAGCAGCAAGTCAAAAGTCACATTGTAAGGAGAGCAGGTGAGATGGAAGATATTGTTGGAGCACTCTTTGGAAAGTATAACCCGAACAGCTCCTCTGAAGAGGTTCCTAGGACAGGCCTACAGCATTGCCCTCCAGTAACTCAGTAACTCCTGCTGCCTCTTCCTATGCATCTGATTTGAACTTCACTTCCAGGAGAAAAGAGTCTGATTGGCCTAGGTTGTTTCATGTGACTTCCCAGGGTCATGTGATGGGCATTCCTTCTAGGATCACAGAGTGAGACAGGTCAGACCCCAGCAACATATGTCCGCTGCCCCTGCTTGCTCTCAGTTTAAATTTCACTCATTCAAGGAAAGCTTTCTTGAATCCCCGAATTTAATTCTGGAGCCATGGCTCTTTTCCTTTACTCATTCTACTTTTTAAATTCACAGCACATTTAACTTCACAATTAAAATTATTTTTATGTAATCTCTCTCTCTTTGATATTGTCTGGATCTGTTTCCCCCCACCAAATCTCATGTTGAATTGTAATTCCCCATTAGGGATAAGTTTAGAGGTGGGGCCTGCTGGGAGATGATTGGATCATGGAGGTGGTTTCTCATGAATACTGTAACACCATCCTTTTTGTTACTGTCCTTGAGATAGTAAGTTCTTGTGGTATCTGTTTGTTTAAAAGTGTGTGACTTCCTCCACCCCTTGGCCATTTAAAAGTGTGTGTCATCTCCCTGCTCTCTCTTGCTCTTGCTCCCACCATGTAAGATGGCCAGCCTCCGCTTTGGCTTCTGCCGTTAATATAAGCTCTCTGAGACCTCCCAGAAGCAAATGTCACCATGCTTCTTGTACAGGCTGCAGAACGATGATCCAATTAAACCTCTTTTCTTCACAAATTATCCAGCCTCAAGTATTTCTTTATAGCAGTGTGAGAACAGACTAATATGCTTCTTCACTAGTCTAACATCTCCATGGGTAGAGGCCATTTCTCTTTTATCTTTCACTGGATATTTCTTGGTTACCACTTCAAAATCCTCCCAGTCCCACCTTTTATTCCAGTTAGGGTGATCAGTTTTGTGTGGCCTTGACAGACTTAGAGCAATTGCAACAGAATATCCCTATGCTTGGGGGTTGTTTTTTGAACACAGGGGAAAGGGACAGCTGACTTCTGCAGAAGTTTCCCAGGCCCTCATGTCAATTGCTTTCTGTCTGTTCTGGCCCTTAAGAGGCACTGGAGAGAGATTGAAGAACAGGAGGAAGGGAGAAAGTGTATTTCCCTGTCTGCCTCTAGTGGCAACTATGGCAGTGGCTGGGCAAAAGAATCTGAAGCTGCAGCTTTCCCTGAGGGTACCTCTCTCCCTGTCCTGACTTCTACTAGAGCACAGGATCAGCCAGTGCTCTAGCCCATCCCGGATGACCTTGGCTTCTCATTGAAACCATATCTGCTGTGGGTTGAATTTTGTCCTCCTGAAAGATGTGTTTAAGTCCTAACCCTCAGTACCTGTGAATGTGACCTTATATGGAAACAGAGTCTTTGTAGATGTAATTAGTTAAGATGAAGTCATTTTGGAGTAAGGTAGCCCTAGTCCATTGTGACTGGTGGCCTTCCTTTTTTTGAGATGGAGTCTTGCTCTGTCCCCCAGGATGGAGTGCAGTGTTCAAACGATTTTCCAGCCTCAGCCTCCTGAATAGCTGGGTATGCACCACTACATCCAGCTAATTTTTGTATTTTTAGTAGAGAAAGGGTTTCACCATGTTGGTCAGGCTGGTCTCAAACTGCTGACCTCAGGTGATCCACCCTTCTCAGCCTCCCAAAGTGCTGGGATTACAGGTGTGAGCCGGTGACAGGTGACCTTCTAAGAGGAGAAGACAGAGATGCAGGAGAAGGCCATGTGAACACGGTGGCAGAGCCTGGAGTGATATCTGTATGTCAGTGGTCCCCAACATTTTTGGCATCAGGGACTGGTTTTGTGGAAGACAATATTTCCACAGTCAGGTTGGGGGTTGGGTAATGGTTTCAGGGTGAAACTGTTCCACCTCAGATCATTAGGCATTAGATTTTCATAAGGAGAGCACAGCCTAGAACCCTCACATGCACAGTTCACAGTAGGATTCCAGCTCCCATGGGAATGCAATGCTGCCGCTGATCTGATGGGAGGTGAGCTCAGGTGATAACGCTTACTTGCCTGCTGCTCGCCTCCTGTCATGCAGCCCAGTTCCTAACAGGCCACAGACTGGTAATGGTCCCGGGGATTGAGGTCTTCTGCTCTACATGCCAAGGAATGCCAAAAATTGCCAAACACATTCAGAAACCAGAAGAAGGCATGGGACAAATTGTCCCTCAAAGCCCTTAGAGGAAACCAACCCTGCTGACCCCCTGATATTGGACTTCCAGACTCCAGAAACATGGAAGAACACATTTCTGTTATTTTAAATCACCCAATGTGATGTGTTTTGTTTAGGCATCCGGAGAAAACGAACATAGCCTTCTTTCCACGTTGCCCCTGCAGCTTCTCACCAGTTGCTGATCTCTAAGCTACTTTATTCATCTTCTGTGCTTTCCCCCAAACCTTTAAACTGAGATTTAAACTGACATTTAAACTGAGTGTTAAGCAGGGGCAGCAGACATATGTTGCTGGGGTCTGACCTGTCTCACTCTGTGATCCTAAAAGGAATGCCCATCACTTGATCATGGGAAGTCACATGACACAATCTAGGCCAATCGGAAAAGGGTTACCCACAAAACCAGTCCCTCGTGTTCAACTCCCACTGTTTGAAATCACTGGAGTGCTTTCAGTTTTCTCATTTTGTTTTAAATCCTTTCTTTCCTTCCCTTTCTCTTTCCCTTTCCCTTTCCTTTTCCCTTTCCTTCCCTCCGTCCCTCCCTTCCTTCCTTCCTCTTTCTGACTGTGTTGCCCAGGCAGGTCTCCACCTCCTAGACTCAAGCAATCCTCCTACCTTGGTCTCTCAGACTGCTGGGATTAAAGGTGTGAGCTGGCCTTGGTTTGTTTCCTTGACAGGCCCTGAGTGATACTATCATATAATATCTACCACTTACAATATGCTTATTACATGCCAGACATTGTGATAAGTATTTTACCTGTATTATTTCATTTAATCCTCATATCAGTCCTATGACAGAAGCATCGTGCTTGCATGCACTGAACAGATGGAGAGAATGATAAAAAGTATAACCCGATAAAGCTGTCTAACTAGAGATGAATGGGGGATTCAAACCCAGGACTGGCTGACTGCACGACTCAGGCTCTTGAGCACAGCTCTGTTCTGCCTTCCCCATGCTGGCTCCGAAGTCGACAGGTCACGTGTGTGGCATCTGTGGCCTGTTCTATGGCCCTGTTCTTTCTTCTGTTGCCTAAGCATTGCCTCTGGCAGACTCAGCATGTGCCCTGTCTCTGCTTCTCAACGAAGTTGGATCTAATCTCACAGTGGTGAGTCTTTCCTCACCACACATGCAGGAAGCGTTTCTCCCAGTCTTTCAGACATTTCTCTTCCCTGTTCAAGGACTAAAAATTCCTTATACAAGAGCCTTATACAAGATTCCTTATACAAGAGCCCATCCTGGCTGGGTGCAGTGGCTCACGCATATAATCCCAGCACTTTGGGAGGCTGAGGTGGGTGGATCATGTAAGCTTGGGAGTTTGGTATCAGCCTGTGAGATCAGCCTGTGAAGAGACCCTGTCTCTACAAAAAATTAAAATAGAAAGGATGCATCTTTGCTCAGAGTCATCTAATAATAGAAAATATGATGTACAGGCTGGTTGCAGTAGCTCACGCATGTGATCCTAGTACTTTGGGAGACTGAGGTGGGAGGATTGCTTGAGCTCAGGAGCTTGAGACCAAGCTGGGCAACGTGGTGAAGCCCTGTCTCTACTAAAAATAAAAAAAATAGCCAACTGTGGTGCCCCACCTGTAGTAACAGCTACTCAGCGGGCTGAGGAAGGAGATCGCTTGAGCCTGCGAGGTTGAGGTGGCAGGGAGCCAAGATTCTGCCACTGCACTGAAGCCTGGGTGACAATGTAAGATCCTGTTTCAAAAAAGAAAATACTATGTACAGAAAAAAGAGAGAATAATATTGTAAACACCTATTTATCCATACATATCTAGGTTGAATTTAAACATTAAAAAGTGTACTTGCTTCAGACATTTCTTTTGTTTGCAAACAATTGAAGCTTCTGTGTATCCCTATTCACTCCCATTTCCTTCTCTTCCTCTCTAGAGGTAACTGACATGTTGAATTTGTACGTATTATTTCCATGCATATTTTCATACTGTTAGCATCTGTGAGGGCCTGATAAGCAATATTCAAAACAATTTTGCATTTTAGAAAATTTTATTGTAAACGGTATCATACTTTATGTGTTTTATAGATTTATCAATGTTAATTCATATAGCCCCAAAATATTTAGCTACTACGTAATATTTCATTATATGAATAAACAACAATATATTCATCTATTCTGCTAATTGCCATTTAGATTGTTTCCACAAAGAATACTGGAACATTCTTTAACTTATTTTCTTGTGCAGATAAGTAGGAGTTTCTCTAGGGGGTATGTCCATCTCCAAATTTTCTAAACTTTTTCCAATTGCCCTCCAAAATATTTATACAGATTGAGCATTCCAAATCCAAAAATCTGAAATTGGAAGTGCTCCAAAATTCAAAACATTTTGAGCACTGATGCTCAAAAGAAATGCTCATTGATACATTTAGCATTTTGGACTTCTGTATTATGGATGATCAACTGAAAAACATAACGCAAACATTAAAAAAAAAAAATCCAACATCCCAAACGGTTCTGGTCCCAGTGATTTCATATAAGGGATATTCAACCTGTACCAGTTTGTCCCCTGTGATATAATAAAAATATATATTTTTGGTCTTAGTGCCGTGTTCCTGACACACAGTTCTAAAATGGCTTGGAAATCTCTGGAGTGATAAGTGTCTTTTGTGTGCCAGTTAAATGACTGGGGTGCTGGTAGACCTTAGATAGCTTCAGGTTGAGGGCAGATCTCCAGAAAAGCTAAGCATGATTAGAGGGGTGGCACTTTCTAAGGAGGTAAGGTGGCCTCACCTCCTTACCTCCAGAGAGGGGACAGGGGCTAGAGATGCAGCTAATCACCAGTGGTCAATGATTTAATAAATCTTGAGTAATCAAGATTTATTGGAATGGAATCTCCGTAAGAGACTCCTAAACAAAGGGGCTCAGAGAGCTTCAGGGATGGTGAACACATTCACGTGTTGGAGGGTAAGTGGTAACCCCAGAGAGGACACGGAGGCTCCATGCATGCTTCCCCATCCATACATTCCCCGTGCATCTCTTTCATGTGGCTGTTCCTGTGTTGTATCCTTTATAATAAACTGATAGCAAATCAAGTGTTTCCTTGAGTTCTATGAGCCACTCTTGCAAATTACTAAACCTGAAGGGAGGAGGTTATGGGAACCCCTAGCTTTGTAGCAAGGTTGGGCAGAAGTGTAGGCACCCTGGGTACTCAATACTTGTGACTGGCATCTGAAGTGACGGTAGTTTGGTGGAACTCAGCCCTCAAATTGGGGGAATCTGGTGCCAACTCCAGGTAGTGTCAGAATTGACTTGAACTGTAGCATATCCAGTTGAGGTCCAGAGAGTTGGCACACTGGTTGGTGTGAGGAAGATCCACTCACATCTTTGGTGTCAGAAATGTGAGTAAAAGATTCATAAAGCCTTCTCAGAGCATATGAGAGTTGCGTAGTCAATTTCTTTATGAGCACTTGGTATTGTCAGAGATTAGAATTTTTGTTAAATTTATTATACTTTTAATTTGATTTGTACTTTCTAATAATTCTGGAAGTTGAGCATCGGTTTGCATATCTATTGATTATTTAAGTTGCCTTCTCTGTTTATTACCAGCCAATACCCTTTGCCTTTTGTACATTCTGCATAGTCTCCTTGCTGGTTGTATGTATTGCAGATACCTTCTGATAAGCTATGGGTTGTCTTTTCACTTGACTTAATATAGTTTTTTGCTCTATGGAAATTTAAATCTTAATGACATAAAATTAATCAGTCTTTTATGGTGTCTGCCTTGTGTAACTTTGTTTTTGTATTTTTGAAACAGGGTGTTGCTCTTTTGCTCAGGCTGGAGTGCGTTGGCGTGATCATGGCTCACTGCAGCCTTGAAGTTCTGGGCTCAAATGCCCCCTTCCCCACTCCCCAGCCCTGCCTCAGCCTTTCTCGTAGCTGGGACTACAGGCACATGCCGCCACAGTTGGCTATTTTTTAATTTTTGAAAAATTTTCTTGTAGAGGCAGGGTCTCACTGTGTTGCCCAGGCTGGTTTCAAACTCCTGGCCTAGAACAATCCTCCGGCTTTGGCCTCCCAAAGTGCTGGAATTATAAATGTGAGCCACCATGCCCAGCTGACTGTTACCTGTTTTAAGAAATTGTTCTTCTGGATGATCGTGTTTAACCTGCAAAGACTCCAACATTTGGCCACTTTTCTTCTTAACCAGCTTCTCTCCTAATCACATTCCAGAAAAATATCCAGGCTTTCAGGGGACTTTTGCAAGCACACCTTTTGTTATGTTGACTCCTTCCGGTGTCTAGAACTCTTAATCTTTTCATAGATCTAACCTCAAAGTCACACCTAGTATGTTCCAGAGTGTATTTCTCAGGACTTAGATCCATAGAATATCTCACCATAAAAGAGATCTGTGACCAATTAAGTTTGGAAAAAATTTCAGACTATACAATGAATATTTAGGGTATGAAAGCCTTTAAAAGATCCTACAGAAGAGAAACTGGCAACTTTGTTTAATCCAATGTTCCTAATTTCACCACGGCATCATCGTTGGGGTAATATCTCTTAGCATCTAGTAGAACTTTGGATAACTACTTCTTGGGTTATTGCAAGCCTTTGATTAATTTCCAGAGATCTTAAATCTACTGATTTCAATAAATCTGACAGCATTCTCATTGCTTTTATAAAGGAGATTTTTGGATTTCTACCATTCTGGAAGTTTGCCTCATAGCAATTATATGTGTGTGTGTGTGTATATATATATATATATATATATATACACACACACACACACACGTAAATATATATATTTAAAACTTTTGCTTTAGGTTCAGGGGTACATATGCAGGTTTGTTATATAGGTAAACTCAAGTCATGGGGGTTTGTTGTACAGATTATTTTGTCACCCAGGTACTGAGCCTAGCACACAACAGTTATTTTTTCTGGTCCTCTTCCTCCTCCCACCCTTCACAAAGTAGTCCCCAGTGTCTGATGTTCCCTCTTTGTGCCCATGTGTTCTCATCATTTAGCTTCCACTTATAAGTGAGAACACAAGGTATTTGGTTTTCTTTTCCTTAGTTTACTAAAGATCATAGTCTCCACTCCATTCATGTTCCTGCAAAGGACATTATCTCATTCTTTTTTATGGCTGCATAGTATTCCATGGTGTATATGTGCCACATTTTCTTCATTCAATCTGTCATTGATGGGCATTAAGTTGATTCTATGTCTTTGCTATTGCAAACAGTGCTGCAATGAACATATGCATGCACGTGTTTTTAGGGTAGAATGATTTATATTTCTTTGGGTATATACCCAATAATGCGATGGTTGGGTCAAACGGTATTTATGTTTTTAGCTCTTTAAAGAATCACCACACTGCTTTCCACAATGGTTGAAGTAATTTACACTCTCACCAATAGTGTATAAGCGTTCTCTTTGCTTGGCAAGCATGTCAGCATCTGGTTTTTTTATGTTTTTTTTTTTCTTTTTACTTTTTAATAAACCATTCTGACTGGTGTGAGATGGTATCTCATTGTAGTTTTGATTTTCATTTCTCTAATGATCAGTGATATTGAGCTTTTTTCATAGACACTTGGCTGCATATGTCTTCTTTTGAAAAGTGACTGTTCATGTCCTTTCCAGAAATAAAATTTTAAGACACACTTTGACTGATTCTGATTTCTCCTTTTCTGTGAAACCATCCATCAAAGCTACATTGCTTACTCTTTTCTTCTTCAAATATCTATTTATTCATTTTTTAGACAGAGTCTCACTCTGTTGCCCAGGCTGGAGCACAGTGGTGTGATCTAGGCTCACTGTAACCTCCTCCTCCCAAGTTCAAGCAATTCTTCTGCCTCAGTCTCTTAAGTAGGTGAGATTACAGGTGTGCACCACCATGCCTGGCTCATTTTTGTATTTATTTATTTATTTATTAGTAAAGACAAGGTTTTGCCATGTTGGTCAGGCTGGTCTTGAACTCATGGTCTCATGTGATCCAACCACCTTGGCCTTCCAACGTGCCGGGATTACAGGCATGGGCCACTGCATTTGGCCTTTTAAATCTCTTTATATTGAGGGTCTCTCTTGAATTATCTTGGACTCTCAAGCACATTCCTGGTGTCCACGCATTTGACAGCGCTGTGGAAAGGACTTACAAGTGTAGTTCTTTTTAAACTATATTGTAATTTTTAACTTTTAAAAATTTTTGGCAGAGGCCAGTTCACACCCTGGTTGTATGTCCCAAGTGTTTGTGTTGTTAATCGGTGAGTTATTGTACCTCAGGACACATTTTCCTGTAGAAACAATGTTCTGCATCAGAGCTTATCAAACTTTAATGGGCATACAAATCACCTGGGGGGACCTCCTTGTTAAAATGAAGATTCCAGTTCGATAGGTTTGTGGCAGAGCCTGTTATGCTTTCCTAAGCTCTCATGTCATGGTCATGCCCATGCTCAAGGTCTGCAGACAACAGTTTGGGTGGTGAGGTTCTATAAGGCTATTACGCAGAATGCAGCCTTTATGAAAGACTGCTTTAGGCTCTAATTTGGTGAAAATGTGTTCCTGAAATACCAAATAAAGGAATCATGTATGATGAAAAGGCTTCAGATTTCCATCAAAACTGCAGGTCATCCAATCATTCATAATATAGATTAAGAAAGCTTTAGTGGGCTGCTGTGTGAACCAATAATCAGGCATTGTATCAAGCCACGGACAGTCAGATGTGTAGCTGATATTCATATTCATGTAAGTACTGCCTCCTTTGTGAGTCTCCATCTAGCAAGACCTGTCTCCTCAATGAAATAGGTAGCATCTTGTGCTTGTGACACATACTCACTACTTTTGCTTCTCAGGGTACTCAGCAGAGTGGGAGGAGATGAATGTAGGCAGGTGGTTTAATTTTTATATTCCGCTATGTGATGCTGGCTGGCTTAAGAGTATAGTGAGCTCTCTATTGACCTTACAATAAAATATAATGCCCTTCTCATGGCTTTCTATACTCTATATAACCTGACCCTAGCTTGTTTCTTTGACTTTCTCCTCTATTGCCCCATCCATTGCTCATGGCACTTTAGCCACCTGAGCCCACTTTCTGTTTCTCAAATATCCTGAACTTGCCACCCTTTGAAAGAACACCCTCAAGGGTTATTTGGCCTGTTGTTTTCTCTGCTTTAACAATTCCCTCAGATCTTCATATGGCTGGCTTCCGTTCCGATGTTATCTCTTTAGAAAAGCATTCATGACGTGTCTACCTACTAGTGACCAGTGTCTTTTATTTTATTCATAGTATTATTTCTTACTTAAAATACTGCATGTATGTGTGCATGTAGTAGGAAATATGTGCCCTGACTCCCTTCCCTGGTTGGTATGTCCACTTCCCAGCTGACATGGATTTTGATGGCCAATGGCCCACGTCCGCACCTTTCTCCAAATATTACTCTTGGTTAATGGGAGCCATCTCACCGACGAATGCCTAGGAGGCTGTGATGGCACACATCTCCTCCACAAGGCAGCGTGCAACCAATGACTCACTAGTGCAATGTCCCGACATGGGTCAGCTAAGTGGCGCCATTTGCACTGCAGAGCTTCTGTTGAGATCAGACAGAGGCTAGACTCAGCTTTGCTTGGTTTCATCCTCTGTCTGGTTCTGCTCTCTACACTAACTTACAAACCTCCTGTACAACTTGTTTATTGAGTCTTCAATAAATCAAGAACCCCCATCTCAGACCCTGGTGCTGGAGAACCCAGCTTCGACAACATATTAGTTTGCTTATTTAAAATCTGTCCTCCTTATGCAAATCAAAACCACACTGAGATATCATCTCACGCCAATTAGAATGGCAATCATTAAAAAATCTGGAGACAACAGATGCTGGAGAGGATGCGGAGAAATAGGAACACTCTTACACAGTTGGTGGGAGTGTAAATTAGTTCAATCATTGTGGAAGACAGTGTGGTGATTTCTCAAGGATCTAGAAATAGAAATTCCATTTGACCCAGCAATCCCACTATTGGGTATATACCCAAAGAACTATAAATCGTTCTACTATAAAGACACATGCACACAGATGTTCATTGCAGCCCTGTGTACAATAGCAAAGACCTGGAACCAACCCAAATGCCCATCAATGATAGACTGGACAAAGAAAATGTGGTACATATACACCACGGAATACTACGCAGCCATAAAAAACGATGAGTCCATGTCCTTTGTAGGGACTTGGATGAATCTGGAAACCATCATTCTCAGCAAACTAACAGAAAGTCAAGCACCGTATGTTCTCACTCATAGGTGGGTGTTGAACAACGAGAACACATGGACTCAGGGAGAGGAGCATCACACACAGGGGACAGTTGGGGGAGGGCAGGGGAGAGACAATGGGGGATGGGGAGGGAAGCGAGGGTGGGGAGGGATAACATGGGGAGAAATGCCAGATATAGTATGCACCAAAAGTAAAATAAATTAAAAAACAAATGAAAGAAAGAGAAGAAAAAAAAAATCTGTCCTCCTTAACCAGGTGTTGGCATGCACCTGTAGTTCCAGCTACTCAGGAGGTTTAGGCAGGAGACTTGCCCTGAGCTCAGGAGTTTGAGGTTGCAGTGAGCTATGCTTGCTCTGCAGCATTCCAGCCTGGGTGACGAAGTAAGACTTTGTCTCTAATAATCATCATAATAGTAAATATATAAATAATAAAATCGATTCTGTTTACTAGAGCTAAAGCTCCATGGGAGCAGAGGTTTGTGTGTTTTTTCTTCACCACTGTTTTCTCAGGCAATATTCATCTCATAGTAGATGCTCATTAAAGATGTGTTGAACATATGTTGAATGAATAAATTTGAATTCACATAATGAGCTTCATAGTAACGGCAGTTCAGTATTATTAGGGCTACAATCCACCAATCTACCCTATTCGCCAAATGGACATGCTGTCCCACCTTAGAAACAAGCGTAGATCTTTCTCCATGGAGTGAACTGCAGGTTTGCCTCTCTTATTTTTATCCTTATGAAATGCAAAATCATAAAAAGCTGGGGGCGGGGTTGGGATGTCAAATTCCACCCCACAATACGCCTTCTTCAAGTATCTGATTACACAAAGTCCTCAAAGAATATGATTAATGTAACTAAGCCATATTCACACTCTGACATTCTTCCCAGCCAAACACATATTTTAGCTTCACCCAATTCCTTTCAACAAATAAGCTGTTTTGAAAATGATTTCCAGGGCGATGTCTGTTGCCATAGGAATGACATTAAATGAAAAGGACAGAAAATATAGAGGGTGATAAACTGCATGCTTGGATGACACACTTGACTTGGAAGCCTGTGTTCAAATGAGGCATACATGCCAAGATTTTTATGAAAGACAAAATTAAAATGTATCGCTATCAAGCTGTAACTGACAAGGTATTGTGTGGAGGCTGTTAACATACTGCTCCATATATTTATTGTTTGTCATTTTACTGGCCCTGACAAAGGTCTCTCAGCGCTGTAAATCACACCATTAAATCTGCCACGAGCAACAGAGACTGTTGGAAGGAAGAGAAAGAAAACGTGGTGTTGAATCTCGGTTTCTGATACATGCTGAGCTTCTGGGTGAGCTATCATGTCATCCAAGGAGCCTTCCCCCTTTGGGCTGACACTTTTACAAGTGTCCGATTGTTGGCTTTTGACCCTTTGAAAAGAGAAAAAAAAAAGAACAAACAAAACATGCATCCTCCCCCCACCCTGTTTTCAATTGCTCCTGATTTTTCTGTTGGGTAAGATGCCCAGAAGTTGCCACCAACCTCAGCCCTAGTTTACATTCCTTTTGGGCATAAAACCTCAGATGCAATGGGGTGCATTATGGATGGTGCCTCGCCAGAGGTGGCTTTTGTTGTTTTCTCAAAGATGTGAAGATGCGCTTGGGTTACCATGAGCCTCTCTTTTACACCAGCCAAGGCTTATTTGTTCTTGAACTGGTAAATTAATACAATCTTCACACCTGCAGTTGCAGATCAATGTGGGGATGTATAAGACAGCATCAAGTAGCTAGGTGCTGCCTCTCTGTCTAGCTAAATATCAGAAGACTTGACATTTCACCCACCTTCATCATTTCTTGTCCAGATGTTAGTGTTATGGAGACTTTCCCTGGGCACTGGGCAGTTTGAGTGCTATTGTGGAAAAACAGAAATGCAAGTTAAGAGCTGAGTTGGTATATCAGTCAATTTTCACACTGCTGTAAAGAACTTCCCTGAGACTGAGTAATTTATAAAGGAAAGAGGTTTAATTGACTCACAGTTGTGCATGACTAGGGAGTCCTCAGGAAACTTACAATCTTGATGGAAGGGGAAGCAGGCACTTCTAATATGGTAGCAGGAGAGAGACAGTGTGTGAGGAGGAAGTGTCCAACACTTATAAAACCATCAGATCTCATGGAGCTCATTCACTATCACAAGAACAGCTTGAAGAAAACTGCCCCCATGATCCAATCACCTCCCACTATGCCTCTCCCTTGACACATGAGGATTATGAGGATTACAATTTGAGAAGAGATTTGGGTGGGGACACAGAGCCAAACCATATCAGTTGGAATCTCAGATTCTCTTCAACGAAATGTGTGTTTTGGGCAAGTTTTTAAACCTCTGTGGACCATAGTTTCCTTATCTGTTTGAATAAAAAGGGAGCAAAGGGGTGTTAGATTTCAATTCCCTCTAAGTTTCCTTCCAGCTCAAATTTCAAATACAATGAAAGGAGTATGAGTGGCTATCTAGGGTGTTCTACTGCCTCTGGGAAAGACTAGCCTATATTATCCAGAATATATCTCAGTCAGAGGGGAGTCTCAATGAAGAGCAATCAGGCAATGTGTTTTTCTTCCAGTTGGAATAAAGGAAAGAAAAAGAAAAAAACATCACCTCCAGCACCTAAACTCGGGAGTGGGAAGACAAGAATTCAATCACTAGTTTGGAGTGGGGACAGTGTTTTCAGGATTCATTAAATATGGGAGAGTTCCCTGCCAATGCTTCTCTGTCTTGTCTGCATTTATTTTTGCAACACAAAGGGATGTTTTAGACAACAGAGTTAAAGAGGGAAGACAGCTTTTATCTACACGCTTATATGCAGTCTCTTTTTCTGAAATCTTCTGTGATCAGGATCATGTTTGAAGACCTCCATGCACAAAAATTAGGAAGTGTATTCTTAAACATTTTTAAGGCGTACCTTTTACACTTTTGGTCAGTAATTGTCAGAACTGTGTATATGCATGCTTCAAAATCAGCAACCTATATATTGAGTTTGCAATAATCCTATAATTACAGATTTGAAGGAAAGTTAAAATTGCTTATAATTGAGAGAAGGCTGACCAGTGAACCATGCCATTCTTTCCTCCACTCCCTAGTCTTAGAAGCCCCACCCTGCTACTTGGAGAGGCTCTTTTAAGATGCCCCTGTGATAAGATCAGGCAAGGAACAAAATTCTAAGTTTATAGTTGGTATTGACTCCTAGGCCTGGGTTCTGGTTCTATAGTTAGTACTGATTTGCCCCTCTTCCAGTGGGGTTAATCAGTGCTGCTTAAATGAGCAGATTCTAGAATCTGCCAGGGTTGAAGTCTTGGCTCCACCCTTGCCGTGTGATCTTGGAAAAGTCATTTCACCTCTGAGTTTCCTCACTTTTCTCATCTGTATAATGTGGTCGTTATGACCCAATGATATAAAGCATGGTGGACCAGATTTATTGCATAATAAGGGCATAATTGCTTGAGAAGTTAGAGGCCAGCCAGGGCAACAAAGGAGGCCCTATCTCTACAAAAATAAATAAATAAAAAATAAAAAATTAGCTGGGTGTGGTGGCTCATGGTTGTAGTCTCAGCTACTTAGGAGGCTGATTGCTTGAGGCTGGGAGGTCGAGGCTTGCAGTGAGCTATGAAATTGCCACTGCGCTCCAGCCTGGGAGACGGAGAGGGAAACCCTGTGTCTAAAAAAATAATAAAATAGGTAGCCATGGCGTCTCGTGTCCTTTCCTCCTGTGTCCGCCGCCTGCCTGCGGCCTTCGCACCGCTGCCCCGGGTCTCCATGCTGGCCGCCGCCCAGCCTTTCAGCACCTCTCTGTGCTCCGCGGGGACCCGGACGACGCCCGGGCCTTCGCAGCCGGCCTCGGCGCTCGCGCAGGTTCGGGGTAGAGTTCCACAGTTGTGCCGTCTGCATTGCGAAGCGTCCCCTTTGACATTAGAGGGCATCCAGGACCGTGTTCTTTACGTATTGAAACTCTATGACAAGATTGACCCAGAGAAGCTTGCCGTAAATTCTCATTTTATGACAGACCTGGGCTTAGACAGTTTGGACCAAGTGGAGATTATCATGGCCATGGAAGACTAATTTCGGTTTGAAATTCCTGATATAGATGCGGAAAAGTTAATGTGTCCACAAGAAATTGCAGATTACATTGCAGATAAGAAGGCTGTATATGAATAAAGTATCAGACCCTTTAGCTTTGTTGAGAGAGGACACAGATGATACTGATGGACAGTGAGGACACAGTTCGGCATTATTGCAGGCTCTGACAGAGTAATTCGGGGGGACTTGTATTTAAATTGTGTGAGTGTTTTTCTCTTTGAAAATAAATCTATAAAACCAACAACAACAACAAAATTATATCAAAGGATTAACATGCATATACTATTTAGAAATTTTAGGAATCAATATGAGATAAACATTTAAAAAGAAAAACGTGTACAAAGGAAAGATATATATAATACGCCAAAGGAAATACATGTAACTCATACTCTGAGATAATCAAACAAAGAAACAACACAAAACAAACAAACAAGCTTATGGTATTTTCCTGTTATCACCTTGGCAGAGTAAGCTGATTGAGATTGCCTGGAGTCAATGAAGTTTGAGGAAAATAAGTATCTCCTATTAACAGTGGAGTTGTCTCTGGGTAGTGAGATTATAGATAATTTTGGCTGAAAATAACTTTGTGTATTATCTGAGTATTTTTAAAAGACACATTTCTTTTATGTTGAGGGAAAAAAGGTTTTTTTGTTTTTGAAATAGCACACTAAAAATATATTTGATAATATTAAGTAAAATAGAACAGTGATTCATACCTTGTTTGTTGTTATTCTTTAGTACACCCATGTTGAATTTTTAGTTGGGACAGCGATGTTTGAATAAATACAGATTTACCATATTATCTCATTTCTCACTCAGAGTGGCACTTTAATATCCTAAAATTACAGCCCCCATACAGTTGCTTTGTTATAGATTTACTTATAATTTCCTTGAGGATGAAGCTACTTCCATAAATATAATTAACAAATGCCAAGAACAATTTGCCCTATTTATATTTTAAGAAAAAAATTGAGTCAAAATTTAAAATGCTTATATGGGAAAGAAGCTGGATCACATATTAAATTCTACCAAAAATTAGAAATAAAAGACTTAGAGAAAAAGTTTGGGTGCTACTTAGAAACGTATCCAATTATTATAATCTCACCATTCTAGTAGCTTAACATAATGTGAGTTCATTTTTCATTCATATGATATCCAGCTGTACAGGTGTGGTAGTAGGAACTAGGGAAGCTGCTCCATGATCCGTGTAATCATTTAGGGGCCCAGGCTGATGGAGGCTCTATCATCTTTACTAAGGCATCTGAAGGCATGGAGTGTGCTGAACAGCCAGCCACTCTCTGGCAATCTCTACTAGCTATTATGTTCCATTAATCTATTATTTATAAGACATGTGTGACATTCAGTATACTATTCAAATTATTTTTCCTCTCCATCAGGGAATTCCAGGTGTTTTCTCAGAAAGTTTGATCTTTCTGTGTCCCACTCTGTCCCACAGGCTGGAGTACAGTGGCGTGACTATAGCTAACTGTAGCCTCAAACTCCTTGGCTCGAGCAATCTTTCTGCCTCAGCCTCCTAAAGTGCTGGGATTACAGACATGAGCCACTACACCTGGCCATTGTCACAAAGTTTTAGCCAATTTCCAACTCTCCTACTTCCTAATTTGGCGATGGTGCTGTGTCACGTGTTCACAGACATTTATTTTGCCAATACATTCTCCAAACCATTCTTTCCATCCTGTCCCACCATGTGGATACTCTTGTTCCTGAGTATCACACTGCACAGTGAGAGCTACTCTGAAGAGTACTTTCAGGTGCTACATTTAGACACATTACATGCCTTTTCATTAAGACATCAGGGCAAACCTTCAAAGCAGCCTTTAAGAACAAGTTGTATGAATGAAGAACTAGGCATAGAGGCAACAGATCAAATGACCAGGGACATGCAACTAATAATGGACAGAAATGGTAAATGAGCCTCAAACTTTCTAATTCCAAAGAATTTCTACTCTTCTATGCTGTCTCTTAGCCTCTACTCTTATTTCCATTTTCTGCAGACCACCTTTTCTCTCAACACCCTCACTGTTTTGTTCAGCTCCCTTCCCCCTGCCTTGTGTGAAATAGCTACCTATAACTTTTCAGCTGAAAACTCTCTGAAGGCAAGCGTTCCTGTGCTTCACAAGATACATTGCCAATCATTTTTGCTAGCTCTGGCTTCTCTCCTCAGCCTGTAACATGATTCAATTTGTTTGCAGTGTTCCCTCTGTAATAGTTAATAACATTTATTGAGTTCTTCCCGTGCGCCAGACATTCTGCTAAATGTTTTCCATGAATTATCTGAATGTAGCCTTAAAACCACTCTGTGGGGGTAGCCACCATGATCATCATCTCCACTTTATAGGTGGAAAAATTGAAGCTTAATTATCCTGCCCAAGGAGACCAGCTTGTCAGTCATAAGCTAATCTTGGAATTCGGGCCTTCCATCTTCAAAGCTGCTCCTTATGGTTTTGAAAGCCCGCTGGGGGTGCACTGTGAGGGTGGAAGAATCACCCACGTGGAGTGAGAAATACCCGCTAGTGCTGGCAGTTCTAAATCAAATGTAGTTTCTCTCTCTTGCTTTTTCCCCAAAGTACTTCAAGCAAACCCCGATGAAGAGGGATGCCAATCTAACACCACGTGGCTCTAGCACCACGTGGCCTCTTGTTTTCATATGTGATTGAATGCTCAAATTTGTTCGAAATTCTTTTTATGGAAAACTGTTTTCGAATAGTATAATTTTCAAAAGTTCTCAATGGAGTGGGGAAATTGGATCGGCACATCACCTGCATTTATTTTCTTTTCCCAGGCAATTTTGAAAGGACTGTAAAAGATCTTTTTTTTTTTTTTTTTTTTTTACATGTTAATCTTCAAAATTCTTCTGGAGCATATAATCCTGAAGTGAGCTTAACTGCAACCAATACTGAGTTTTCATTTTTTCACAAGCAAACAAAAAAAACCACCGAAAAGATAATTTACCAGTGTAAATTCCTTTCTGCTGATCTTTTTATAATGTGTATTTTTTTGATGTTTTGCTTTAGTCATATGAGTTTTGAAGGGATGTGGATTTTTTACACAATGTAAGAGGATTATAGAGAATGTGATTTGATAATACCACTTAATTTGTACTAACCTGTAGTGTCATTCTAAGTTAAGGTTGCATTTTTAGGGAGTGTGTTTAAATAAGGCACCCCACAGAGTTCACCCTGAAAGTATTAATATATCTTAATATAAGAGCAAATCTAATTACTTAAATTTCTTTTAAAAAAAACTGAGTCTGTCAAATGAGCACATTAATAAACCAAATTCCAAATTATCACATTTTAAAGGTGCCTTGAAAGCGTTAGCATCCTCTAGTATAAATATTACATAGATATTTCTCATTAATTTAAATGAGCAAATTTGATATGATGCAAAATTTAACAAGCTTTAATTTTTGTCTTCTAGTGACTGACAAAGAGAAATCTAGCAGGTCTCTAATCACACATTGCTATTGCGTTCTTTACAAACTTGATTTAAAAGCCAACAAAACCTTGAAAAAAATGTTTACTTAAAAATCATCCATGGCCATTTTTCTTATGTGATTCAACCAGAATCTTGATCAAAATGTCAAGATTTTTGTTCCTTTCTTTTTATTTGAAAAAAATTATGTCCCTTATTAGACTGGAATCAGTAAAAGGTAGTAGATAGTTGTTATGAAACACAGCAATGAAAATGAATACAGAGCAGGTATTTTTGCCTTAAAAAACCTGTTGTATCAGAAAAGTACCTTAAGCCAGTGAAACTGCACATGAATCTCTTTCCATTGCTCACTAATTCTTACAGAAGAAAGGAAATGCCTGTCTATGCATCGTTTCTCTGTCAGCTTCAAATGAGATCCTCTGTTGGCTAGGAGCATTGTCTATCATTTAGGAACCTCAATGTTCAGATTAAAAAAAATTAATTAAGGGTCTTGATATAATAAGCTAATGCTTCATGTTTCTTACCTGCTAGAAATTATTTGGGACTTAAGCATTTTATAGGTAACATCTTAATAAACATGGCAAAGGAATCGAGAAGACGAGGAGGATCAAGAAATTATTAAAAATGAAAATGTAAGTAAGGAAACATCATTATTGAGCCGTTATTAATCCTGCATGTTTACTAATGATCATTTGCAACTCTCTCTAAATCTCTCTCAATTTAAATAGATGCAATTTTCATCCGTCACACTAACTACTATGCTGCTTTTGAACCCTTACTGTCAAAGGACCTATTTTAACAATGGGGGTCTTGCCAGTGGAATTCTCAATGGGATGAAACCCGTCCTTTAGAAGTAACCAGGCAGAAATGAGAATTGGGGAAAAGAGGCAAGATTGCATGATAGTCTGGCCACATGTTTCTGAATGACAAAGTATCCTGGAACTACTAATTTCAGAATGTGAAAGGAATTCCACTAAGCTCCAACCTGGAAGACAGTCGCCAATTTTCTCACTGAGAAGCTCAGAGGTCTGGCTCACTGTGTTGTAGGCCCAAGAATGACTGATCCGGGCTTCCGAAATCTCACCTCTTTTGTCTAATTGGCTGCATCAGTAAATTGCTGGTGGAGAGCCTTAAAATTTACAGAACAGGAATAGGCTGCAGTTTTACAGAAAGGCAGGTGTGAGATGATTAAACATTCACTGTCTCCCAGCACTTTTAATCCCTCTGACCAATTACCTGGCATATAACTTGGAACAATTGACAGAAAATGAGGTTCTTACTGAATCTGTGTGTGTGTTTTAAATGCATATGTGTAACATATAACGTGATTGCTCATGAAGAGTAGTTTATTTCTGTTTTCTTTTTCTCCTTTTTTTTTTTTATTTATTTGAAATTTTTGTGATGACTATACCTAACATCCTAGAAAAGCCTTCTTTCAATAACTTATTAAGAAAGGTTAGTAAGAATTCAAACTTGGATGAAAGTTTGTACCAGACAGGGTATTTTCAATCCTGATAATTCAATGTCTTTAAATAAAAAAGTTATGTGCTGATTTCATGAATTAATTGCTGAAAAATTTCTAGTTTTACTTTATTATTGTTATTATTTTTGAGTCTAACTTTGTCACCCAGGTTACAGTGGCGTGGTCTCCGTTCACTGCAACCTCCACCTCCCAGTTCAAGCGATTTCCCCACTTCAGCCTCCTGAGTAGCTGGGATTATAGATGCCTGCCACCACATTTGGCTAATTTTTGTATTTTTAGTAGAGACAGGGTTTCACCATGTTGGCTAGGCTGGTCTCAAACTCCTGGCCTCAAGTGATCTTCCCACCTCGCCCTCCCAAATTGTTAGGATTACAGGTGTGAGCCACCGCACCCAACCTAGTTTTACTTTCCATTCTTTTTGCCTTTCATGCATCTATGAAAGTATACAGACTTTGTTAAAGCATTCATTATAGAAATCTGATTTGACAAGTATTCTTTGGCCATCTAATATATATTTAGACTGTTTAAGAAGTAAGAGTTATCATATGAAGAACAGGAGGAGCTTAAGACATGGTCTCAGTTCCTGAATTAAGACCACTCTCATGAGACAGGAAATTAGAAATAAGTACAGAACAATATGTTATCAATTCCCAAAATGAAAAAAATAGATGTTAAATGCTCTTAGAAGTTAGGGAGGTATACAAACTAGATGGTTCTGGCAAATATTTTAGGGGAGGAGGGACTAGAAGGATGGTTTTTGGATAGAAAGCATGAGATAAACAAGAATAAGGATTCCCATAAGGTTGATAACTTGAAAATTAGAAGCCCCTGCTATTTACTTTTTGTCAGCAAAGGGAGCAGGTGTTGTTTCAAACACAAGCTCGAGAACAAATGAGACACTAGAGCTTTTTCTTCATGAAAAAAAGCAGTTGTTTATTTCTCTCATTGGTAGATCTGCCTTGTGTTATAAATCTTGGTAAAACTTTAGGGTAGGGAGATGTATGATTTGGAGACCTATGAGCTTCCTACAGAATAACTCTTGAAAGGATAGAAAAGAGAAGCTCATCGAAACCCAATGGTGAGTAGTATTCCCTAGAAGATGTCTTATTTGCCTTTTATGCCCAAACTGGAAGCCAAAATAAGACAGAACTAGTGGGCCCGCTGAAATATGTGGAACCCAGGTAAAGACATACTGGGGGACACAGGTGGGAGTTGCACGGGAAGAATTGAGGCCTCTATAACTGATGTACCTTCCCCCACTGGCCTTTCCATGAGATCATGTTATTCATCTGAAAGAAAGGCCAATGAGAGAGAAAAGACCATCAATAAGTAGAATTTTATGAAACTTTCTGGCTTTTAAAAAGCAACCACAGAGCTAGCTGGATTGAAGGAACAAACCTGAAAGCTGTGGGAAAGAGAACAGCACATTTGATGAAGACCATTCCTTTAAAAATTAAATGCCCAATCTACAAATACAGGGTTTGAGGATAAGAGCTGCCGTTCTGCGATGGAGGGACGCTCCAGCTTTGGGCTTCCTGACAGCTCCTCCTTTCTTGAGTTCCTATTGGACTTGCTCTTGTAAAGGGCAGCAGGAGGAGTATGTCATCAATCATTGGACCAGAAGGCATGGATTTTGGATTTTCTAAACATGGATCTGAATGAAAGTGGTTTATTGGATTTTGGAGTTATGTTTGTTTACTTGGTCTTGGTGTGTATATCCAGTCTGATATCTAAAGGACAAGAATAAGAGGAATCAAATGTTTCTGAAGGAAATGACAAACTAGAATTGGAATTATCAAACCAATGCTCTCACTAAACTTTGGACCAAAATAATCCATAACATATTCAATTAGGATTTGGAATCCCCTACCCGAGGAGAGAAGAACACTCAATCTGTTGTACGATTCAGTGGCTCAGCAACTGTGTGATAACTCCAAAAAATTATTTCCAGTCAAAAATAAAGATTGCAATTTAAATATCACTTATCCAACTTTATGAGTACCTATAAAACCTTGTTGAGTTATAGCTAATCAGCATCCCAGAGATGACCTAGAATTTAAGATGAATTTAAAAACTCCATAGCTTCTGCACAGCAAGAGAAACAGCCATTAGAGTGAATCAGCAACCAACAGAATGGGAAAAAATTTTTGCAGTTTACCCATCTGACAAAGGACTGATATCCAGAATTTACAAAGAACTAAAACAGATTTACAAGAAAAAAACAAACACGCCCATTCAAAAGTGGGTGAAGGATATGAACAGACACTTTACAAAAGAAGACATACATGAGGGCAACAAACATATGAAAAAATGCTCATCATCACTGGCCATTAGAGAAATGCAAATCAAAACTACTTTGAGATACCATCTCACGCCAGTTAGAATGGCGATCATTAAAAAATCTGGAGACAACAGATGCTGGAGAGGATGTAGAGAAATAGGAATACTCTTACACTGTTGGTGGGAGTGTAAATTAGTTCAACCATTGTGGAAGACAGTGTGGCGATTCCTCAAGGACCTAGAAATAGAAATTCTATTTGACCCAGCAATCCCATTACTGGGTATATATCCAAAGGATTATAAATCGCTCTACTCTAAGGACACATGCACACGAATGTTCATTGGAGCACTGTTTACAATAGCAAAGACCTGGAACCAACCCAAATGCCCATTGGTGATAAACTGGACAGGGAAAATGTGGCACATATACACCATGGAATATTATGCAGCCATCAAAAACGATGAGTTCATGTCCTTTGTAGGGACATGGATGAACCTGGAAACCATCATTCTCAGTAAACTGACACAAGAGCAGAAAATCAAACACCTCATGTTCTCACTCATAGGCAGGTGTTGAACAATGAGAACACATGGACACAGGGAGGGGAGCACTACACACTGGGGTCTGTTGGTGGGGAATGGGGGAGTGACGGGGCGGTGGGGAGGTGGGGAGAGATAGCATGGGGAGAAATGCCAGATATAGGTGATGGGGAGGAAGGCAGCAAATCACACTGCCATGTGTGTACCTATGCAACAATCTTGCATGTTCTTCACATGTACCCCAAAACCTAAAATGCAATAAAAACAAAAAGACAGAGTATTGCTCTGTCACCCAGACTGGAGTGCTGAAAAAAAACAAAAAACAAAACTAGCAACTTAATAGGAGACTTGGATCCTGTGTTTTATTTCTAACTTAAGAAAAGCCCAAGAGTCAACATTTTTAAAAAATACAATTCCAATAAAACTTTGACAGTCATATTCTGTGCTAAGGTCTGTAATTATAGTTTGCATTACTTGAGCACCAGGTACTGTTGAATGAACTGGACTTGAGCGTTATATCATTGCTTACTCACAGAAATACTTTGAGGGAGCAACTGTTATCATCCTCATCTTAAAGATGAAGATGCTGAGGTAAAGTGAAGTGACCAGGTTTTAGTAAACAACCAAGAGAAGGACAACCTGAGTTTCTCCAACTCTGGATTTGATGATCACTGCAATATCTGCCAGCTTCTTGATTCTGGCTTAGAGTTGAAAAAAATAATCATTTTAAGGTCAAGTCGCAAGGAAGATTGATTAAAATTCAAGAGGATACGCAGAAAGATAAAGATAATTTCTGGTAAAACAAAAACAAAACAAACACGACAACAACAACAAATAATCAAAAAATGTAACTCTCCAGAAAGTTTAATTTTTTTCCAAATGCTAGTGAAATGCTGGTACCACCTGTAATGTGATTACATAAACAGAGCATTAGAAGGTCCATTCTTATCAGTCCTATTGCAGAATTTGTGTGAATGAAAATTTGTTTATAATCAATGATAATGACTCCTCTGTGGTTTTGGAATGACTTCCTCTAGGAAAATGAATTTTCTAGATGGCTTTTATCGGCCCATCTAAATGCCAAATCGAATCACTTATGATAGAAATATTTCTGAAATGTACTTTATATTATTTATGCCTTCTAAAAAGATTATACAGAGTATTTACTTTTTCTGTTGATTTGTCGTGCTCTTTTGTCCTGGCTCTAATATTACTGACAGTCACTCAGAGGCAACTGCCCACGACTTACACACTCCATGGCTCTGTATTGCTATGGTTTTACTTCTTATGCTTCCTTTTTTGTTAATTTTCTTCTGTTTTTCTTTCTTCCCTGTCCCAATCTCTCACCTTTCTGTTGTTCTACTGCCTTTTCCACTTGCCTTGCTTTTCTCCCCAATTCCATTCTTCACTTATCCAAAATGTACATATTGAGAGCCACCATGACCAGCAAGGAGCTAAGCAGTGGGAATGTGTCAGGAAACAAGATGCAGTTCATGTCTTTGAGCAGCCCGCTGTCTTTCATTTTTTTTTTTTTTTTTTCTTTTTTCTGAGATGGAGTCTTGCTCTGTTGCCCAGGCTGGAGTGCAGTGGTGCAATCTTGGCTTACTGCCATCTCTGCCTCCCAGGTTCAAGCATTTCTTGTGCCTCAAGCTCCCGAGTAGCTAGGATCACAGGCACTCACCACCATGCCCAGCTAATTTTTGTATTTTTATTATTGACAGTATTTCACCATATTGGCCAGGCTGGTCTCGATCTCCTGACCTTGTGATCTGCCTGCCTCAGCCTCTCAAAGTGCTGGGATTACAGCATGAGCCACTGCACCTAGCCAAGACAAAAAAAGTCACGGCATCCCTCGGTGGGCTTGAAGCAGCTTGCTGTCTTGAACTTTCAGTTGTCGCTCATTCTGGTTCCCTGTATGCATCTGTAGTGGGCCCCTGCATATTCTGATTGGCTGATTTCACCATGCTCCATAGACTTCCACCTAAAATGAAAAAAAAAAATAGCCTCTGTGTCCAAATGGGCAGATTGCCTGAGGTTGAAACAGTGTTACATGGTGAAAAGAACTTAGACATTTACTCTGGCATTTACAGCCTCCGTGACCTCAGCCAAATCATTCCACTTTTTCAAGCCTTGATATTATCATCTACACATCGAGAATGTGGTGAGGGTTCAATACTAAACTACAATTCAATTTTAAACCCAATGGCAGGCATCACATTATTTACAATTTTTACTGTTTTAGAAGAGAAGGACTTTTCATTTTCTTTTTGTAAAATGAGATTTTTGAAGAATTTTTTCTTCTATTTTTATTTTATGCCTGATGATAGAAGCAACACATGTCTCACTGTAGAAAATGTGGAAGTGATAGACTGAAAAAAGGTACGGTGAAATATTTCCTTTTGACACTTTTCTATACATACCTATATTTTTCCACATAAATGAAATATACTATCTAGTCAAATGCATTTCCTAAATTTTCTATAAACTAACTTAAAATACCTGTGCTGCCAAATATACAAATCTTTTCCCTTGTCAATGGTGTCTTGTTAAACATTCTCAGAAAAGCTCTGATTTCTAACATTTACCAATCAATGTGGTATAAATACTCCCTTGATGACTGATTTCAGGCTATCACCAGTTCCATAAACAACTATTAAAATATCTAAATAATTATGAAAAATCAATATAAGCGTAATACTGCTGACTGTGAGTACTCTCTGTAGTCTCAGTATGAGATGAGGTCTTAACTTCATTGCTTTTTTTTTTTTTCTATTAGCTAACATTATTCTAGTAGTATGTATAGAAAACTTTTTCCTTTCCTTTTTGTTTTCTTTTTTTTCATTTGCTTTTGATATGATTGCTGCTTTTACTCTATATTGCATGCCGGTATTTATTACAATCCGTTTTTAGAGTATTCTGCTTTTTCATATCTCTCTCTGTTCTTCTGCCCATCCCAGACTATCTAAATTATTTTGGCCTTATCATATACTAAGCTTGTTAAAGATAGTGGTTATGTTTTTTTATCAACGCACTCCCTTGGGCCAAGAGAGATGCCTTCTATATGGTAGGTTTTCAGAAAATCTGTGTTTTCGTTGGTATGTTTTACTTCCTGGATCATTAGTTCTTTAGAGGCACTTGATGTTTTAAGAGATATACCAAGTATTTATTGAACGCAAATATTTAGTAAAAATATTCTGGAATTTTGGTCCTAAAAGTAATATTTGGACATCTGTGTTCATTATCTAGTGCTGTGTAACAAGCTATCCTTATACTGAGGGTTGAAATAACTAAGATTTCTCGATTCCCATTATTCTTTTCAGTTGCTTGTTTCAGCTGGGCTTACTCCTGAGCCTGGATGGAGCTGGAGGATCAGCTATAATGGTTAGGCCTCTCTCTCCATGAGATCTTTCATCCTCAAGGAAGGAGGCTAGACCTGGCTGTCTTAGGTGGTGACGAAAACATTTTAAGAAAGCAATGCCCATAGTGATTGCTTATCAAGCCTCTGCATGCAACGTATTTGTTGATGTCCCACTGGCTAAGGCATATCACATGGCCAAGCCCAGTGTTCACGTGAGAGAAGATGACACAAAGTGGCAGAATATGGAGGATGTGATTCATTGGTGGAGGCAGACATTAGCATATGGATCTATAGCAATATTTCTTTCTTCTTTTTTCTTCCAATCTGGTCACATGGTTGGCCTCCACATAAACGGAATGATAAACAATGGCTTATCTACAGCACTAATGATAGAAACAAAAGTGCATTTTTAGGCAGATCATCACTTCTTATACTCTTGGCACCCATGATTTTATGTACATGTGTTATTTATACACCAATCCGAGAGAACTAAAGCCTTCTTGCAATGAAAAGCAGATTCACAATTAAGCATTAGAAATGCTCAAAAGCCTTGAAGGCTAAGGTTAACGTTTTTATTTTAAGTGAATATTCAATTTAACCTTGAGCTTCTTAGGAATCAAGGCAAAAAGGGAGAAACATGATAAGTTGTATGCTGTTGATTACTTACTGAAGGAAAACACACTGGTTTTAGGAGTGATTATCTTTTTCGTGGCTGTCTTCATAGAGTGGCATAGAGGACTGTGTATTCCATGAAGCCTCACTAAGAGTGGAGAAGCATTTTTCATACATCCTGTAATCAAAACCAAAGGCATAACATCAAAATGAGACTCAGTGGAGATGTTTTTGACACCAGATAAACTATGTGATGAAGGAATGCAGACTTTAGGTCATTAATACTACAGACAGAGAACTTTGAACTTTGAATACCAATAATTATCAATGCAACCTTAGACCACAGGGACTAACCTTCGAATACCTAAAGTTATCAGTGCAACTCTAGATCACAGGAACACCATCAGAGATACTTGGAGCCACTGTTTTTGTTTGTTTTGTTTTGTTTCTGGATGACAGAGTCTCATTCCGTCACTCAGGCTGAAGTGCAGTAATGTAATCTCAGCTCACTGCAAACTCTACCTCCGGGATTCAAGGCATTCTCCTGCCTCAGCCTCCCAAGTAGCTGGGATTACAGGTGCCTGCCACCTTGCCCAGCTAATTTTTTAAAAATTTTTATTAGAGACCGGGTTTCACCATGTTGGCCAGGCTGAACTCCTGACCGCAAATGGTCTGCCTAACTCAGTCTCCCAAAGAGCTGGGATTACAGGCGTGAGCCACCGTGCCCAGCTTGGGGCCACTTGTTCTTCAAACATATCATACATTTTCTACCACCTCAGAATGCCCCCTCATCAGAATGCCCCCTCATCAGAATCCCTCCCTGAATGCGCAAATCAGTGGCTCCTCCAATGTCCCCATCAATATCACTATTCATTTACCCTGCTATATTTTCCTAATGGCTGATGTCAACACTCAGCAACTACAAGATCAACTGAATATTGCACTATTGCATACAGCGCAACATCAATGTCCCAAAGTGACCTTTCTCTGATTAGAGACTTAACATCAATTTTGTTGGAGCTCTGAATCGATCATTTTTATGAAGGTATTAGATGCATAAAATTTAAGACAATGTGAATGTGGATCCAAAGTCCTTTTTCATAGAGTAGCTACTGCCTGTGCAGACTGGATCTGCTTTGAGGATAATTACGAGCAGTGAAGGCAGTCAGAGAGAGCTGTGTTTCAATGTCACTTGGATGCCAGTCTTAGCTCTATCACTCATGTGGCTTTGGTGACTTTCGGCCTCAATTTTCTCAGAGGTGAAATGGGGATAATGATTCCATTTACAAGATGGTTTTGAAGATTCAGTAACTTAACATATAGAAGGCGCACACATTGCAGTTTTTTTTTTTCTTTCTTGTTGTAATTCTGAAAGAGGCAGAAGTTGACGAAAGAGAGATGGAGCTGTTTCTTTCTTAAGGCAATTTATTGGATTACCACAGGGATGTTTATTTTCTCAATTAGAGGTCATGAGACACGAAGACCACTAATGAGTGAAATTGGTGGCTAGGGGAGTTGAGGGCTTTCCTCGCTTCTTCCAAGTTCTGATTAGACTGAAAAAAAGGAAAATAAACAAAAAACAAACAAAAAAATGGTTCTTTGTAAATTTTATGACTGCAGTGTCAAAAGTCTTCTATCCAAATAGCAGTAAATATTCTAATGAATTCTGGAAAGAAAGCCATTTGTAATGGCTCGGGGCAGAGCATTAAAATAGCCTGTTTCTAGTTAGCCAGTCATTAGAGGGATCTAACATGCATGGGAAATGGTTTCCTGTTCAAAGTGCTTTAAAACCAAGTTTTAGGAAACTCCGTTTCCTGCCGGCTTATTTGGAGACAACAGTGTGCCAACTGGTCGGAATTTTCAGATGGCCAAATGGTCACCTTCTCAGCTACAGTTTAGTTTCACTGCAGCAACCTCTACTAGGGAGAGTGGGCTTTGCATCTCAGGGGTCCTGGTGGGGAGTAGATAGGGCTGCAGAGCAAGGACATCTGGACTGGGTACCACTTAAGGCTGTCCTTTGCCTCTGTTGTAAATACATTGGATTGAGCGATTCATGGAATGAATCAATTCCTGCAGGAGAATCTTTCAGCCATCACCCTAGATGCATCCATCTAGAAACAGACTGAGGGGGCTGGTGAGAAAATGGTGGATAAACTCCCTGGTTTGGGAGGGACAGGGCAGCTGATGGGAGAGGAAATTCTTTTGGTTACCTGATGTGCTGTGCATTAAAATGGGATTTTCCAAAACAAGGAAGTCACAGAGACTTCAATTAGGATGTAGATGAAAGTATTTGCTAATCAAATCCATTTGCTTTCTTTGGTGTGTGAGATGAGGACCAATACTGTACTTGGAAGCAGGAAATTGATGGATCCAGGAAGACTGCACATTTCCTCACCTTCAGAAGACACCCCCTCTAACAGCTGCCCAAATCAAAGAGGAAAACCCTTAGCCCCCAATTTATCACTGAGCCTCACCCAGTAAAGGACCCACCTCCAGGCACCCTGTTATTACCTTAGAGGGCACAACCAATCATAAGCACTTTACAGGCACTTTCAAAGCTAATTGCGAGGGCAATGCAATGAGAAAGTACTTTGATTATTATTCATGGTAAATTACATTTGAAGACCCAGTTCTTGACTCCTTACTTCATCCACATTCCTGCCATAGCCTCATTTTGAGCAGAACTTCCTTTTGTATCTCTTGACTCTACTTTAGCTTTTGGCCAACAATACATAATTAGAAGTACACAGTGCCAATTCTGAGCCCTGGCCTTCAAAGGCCACATTTCTTCCTGCCTTTGTGCAGCTCTGCTCTCATCTTGAGAAAAACAAGCTAGTCTGCTTGTCCCAGGTGGATGACAAGAGACACATATAGCAGAGTCACCACTATTAACCCACAGACTGCAGTGAGAAGCAAAGCCTCCACGGCTAACCCTCAGATGTGTGAGAATAAATAATTACTGCTTTAAGGCTCTGAGTTTTGGGGCAGTTTGTTATAGCACAATAGCTAACTGATACATCCTCATTTTACAAATAAAGACTCAGAGATCTTAGTAATGGTTTTCCCAAAGCACAGAACTGATAGCTGACTGAATCAAGATTCAAACCTAAACCAAGTGCCTGTAATCCCAGCATTTTGGGAGGTCAAAGCAGAAGGTCAAGGCCAGGAATTCAAGATCAGCCTGGGTAACATAGTAAGACCTCCATCTCTACAAAAAAAAAAAATTTTTTTTAATTATCCGGGACTGTATTTTGTGCCTATGTTTCTAGTTACCCAGGAGGCTGAGATGGCAGAATTACTTGAACCCAGGGGTTCAAGGCTGCAGGGACCTATAATCATGCCACTCCAGCCTGGGCAACAGAATAAAATCTCATCTTTTTTTAAATTTTATTTTAAAGTAAAACCTAGAGACATTCTTAACCATTGTGTTAAACTGCCCTTTCCAGTCTTACTGATGAGCTGGAAATTCCCTGGAAGTTTTTAAAAATTTGACTTTTCTTTTTTCTTTCCTTCTTTTCTTTTTCAGACAGATTCCAATGTCATGTTTTTGACTGGGACAAGTAGGGGCAGAACTGATTTTTCAGCCAAGTCCTTACTCCTCATCAGTCGGAGCAGGCAGGATGAGGAAGACAGCCCTAGAGTCCTCATCTTATCCACTGTCTTCTGACCTAACTGCAGAGCTTGTTACCACTCCACATGTCATCTTATTTCTCCCAGGCCTGGGCCTTATTTCCTACCCTTCATTTCCACCTAAGTTGATTGATAGTGATAGATATTTGCATTTGAACAAGGGAAACATGATACAATTTCAGATGAATTGCTAGGCAGTTGGGATGAAATGTTCGGTCTGCCCAGCACACCTCCAATCTCAATCCCCAGCAACTGTTTGTTAGGCAAGTCCTGGTGGAATTATAAAGATGGAATCACAGATTGAAAAAGCTTGGTCTGAGAGGTCAGGACACCTATGTGCCAGGCCTATTTGTGCCACTAACTCCCTGTGTGAACTCAAAAGGAAGTCTGTGTGATATAGTCTGGCTCTGTGTCCCCACTCAAATCTCCTGTCGAATTGTAATCTTCAATATTGGAGGAAGGGCTTTATGGGAGGTGATCGGATCATTCAGTCTTGCTGTTCTCATGATAGTGAGTGAGTTCTTACGAGATCTGGTTGTTTAACAGTGTGTAGCACCTCCCCCTACACTTGCTGTCTCCTGCTCCGCCACGTAGGATGTGCTTGCTTCCTCCTCGCCTTCTGCGATGATTGTAAGTTTCCTGAGGCTGCCCCAGCCATGCTTCCTGTGCAGCTTGCAGAACTGTGAGTCAACCACCTTTCTTCATAAATTACCCTGTCTCATGTAGTTCCTTATAGTAGTGCGAGCATGGACTAATACACTCTCTTTCTGTGGACCTTAATTTTCCCAACAGTCACAGGAGTTGTCAAGAAGGCATAATCTTTTTGATTTCCTCCAACTTTATCATGCCCTCATTTTCTGCCATCAACCACAGGGGCCCAGAAGATCCAGGCAGTCCCACAAATATTAAGCTGGAGTCAAGTTTCCCCCCTTTTAGATCATTAGACCTGAACCTGCTATTTTCCTGATGTGCTCTGAACAACCCAAGATTTCATGTCACTGGGTATAACATAGATATAATTTGGAAAAGAAGAGATTTCTAGGAAGTACAATAACGGTCCCTATTATTTATTTTTTAAATCCTATTTAAATAAAGATTGTGCATTTAAAGTTGTATTTGATTGAACAACGGTCCTTTTTTTTAAATTTTCCCTGACAAAAGCTATGAATTATTAATTTCTGTCATTGTATTCACTGAACAAATGTAATTGCAAGTAAATGTCTAAAGTTAATGAAAAAATTAAGAGAAAAGGATTGCTTTATAAGAATTAATAAAACATTTCCACAAACCTCTTTGAAATCATGATTATGAAGGCTTGCAACACTTCTTTGAAGCTGCATACCCAGAGCAAAGAGGCTTGAGCTCTGCTCTTTCTGTGGCGTGAAGAATGAAAACATTCCATTACGATTGTACCAGCTGTGGAAATCAACACACACAAGTTTTCTAACCTTAACCCTCCTGTTATGCCAGTGCTATTGTAACAGTTTTTCATCTATTCAGAGACACCTTTCATTTATGGGAGGTCGCAACAGCTTTCCCTCTTGTACTTTGTCTGCTATCATAACCATTTAATATTGTTACATTAACATACCACAACAAAAAGTGGTACTTTCACTTCCGAAAGAGAGAAATGACAGAAAAGAAGAAAGAAGAGAAGTGAAAGAAAGAACAGAAATTAAAAACAAAGGTGTATGGAAACATACAGGGATTTGGATCTCTGAATCAAGCTGGCATTTAACCTCAAAGCAGAGAACTGAAATAATTTCAAGCCTCACCCCTCAAACATCCTATAAGTAAGTCTTCACCAAGACCTGGACAAAACCAAAACTAGCCTTCCAACTTCATCTAGTTCCCAACTCACTTGAGCTCACCTTTCCTTCCTCAACCCGTTCCTCACTTCCTCTACTCCTATCCTGTTCGTACAGTAGTAAACACAGGGATACCTGGGTTCTGATTCAAATTCTGTCACACTGGTTTCATGTCCTGGGGCACAGGCAAGTCCCTGCTCCCACTCAGAGTCCCATGTAAAAGTAGGGACAACAATATGTGACTTTCCTCCCTCATAGGACGAGTGTGAGTGCTGAGGAAAATTATACCCATGTCAACAATGAGATATTAATGTAAACAAATATTTTTTTTGTTATTTCAAATCTTTTAGTCTTTGAGGAAATCCCAGAAGCCATTCAGCAGTGCAGCACATTAGTTTCTACATAAAAATGGAAGCTGGAAGCCAGTTGTCCTTCCTGGGATCACAGCTACTCCACTTTCCTCAGCATATTCTGCAGGTAAAGTGGAGCCATGTGACCTAGTCTAACCAATTATCCATTAAACCTCGAATGTAGTTCTCCTGGTTTCTCTCTTTTTTTTTTATTTCCTAGGAAGATGTAGAGTATGTAGAGTAGAGTATTCCAAGTCTTTGCAGATTACCAAGTCACCAGTTGGGTATTCGAATCACCATATGGAAATCTACCTTCTGAATATATTTTATATATATATATAAATAGTAGGACTATAATATAAGCAACAAATAGGCCCTTACTGTATTAAGCCACTGAAATTTGGGGGTGATTGTTACATTAGCTAGCGTAATTTATTCTTGCTAATTCACCAAATTAGACCTATGAGAAGCGTGAGTGCAAATCTATAGTCAATGCATGTCAAAACTAAGTGAGTCATTTTTTTGTGGGGCTATTTCAAAACTATTTTTCTGGGATAATTGGCTTCCAACTTGCACAATATAAAGAGAGGTTTATATTGGGAACGCTCTGTCCTTGTGGGGTAACTGCTGTCATAGAGCAGATTTAACAAGAATTTCTTAATAGGAAACTACCAGGGTGCCACATCCTTGGTCACCTCCTGTAGCCAACACAACCGTATTACCACCAAGAGATGCCTGGGTGGGGTGAGAGTCTATGTGTGGTTTATGATTCTGAGATTTGTAATGCAGAATCTTTTCTTTTCTCTCTAGCATTACCAAAGAAACATCAATGACCAAATAGGGGCAAAAGAGAATCATATTTTGAGAGCTCTCTCATTCTCTCTCTTCCCACCTCGCCGCCAGCCCCGACCCTGCCCTGTGTATCCAGCTCCCAGATCTAAAGACTTTTGGAACATAAAAAAGAGATTAAGTAGAAAGGCATATTCCTATAATTTACCCAAATGTGCACATTTCAATCTATGGCTAACAGCAGCTCCAAATTACCGCCAGACTAACACACTATCCTTATTTAAGGGATCCTCTTAACTCTTACCCTGAAGTCTCCATAAATCTGCCTGATATATAGATGTCAGGCATTTTCTGGCAGTTGAAACATGAAACATGACATCAGCTGGGGATTGAGTTACAACTCATAAAGACCATGTTTATTTGCTGGTTCTGTTTAAAAATTTTTCCACTATCATTTTACTCAAATGGCCTCCTATTTTATGAGAAATAAAGTTAGAACTAATGAAGGAAGGTCTTTCTGAGCTCAGCTGGACATGCAGGCTGTGGCCGTCTTCGTTCCAACCAAATATTTAAATTATTTAGAGCCAATTGTAACCTAATGTGTTGACGAAATGTCACTGCAAGCTAATACAGAGACTTCAAACACAAAAATGAGAGGAGGAATCTGAGAATTAAAGAGGAAGAGATGTTAAAAATTAGAAGAAGGCCAAGTTCAAGGAGACAGCCCAGCGGGGGACCTATGACACTCCCTGCTGTCAGCAGCCCTTGAATCTCAAAGGGAGCTCTGAGCCATTTGAAAGAGCACTCCAGGCACGTGGACCGTGGTGGGGCTGGATGGGGGGGCTCCCTACTGCATCCCTCTGTATATTGCCCAGCGGGGGATATTAGAGTCACTGACCAGGGGCTCTGTTTCAAATAGCAGCAGTTGATGTGAGAAGAAATGCCTCTTGTTTAAGGGCTCTGGGAGACAGGAACAGCTATAATAGAAATTAAATTTTTGTAATTAGAAAATCTGGAATTTATACCTTGCGACCAACCCTCATTCAACACCCACCCCTCCAAACCAACAAACAAACTCAGAATATGCATTTAATACTCAGGGTATGTACACTAGGGAACCTTGTGTCTCAAGTCTTTACCTCAAAGTAGATGCTCAGTAAAATGTGTGGAATTAAATTCCACTCATCCAATGAATCTGGTCATATGTGCAATGAGGTACATGCCTGAATCATATTATTTTAGTAGTGCTGGGCAGCCCCTAGCCTCTTTCTGTGCAAATTTCCTTCCAGAAAGTATGCCATTACTATTTTTTAAAAATTATGCCTAGTGTTTTATTTGAGCAGTAATGGAAATTTCCCTTCCTGAGAATATGCTTTCCATAAACTTTACCACAATCGTTGTTCTTTTCTTTCTTTCTTTTTTCTTTCCTTGCTTATGCTTTTTGCTTTATTTGAAGTGTCTGTTGCAGTAAAAAATAATCCTATAAGAGATGTTAAAAGGCATTCTTAGCATCCTGTAGTGAATCGAATGGATTTTCTCCCTGGCTGGATCAATGAAGCATCCTGCTAGCCCTACGGGGCCTGATGGGAGAGGGGGGCCAAGTTTCAAGAGGGAAAATGAGCACCAACTTCAGGTTTGTCTCGACTGCAGAATGCCTCATGCTGCCTGAGCCACTGGATAACAGGTTTTCCAAGGAGGACATTTCCCACTCGTCATGGAAAACCATCTCCAATATTGGAAGAGATTCCACAGTTATCAGTACAGTATTGTCTCAGCCTTGCTTTGGGATTCTAGCTCAGGGATCAGCAAACCATGGCCTAGCGGCCAAGTCTGTCCGTCTTTATAAGATCCATGAGCTAAGAATAGTTTTGACGTTTTAAAGTGATTAGAAGAAAAGTCGAAAACAGAACAATTTGTGAAAATGATAAGAAATTCAAATTGAGTGTCCATGAATAAAGATTCACTGAAAAATCAGGCATGCTTCTTCATTTACACATTTTCTACAGTGACTTTGTAGACTCAAGGACAGACCTGAAAACTTGCAAGAGAGACCCTGCAGTCTGTAAAGCCTAAAATATTCACTTTCTGATCCTTTTACAGAAGGTTTGTCAATCCCTGCTCTAATTGGGCATTTCATTGCTTTAGAAAATATGCTTGCTGTGTCAGTCTTGCCTTTGTAAACTTTACTTATTGGTGACATCTTTTGAAGCAAAGCTCATTCACCAGGCTGGGAAATTTTGTGTCTGTGTATGGTAAAATGGCAAAATACATGTAACATGCCGTTTCCTATTTTACGCATTTTAAGTGTAGAATGCAGTGGCAGTAAGTACATTTACAAAGTTGTGCAATCTTTACCGTTATCCATTTCCAGAACATTATTATTATATCTAACAGAAATTTTACTCCCATTAAACAATAACTCCCTATCCACTTGCCCTCAGCCCCTGATAACTTCTATTCTGCTTTCTGTCTCTATGAATTTGCCTGTTCTAGACACATCAGACCAATAGGAGCATGCATGTGGCCTTTTGTGTTGGCTTCTTTCACTTAGCATCATGTCTTCAAGATTCATTCATATTGTAGCTGGACGAGGACTGTATCCATTGTGTGTCTGTATCATTGGGCATATGTACACCACTGAGTATTCATTTTTAACCAGGACTGCATGGTGTGGTATATGATTCTTCAGATTCACTCAGCCATACGGTATCCATGTAGGAGCCACAGGCCAAAGCCTCTGTGTTCAAAGGGAAGTAAAGGGCAGGGAAAAAGTCCTCTGTTTCTGGACATATGGACCTCCATCCACCTCTGGATAAAATCAAGTGGTCCAAGCAATTTTTGGTTCATACACTTACTTCTGTGTATGTTTGTAATGTCTTAGGGAGTGTATTAGTCCATTATCACACTGCTATAAAGAGCTACCTGAGACTGGGAAATTTATGAAGAAAAGAAGTTAAATTGACTCACAGTTCTGCCTGGCTAAGGAGGCCTCAGGAAGTTTACAATTATGGCAGAAGGCAAAGGGGAAGCAAGGCATATTTTACCATGGTGGAGCAAGAGGGGGAGAGAGAGAGAGAGAGAGAGAGAGAGAGTAAACGGGAAAGTGCCACACTTCTAAACCATCAGATCTCATGAGAATCACTTACTATGACAAGAACAGCAAGGGGGAAATCCGCCCCCATGTTCCAGTCACCTCCCACCAGGCCCCTCCTCTGACATACTGGGATTACAATTTGACATGAGATTTGGGTGGGGACACAGAGCCAAACCATATCAGGGAGCAAACAGGTGATGAAACTTTTAAAGCATTTTTCTAAGTTTAGAGAAAAGCTAGGAATCTTTGCGATAAAATCTTTTTTTTCACAGAGAAATATCTGAGATGTTCCAAATAGAGATGACTCCACCAATTTCCTCCACCTAAACTCTTTGAGTGTATGTAAGAAAATATATCATTTTGCATTTGCAGGGACTATATATACATTGGATATATGATATCAAATTGTAGTACTATGAATTAAGATAATCTAAACTAGAAAAGTATTAACCAAAAGCACATTCTTTAAACAATGTCTATTGCGTACATTAGTCCCCATGCTAGGCACAGAAAATATGGATACGTACATGGTATCTTTCATGACATCATCAAGAAACGTTAATTCTAGTACCTCAATTTCCAAACTGCACCAAGGCACCCAGGATGCTTCAGTGAATTCACATGGGAACTGTGTGATGTTTTAACTGTTTGAGGAAAACACAGTAACATTTGTTAGACCCTGCAAACTACTAACTTGAGGTAGTTTTAACTTATTTTTGACATTAGATCACAGCGTACTTTTCTGGGTGATAGTCTATCTTTGTGAAGCTCGGTTTTCAGAGGCTGTGTTAAAAAGTGAGAACCATGTGAAAATCGCTGTGGAACAGGAAACAGTAGTGGTGTCCAGTCTGATGTTAAGACTTGACAAGTTTTGCAGAGGCTAACCATCATGGACACCTCATTAGAAATTGTGAGTATTGGAGAATAAAATAAACAGAATGTTTCTTTTCTTACAAATGTTGTATGATTTTAAGAAATGCCCACTAAATTTTTAGGACATTCATGCTTGTTGAGTGGTTTGAGCCTGACTACTTACTAAAGGGAATTGATGGGTAATTCTCTTGAACTAGAAGCACTATGAAGAAATTAGCAAGGCACTGAGGGCACTACAAATTGAGAAAGTTGGTGAACCTCTGATCTTGTGAATCAAGCATGCTTCTCCTGTTGAATATGAACACTTTTTAAATTAAACAAAAGCAAAAGACAAAGGGTATATGGTATGTAAACAATGCAGCAACCAGCAATGTCACTGCTGTTATAATTCAAGGGTAATCAATGTGATGCCATCGGCATTAATGACACAGAGTCAATATGCGCAAACTTTTAATATAAGCCTAATTATGAGCATCTCTTTGCATGAAACTAAAAATATTGAAAATGTTGACTTTGGGGAGGTGCCCTTGGATCAAAACTCCTGAAGATGTCAATAATCTATTATGATTTTCATTTTGCCGAAATAGTGCTATTATTTCAAAAGGTCTCGAAAATCAATTTGGCATTCAGTATATCTGTGTAATAATGACATTCTAATTAAAAATCCCAATCTGAGTAGTACAAAGGATGATGTTTAATCTCTAATCAATGATCACCAAGCCCAGAAGTTAGAGATGCAATAAACCTTTTTAATGAACTTCACTGCTTTTCTCAGATTTTGTCTGCTTCTCTCCTTTCAATTTTGGAAGTCTTTTCTGTCTGAGAACATATCTGAGGAAGTGGGGACAATTTGGTGAAACAAGCACATAAATTAAAGCGAGTAACATCAAAGAAAAATACCATCAGAGTTATGCGGGTTTCTTTTTAATTGAAATTTATAATTGCTCCTAATTATAGGACATACATTAAATGTTACTTTGAGAGGCTGAGGGCGGGGGTGGAGCCTTGTCCACTCTAGCCCCATGAGCTATAACCTTGACATTTTAATTAGATATTATTTTGAAATATGTAAAAGGGATTTACATACTCATGGCAAGGGTCAGCGGCCAACATCCCGGGAGAGTCTTCTCACATCTCTCTTCCTCTAACAACACAGGTAATGTCTCCCTGTCAAAGGGCCATTTCACCTCCCTGTCCAAAGGTGAAACACATCATTGTGCAATTTGCCCAAGAAGACAAACTGATACACAGTTTTAAAAATAACCAACTTCTCAAAGGAACAGTAGAAATTCTTAAGAGAGGTGAAAGCAACAAAATATGTCAGCCTTGTATACACACTCAGGTTTTCTAAGGTTTCCTCTGGGCAAAAATTTTTCTTCTTCATAGCAATCTGGTGTCGGTGGCAGTGGATGAACAGACAAAGGGAAGTGGGTCCAGTTGATTTACGGGCCACACACACCCGTCCTACAGATAAAAGGGAGGAGAGTCGGGAATCTTCTGTTTGAAAACAATTTCTGGTGCTATGTTACTTGACTGTCGGAGGATGATTAAAACAAACCCTTAAACCCCTTTCTCATGAGATGCCTTGCTTTTTTATGCTTCAATATATTAACAATTTGGGAAAAAAGTAGTAGGAGAGATGGGACAAGCTTATCCTTCAAACTTTGCCATCAGAGGTTAGCTGGGGGTCTGAGGACATGGACTGCATTGCTGATATCCGGCACTTGGAGAAACACACTTGTGGAACTTATGGAATTCTTCCAGGAGGGAAGGGACAAGATGGAGAGCCTCATTGTTCTCCATCCAAATTAAACATTATTATAATCTTTCAGAATATTGGGCTCTACCCTAAACCCAATAACAGGGAGGAAGAATGAGGGCCCCAGATTAAATTTCGAAGAGGTTTGAAAGAGAGGGCTGGCAGTGAAAGGAAAGCTTTGCCATCCATGAGGCTCTGGACACTACATCCTACCCCACCATCCTGGGCATTGTACCTTGGAGACTCTATAGGAACAAAGATACCTACTTTGAGTATGGATCCACTGGTGGAATTTGGCAGGAATGCCCTGGTTGCTGGGCTCCACTGTCCATTAAAGGACTTATCACCAAGGTCAGAATCTGAACTAGAGGATGTGGTGGCCATTGGAATGCAAACGTGCCCAGAATCCCTTATCTCAGGCCCAGCAGGCACCCTGTGCGTCAGCCATAGCTGAGCCAGAGAGGGGATTTTTTTTTTCCATCCCACATTAGATCTAGGGCCCCAGTCAGGGGCACTTGCATTACTGCCTCTTCCAGCCCCAAGGGGGGGTCCCCTTAGCTATGTCAGAGCATAGAAAGAGGTCAGGACTAGAAAATTCTTATGGTGTTCATGGGGGTGGGGGGTGACACCAGGGAAGAGAAGGGTAAGCGGGAAATGGGATGGGGTTGCTTCAAGGAGATGTGACTACATTCCTTTGACTCCATCTCAGTGAAGCAGGTCAACCCTATTCACCTAAAATCCCAAACCTGAAACTGAGTAGTCGGAGCACTGGGGGAGTGGGGGCAGAGTGAAGACTGCCTTTTGGGGCACCACCATATTCTCCATAGTGGTTTGACTCACAGCCCTTTGACAGGGAGACATTACCTGTGTTAGAGGAAGAGAGATGTGAGAAGACCCTCCCGGGATGTTGGCCACTGACCCTTGCCATGACAGCAACCAGAATGCTTTCCCACTTCCTGCCTTCAACTGCTCTTCCCATGCCACCCCACACCCTGCCGCGGGACACTCATTCATCATCACCAAGAACTGCCAATGGATTGCTCCATGCCCTCCAGCACTGGATACTCGTTCTTTGCCATACACTGCTTCCCAGTCTTGCCCTACAAAGCAAGAGAATGCTCCCCTAGAGAGGAGAAAGAGCTCAAAGTGATTGTTGTAAGGGAATGCAGAGGAAACCTCCTACTGTCTCCTCTGTCCTCAACTTTATGGGCCACCTTCTGGTCTCGCATATGGCCATTTCTTTCCATCGAGGATAGAAATGGAAAGTTTCCAGTGGGAAAACACTCCTGGAGAGAGTGCAGAGTAGGGGCACATCCCATAAAAATCCACTTTGTGTCCAGGAGACCGACTGACTGTATTTCATCCACGCGTCTCAATCTAATTTCCTGTGGATTTCAGATCATCTTTTATTTCCAATTATGCTGCTGTTCACATTATCGATTTGGAGGATACAAATGTTGAATGACAAAAGAGGGAGAAGACGAAGGGGGGGAGGAGAATTCCATTTTGCCTGAAGGATAAGATACTCGAAATGCCACCCTGCACAGCATCTCCGAAGCGTTCATCAACGTGGCAGAGGCTGGCTCAATTATCTTTGTGTCAGATGATTATCTGAGAGCTTAATTTAATCTCCATTATCCTCCCCCGTCATATTTCAATTAAATCTGCTATCAGAGTGTTAACACATCTTTGAAACTGCTATTTCTTCAGTTAATTTTCCACTAAGAGGTGCTGGAGAGTAACAGATGTCATAATTATGCAATTATTAAGTGTATTTGACACTTGCTCTCTCAGGATTTTGTGGTTAGGGTAGGAGCGTTGGAAAATTAACCTGATGACAATATGCTTCCGTTGTGATCCATAGCGTCACTGCAGGCTGAGGGACTGTCCTCCCGCTGTTTCCAAGGCTGACACCAAAGAAGATAAAGGATTAACTGATTGTGCGTCAGATTCGTTTCACTTTTGTATATCTGGTAAATTGCATGAGTTCATTAGGCTGAGAAGTTCAGAAGCAGAAGTTTGGTTTTTTTTTGGACAGAAACCTTCTTCAAGACCTCAAGAAGTACAGCAAGTACATCTTAGGTAATATCATAAAGTTGGCAACTATAAAGTTAAGGGCAGTTAATCTTGACTTTAAAATCTTGGGTTTTAGTTGGGGATTGGATGCCAAAGAATTGTATGACCTTGGTTAAGCCACATCCTCTCTCTGAGCTTTGGATCTATGGGGAATGTGCAGGCTCAAAATTCCATAGTTTACTACTTCTCCCAGCTTTACCATTCCCTGAAAATTATTACAAGCTGTCTATTTTCTCTCTTCCATCAATATCATCTATGCCTATAGCTATTTAAATCCTCAAATTTGTTAAAATCGAAGTCTGAAAAGATGTGTCTATCTTTTGGTCTATAGTACATACTCATTAAGATCAAAAGCTCATCAGGTCTTCAAAGCCTGATTTTGACATTTACTAGCTGTGTGATCTTAGACAAATTGCTTACCCCCTCTGAGCTTCAGTTTCATCCTCTATAAAATGACAATTATAATCTATTTCACAGGATTGTTGAGATGATGAACTAAAATTGTATAAATCATAGTCCATTACTATGTGTCCGTCTGGCTCATGTCTAGAAAAGGAGTTGGAAATGCATAAGGGAAGTCGAAGTGAGGAATGGATATGCAGACTGCATGGGTGTGGATATCCTTGGAAATCTCCTTCTGACATCACATAAGGGTTTCCATAGTATAAAGAACATGGGTGTGTCCTTGCAGGCTTGAGAGGTCATCCAGGTGGAGCTCTTGCTCTTAAGCACAGAGGGAACCTTCTCACACACACTACCTGCTGTTGGAACAGTGGGGCTAGGAACCCAGTTCTCCCTTCCCCTGGTCCAGGGACATTTCCTCACTGTACTTGGCCTCTTAATCCATCTGAATCAGCTTTATGTGAACTCCCGGTCACCAGTCTGCCAAATCATTTTCAGATCTTTTTCTGCTCTTCATCAAACTCAGGAATTTTCTTCCCCATTACTCCTCCAGTTCTACCCATGTAAGATGAAAGGTAGATAATGGCCACCTACAAGCCAACGGACATGCTTATGGGCGTTGCCTGGAAGTCTTCATTTAAGGGAAATATTTGGAAGCCAAATAGATAAAAATAGGTCAAAATAAAACTACTCTGATGAAATCAGTATTATGATATTGGTAGCTCAGTGTGCGTACTTACACCCCTCTGTCCCTGCAGGTTTCTGAGGAAAGCTTGGGTCTTGTAGAGGACGTTTGGAAAACAATCATTCCATGTCATAATTTTTGCCTGTAGAGAATTGCATTGTGTGGATGTAGAAAATACATCTGACTAGTCTCCTTTTGTTGGGCATCTAGGTTGTTTCTGATTTTTCATAAAAAGAGCTGTAAGAAACTGGATATTCTGTTTATGTAAAACTCCCTTTTGTGGGGATAGGAACCTAGACAGATTTCCTGTCTGAGAGGTGTCACTTTCTTTCTCTCAGGGAGGATATTGAAATTGGTCAGAAAGACCTTAGTGTGGACCCCTGTATTTCTCAGAGGCATGAAATTAAGTAAATTATATGACCATTCTCTGGCATTTAGGTGTTTGGAGTCAGTAGCTCAAGTCAAAGAGGGACTTTATTGTATCGACAGTGGTGGATTCCAAGGATGAAGCCTTCAGGTATTGCTGGATCAAGGGGTTAAATGATATCATCAGGTTTGTTCAAGCGCCTCCTGCTCACATACTGCAGGGAGCAGCCAGGTTTCTTTCATACATCCAGGGAAGGAAGGGAGTTACCAGAACCAGGTTTGGTAACTCTGACAAAAAGAGAGTTTTGTTTAGTTTTTAACCTAATACCTTTCCATCAATCTATTCTCATAGTCCCCATCTGCTGGATACTTCTTATTTTCTCCTACAGATTCATTCTCCACTTTTCTTACCCTTTTAAGAATGGCTTCAGTGGCATCCTTTCTCCTCTGGCTTTTGATTGGACTTGGCCAATGAGAAGCCACCTTCATTTGCTCATGCCACCTTGACAAAGTACAAAAAACCAAGTGGCTTCAAACAACAGAAACTTACTGTCCCACAGTTCTGGAGGCCAGAAGTCCAAGATCATGGTATCAGCAAGATTACGCTCCCTTTGAAACCTGCAGAGAAATCCCTCCTCTCCTTTTCCAGCTTTTGGTGCTTCTAGCAATCCTTGGCTTGTAGATGCCTCACTTCAGTCTCTGCCTCTGTGGTCACATGGCTGTCCTCTCCCTATGCTTCTGTCTCTGCATCTCTCCCCTTTTCATAAGGACATCCATACTGGATGAGGGGCCCACTTTACTCCAGCATGACTTCTCTTAACTAATTACATCTGCAACAACCTTATTGCTACATGAGGTCACGTTCTGAGGTCCTGGGGCTTAGACCTTCAGTATAAGGGCCACATCCCACCCATAACAAAGACATTCGCAGCAGAGAGAGAGGGAATCAGGGAGTGATGGGATATCTATTTCCCCTGGGCTGGGAAAGTGTAGTACATTCCCCACTTCCTCCACCGAAGGCCACACTTGCTGTCGGAAGGCTCCCAGGACAGCTTCTAGGATTCTGGTGGCTTCTTGTCTTTGCCTTCTCAGAGTTAGGGGTGGTGGCAACTCCCTGATTTGCTAACCTTTTTGCTTCAACTTATCAATTTCCCACCATCCAAGCTTCTTCAGTTGTCCTGCTTGAATACACCCTCTCCCACATGGCAGAAGGGAGCCCCAAACACAGATGATAGGGGAGCGTGTCTGGAACTCTAATGTATATAAAAATCCCTTGAGGCTATTGTTAACTCATGGAATCTGAGGAAATAGTTCCAGGAAAGAGCAGGGCCGAAGATTCTACATTTGTAACAAGGTGTATTAGTCCGTTTTCACATTGTTGATAAAGACATACCTGAGACCAAGAGGAAAAAGAGGTTTAATTGCCTCACAGTTCCACATGGCCGGGGGGGGGGTGCTCAGAATTATGATGGGAGGGGAAAGACACTTCTTACATGGAGGTGGCAAGAGTAAATGAGGAGAATTCAAAAGTAGAAACCCCTGATAAAACCATCAGATCTTGTGAAACTTATTTCCTACTCCAAGAACAGTATTGGGGAACATCCTCCATGATTCAAATTATCTCCCGCCAGGTCCCTCCCACCACATGTAGGAATTGTGGGAGTCCAATTCCAGATGAGATTTGAGTGGGGATACAGAGCCAAACTGTATCACAAGCTTATCGGCAGCGATGCTGAGGCTGCAAGATGGACCAGAATGTGGCATCAGGCCATGGCAGGAATGAGCAACAGGAGGAGGAAAAGTCACAGTGCCTACCAAGGGCTGGAGATGAGGAGATGAGCAGGAAAGGGACGTGGCTAAGTCAGAAAATTAAGCCTTTTATCATGTCCACAGCCAGAGGCCTTGTCGGATTGTGACTTAAGACTAGCAGGGTGTTTCACTGAATGGGATCTGTACCACTTCTGGGAAGGGAAGTAAGAAGGAAAGTAAAAAGTCACACTTTTCTGCTTCCTCTAGTATATTTTCACTATAGTCTTATCTGCACATTATTGCCTTTTAACAAGGGAAGACACACTACCTTAGAAAAGAACGCTCAGACCTTTCCAGCTACCCTGGCCCCACAGACCTCAGAGACATTGGTAGAAGGCCAATCACCAAAGCTGTTTGCAGGCTCAGTGGATGCTCTGGAAACTCTGGGAACCGGGAAGTTTCATCTCCAGGGCCCCAGCTCCTCCTCCTCTGTTCTGTGACAGTTGTCATCTACCCCCACTGTCAGTGCAAGTCCCTGCACAGCCTCTTTTGGAAGGGGCCAATTTAGCTGAATCTCACCTCCCTGTGTCTAGAACTGAGTGACTCAAGGTGTGGGCCATAGAATGATGCTCATTCGCTGTTTGCTACCTCTCCATGATGAGGCAAGGCTAGAAATAAAGAGGAAGTACTTAGAAATGTAATCCAGCAAGCTGACCTTACTGAGACATCCAAGTGCTATCACACAAAATACTGCTACTACCACTGCTACTACTAATAATGGTCTTCAGTAAACTAAAAACAAAAGACACAGAGGATTTGAGATGTACCCTCTAGAAGTCCTTATCCCAAGGGAGGGAATCCCAGGTCAGGCAGTCTCTAGTCAGGGGAACCTGTAAGAGGCCAGGGACTCCATTTCCTCGGCCTCTGGAGTTGGGCTGTGTGGGTGGCAGTCACTCTCTGTGGCCTTCCTGTGAGGACATGCTGAATCAGGGAAGTGGGATCTCTGTGAATATTACCTGCACTTCAGCCCTCAACTTCCACGGCAGGAGGTCTGCAATTTAGACACAGCAAACGTTGGCAGTAAAAACACTGACCAGAGACAGTTAACAGCAAGCGTTGGCCATGAAAGTGCAGACGTTCCTTTGGTGGACCTTTCCACTACAAGACCAAAGACAAGTCTAGTTCACCAGCCCCACACACATGGAATTCCAATGTGTGCCCACTGAGACTCCACTGCAGAACCCTTTTCTGCTTTCCCAGTTTTCTTTCTTTCCTTCCTTTGCCCTTTTCCCTCTTCTCAGCCCTTCAGCCTTTTATTTTTCACAATGCAATCTAGTGAAAGACCGCCCCATGGAAGGTTTCATATACAAGAAATTACTATTTTTATGCACTCTCCCTTAGGGTACGCTCAAGCACAATCCATACTTTTGTGGGCATTTTTTTCCTATAATATGTTTGTAGCCGGAATGTGGAACCAGCTCTGAGAAAATTAAACAGAACAAGAGAAGGCATGTGCCCCACAATTAAAGGAAACACTCCAAGTAGCAATGGGAACCCAACAGGACAGTGTGCTGTGCCAAGCGAAAAATGTGCAGCTGGAAAATCTGCCAAGTGTCCCTGATTTGTAAAGATTTTTTTTCCATATTTAGGTAAATTAATGTAATTATTTAATGCCTCCTGCAATGGTAATAGGATTGTGCTTGGGCCCTTTCAACATATGGTGCTGGCACCAGAATCCTCTTTGAGAGAGGAAAAAGGTGGGGGCAGAGCAAGGCCCAGATCACATTTGCTGGGTTTCATGTTGGAGGTCTGCCTGGCCCTCAGCCAGCATGAGAGGACTGGGACAATTGATTAAGGTCCCTTTACAAGTTGGTGGGTACAGCAGGCACAAATGCCACCTACTGCCATGATTTATGCTCCTTCCCCAATAACCCTGCACACTCCTTTGGGAAGCCTGGACTTTGAATTTGGAATCCACCTGTGTGCAGCCTCTTTCTTCCCTAGGACTTCCAAAAGTTACTGAATGAAGAGGAGGCTGAGTTTCTTTGCTTTCTCTTAAGCCACCCCGTTTCCAAGGACGCCACCATTTTTAGTTCCCTGATTTGAGTGCAGGGATGTCTAGGAGAATTGTACAGATTGTCCCATACTCAAAAATTTTGTGTTGAAAACCATACATAGCAGACGGAAAACCCACTTAAATCCAAAATTTGGATGAATTCTTTTGAATATAGCCTCTAATAACAGAGGCCCATGAGGACACAGGCCACATACATTGCCCAAAAGACAACAGTATAAACAGTAGCCTTTAATTTAAAAAAATTAGAATATTTAGTTTATGCACGCAAAGAGTATAAGATATATTGCCTGTTTTGCACAATGTTTATAACCTCAGAAAGGAGATGAGATAATAAATGATATAATTCTGCTAGGCATCCCTGTACATAGGTCAGGGAACTAAAAATGGTTACAACCTTGCAAACAGGGTGGCCTAAGAGAAAGCAAAGAAACTCAGCCTTTCCTCTCCCAGGAAGTTTTCAAAGTCCTAAGAAAGAGGTTGCAGGCAGGTCGGTTGCAAATGCAAAGACCATGCTTCCCAAAGGAGCGTGCAGCATTATTGGAGAAGGAGCGTTTTTCTCCTAAAACAATCATAAACAAAGGAAGACAACGAATGGGGTAGTGTGGACCCTTGTCTCCATGCTATAGAAAGTTCAGGGAAATAAATGATTGCATGCCACAGTTGAAACTGCCTTAGAGGACTGGGTAGGACTTGCTTCCTCAGATAGAAGGGAAAGATCCATTTCAGGTAGTTTATACAAAGTTCGGGAAGCAGGAATAAAAATGATGTGGTTAGGGTTTTATGAGGAGTGGAGTAAAGAGTACCTTCAGGGTAGGAGGGGAAAATGAGATTGGATAAGCAACCTTGGAGAGCTGTAAAAGCAAGTTTTCTAAGGATAAAAAAAAAAAAAAAAAAAAGCTGTTGGCCGTGTGTGGTGACTCACACCTGTAATCCCAGCACTTGGGGAGGCCAAGGTGGGTGGATGACTTGAGGTCGGGAGTTCGAGACCAGCCTGACCAACATGGTAAAACCCCATCTCTACTAAATACAAAAAAAATTAGGCAGGCATGGTGGCACATGCCTGTAATCTCAGCTACTCAGGAGGCTGAGGTAGGAGAATCACTTGAACCTAGGAGGCGGAGGTTGCAGTGAGTCGAGATAGCGCCATTGCACTCCAGTCTGGGCAACAAGAGCAAAACTCCATCTCAAAGAACAACAAAAAAAAGCTGTTACATGCTCCAAGATCTCTAAACTCTCATTTTTCTGTGACAGTTAACTTTCAACTCACAATGCCATTATCCTTCTTCCAGGATAATTTCTATTTCCCCTCTAGGGATCAGTCAAGGAATTGATGCTTCTGTGAGTCTCACAGTGGTTGAAGGAATGGCCCCCAGTGGACATCCTCAGCTTCCTACCTTCTTATGTTGATGAGAATAGCCTAGGCTGGAAGCCAGCATCTGAATCAGAGGGCCCTAAAGTCATGAGAAGTGACCAAGTGGCCAGTTCCATGTGGGATTGTTCCATGTTTATCTCAGATGCCATGGCAGTTTGTAGCCAGAAGAGCTGGACTGTGGTATATATGGATATTGGCTCTGAACTGATAGCTGCATTTTTCAAAGTGTAAATCCGAAATCTAGGTTAAGGCACTGAGAGAACCCTTCCAGAGTCTTGGGGGCCCATGAAAGACTTTCCAATTCTTGAATTTAGACCACTTCTTCATTATTTCCAGACACATTCAAAACTGCACATACTTCTAGAAGTGGGGTTCAGTGTTTTCTTCCGATGTGACATCCTTTCCACAACTTTGTTCATAACAGTCTGATAAATTAATGTAATTATTTGATGCTTCTTGCAATGGTAACTGGATTGTGCTTAGATAGACCCTTTCAGCATATGGTACTCTTTGGGGTAAGAAAAAGCAGGGACATATCAAGGCTCAGATCAAATTTGCTTGTTTTCCTTCCACCAGGAAAACAAAGAAAAGGAAAGAAAAGGACTGTACTTCAAAAAATGCCAAACATGAGAGCGTGTGATGAAATATCCATCTGCACTGTGGAAGCCTGACATCTTGATGCATTGAGACCTAGGGGCCAGTAGGTGCCTAACCAATATGTATTCATCGAATATGAGCTGAATGAGTAAATGAATGAAATTGTAAAAGTCCTGGATTCTGAACCTGAGCTTGTCTTTAACACGCTGTATTGTTGTCAAGTCACATCTCCTCTGGGATTCTCTCTTCATTTGCTAAATGGGTATATTTCTTTTTTTTTTTTCACTTAAATAAATAAATTAATCAAATGAGATTATGGGTGCAAGAATCCAGCTACTGCAGTTGGTGCTTTACAAAGGAAAAGGATGACCATCAGTACTGCTGTGTACATATATTCTTGGAGGAGTCAGTTAAACAGTCTGACTAGCTATGGCATTCAAGACACCACCCAAACAACAGAGGGATTTTCCCCATCATGTCTTCTGACACTAGATCTCAAAGCAGATGTGAACAGTTTTGATTGCTTTTTCTGTATAGGCAAGATAATGTAAAGTGTGAGAGATCATCAATGACTAAAGACCTTTCATTCTAGGAAGGCTCCCTCAAGTCCATTAGGAGTCTTAACACCTGAGTTTTATTATTCTGATAATTATCAGTTTCCATGATTTTAGCAGTTCTCTGACCCAAGGAAGGCTGAAAATATATCAGAATAAGATCTTTGTAGAACACCTATCTACTCATTTATTAACTAATTCACTCATTCAGTGACATTTTTGAGCTGTTGCTCTGTTTTGATGATATGCTCCATGACAGATTTTTTAAACACCGTTCTCAATAAACTTACAGTTGTGTTGGAATAGATATTATTTTAAGTCACATCTTCATGGAACTCGTAATAAATTGGTATTATTTGCAATGTTAAGAAGGATTCTGAGGTCACAGAAAGAATGACAAAAATGTTATAATCTACACACAGTATTTCCAGTGGGTATAGTAGGGGAAAGCAACCATATATTTCCTACACATAAATGAATGTAAAAAGAAGGCAATGTTCTTCAATCTTAGGACTTAATGTTACTGTATTGATATAATACCAGCTGCTCTCAAAATAATCCCCAAAATATAATGGCATAAACATAATAGAAGTTTACATTACACTCACATAAAGTCTGAACTGGATCTTCCTCACTGGCCATTAGCTTGTCTCCAGGTGGTGATTCAGGGATTCAGGTTTCTTTTATTTTGTGGCTCTGTGATCTTTAACATGGAATTTCTAGGTGATTGTGTTCTTCTGTAGGAAGCTAGCAGAAGAAAAAAGGAGGGGGATTGCAGGCACCCCTGCTTCTCAAGTTCTTTGGTCAGAAAGAGTCACCCAGTACCTTTGCTCACATTCCGATAGTGACGTTCCACAGCCCCATATGGGTGCAGGAAGACAGGGAAACATAGCCCTGGCTGGGAAGCAGTTTCCTAGCAACCAGACAGTAACTTTGGTGAAGAGGAAGCCATCTCTTCACAGTATCCTGATTTCTCCCAATCATGTTTGCTTGAGCTCATTTTTGTCTTTTCTTCAATGAACTTGAACCTGACACCCTTTATCCAGTCTAAATCCCTGTATATAGAGACTGTTCTCATTCAGCTTCTAAGACAATCATTTCTAATTCCCTTCTGACTTGCTATGGAGCAAAACTAAGAGACAGATCACACCTCTTCATGTTCAGGGCTCTGCCAGGTGTTGTCAGGCGGAGCTGTTTAAGGAAAAATACCCAGCGGAATAGACAACCATGAAGCTCCCTGTGACTTGGCCCCAGGGAGAATGCAAGGACCTGAGCCTCTGCTCCTTAAGCCCTTTACTGCGACTGGACCTTTACAACTCAATGTTTGAAGCTGTGGGACTGCTTAAATAAACATGCTATTCTAACAGTGCCTAGCAGCCCAATATACAATTAATTTTACTGTATCTTGCAAGCCATATGGAGCCTTTATTGCAGAGGACAGCATCAGATCTTTGTATAAATACTAGCAGATAATTTTATATAATTTCATTGTGGTTAAGCGGTGTTTTTTTCTTTCTTTTTAATTTAACCCCTGTGATTGCTAATTATGAGGCTCCTCCTGATTTCTTCATCACCCTGTCCCATGAAGCATAAAGGAGAATCACTGAGTGACCGAGTCATCCGCACTGATTCCTCTGGAGTGTCTCTCTCTAGCAGTTAACTGTAGCGTTTTTTCTGGAGCAGGAACAAGGATGAAACCAGCATCTGGACTCTGCTGCGGAATTGGGCTACCCAGGCAAAGCCAGGAATATGTGTCTTCCTCCACTCTCTTTCACAGACTCTCCACTCCAGGGGAGCAGGCAGAATGACTCAGTGAAAAGAGAAAGCCAAGACTGGGTTTATATCCAAGCTCTCCCTTTACTTGCTGTGTGAACTTGGCCACGAGGCAACTTCTATGAATCTTATTTACTCACTTATAAAATGGGAATGCTAATTCCCCCTTTTTGAGTTGTTGAAAGGTTGACTTGAGCTAAACTAGCATAGTACCTGTGGAACATCATGGGGTCAGGTATCTATCTATTAGGGCACAGTGATGAAATTTCTTATAACAAGAAACTCCTTAGCTCTGTGCCTTAAGACCATCTAAGTTATTCCTCACTTACTCAAAGTCCAGTGAGGGTGTTTCTGGTAGGGGAGCTCTTCAGAGTGACTGTCTTTCAGGGGGTGTCTTGAGAAGTCAGCTTCTATACTGTGTGTCTCCTCCTCTTCCTCCTCCTCCTCCTCCTCCTCCGTCTCCTCCTCCTCCTACTCCTCCTACTCCTTCTTTTTCCTCTTCGTCTTCTCCTTTTAGATGGAGTTTTGCTCTTGTCGCTCAGGCTGGAGTACAGTGGTGCAATCTCAGCTCACTGCAACCTTCACCCCCCAGGTTCAAGTGATTCTCCTGCCTCAGCCTTTCGAGTAGCTGAGATTATAGCCACGTGCCACCACGCCTGGCTAATTTTGTATTTTTAGCAGAGAAAGGATTTCTCCATGACTGATCTTTGAACTCCTGACCTCAGGTGATCCTCCCATCTCTGCCTCCCGAAGTGTTGAGATTACAGGTGTGAGCCACTGCACCTGGCTCTAGGCTGTCTTTTATAGCCTTGGAGGACAAGAGAGAAAAAGGTGGTGGAAGAGACTGTAGGAGGCATTCCGGCCAGCCCTGAACATGGTGCATACATCATTTTTGCTTATGGTTCATTGGCCAGAATCAGTCAAGGCTCCCACTTAAATGCAATGGGTAGAAGTGTGAATATGGGAAATGTAGTTTAGCTGAATAGAAGAAAAGGGAATGGGACATGAATGAACACCAGCAGCATCTGCTACAGCAATCAATAAAGACAATGCTCCTCCCCTTCCTCTCTGGAGTCTATGTTCCCCCGGAGCCAGCACATAAGCTTTGAATATCCCTGCAGACACCCTCGCCTGCCTCCTGCTTGATGTCTCTTGCTCTGCACCCTACTGTGCTGGGTTCTGCCTCCTCTTGCAGACTGGCACATGATACTGCATCTTGGGCAAGGGATGACTCTCTGAGTAGCCACCGATGGGACAGATGAAGTGACCTGGAAGCAGTCAATCTTTATCAATGAGAAATAAAAGAGAGAGCTGGGCAGATAAATCTCCCTTCTTCCTCTCTCCTGGGAAGTGCCCTTGTGTGCAGTCTGTCCTTGCAGCCGAGGACAGTCTGCATGTCACTTTGTGGTGCATTACAAAGTGGTGGTCAACGCACTAAGGTGCGTACCGCATTGCTTCAGACCTTCCTCGTGTCTCACCCTCGCCATTCTGTGCTCATACATCCCACATGAAGTACGGCATCCCGGTGGTTGCCATAGACTCTATTTGCCAGATGACTAGGGCTAAGGGTGCTGTCCTTCCATTATTAATTATCTATTCTATTATTGATCCTCTCCAGCTCTTAGGTCCTGAGTTCTGATAGCACCGAGCTAGTTTCAGATCCTCAAATGAGGCACTCCTTGCTCTTGTCACCCCTAGGTCTTTGCCCAAGCTCTTCCTTCTGCGGGAGGACCTCTTCACTGTAAAACAGCTGCTTTTCCAGCTCCTGTTCAAGATATTCATCTTCGGTGACTTCCAAGTAGACCCAATCTCTCCCGTGATTTAGCTGCCTGCACAGTACAAGCAACCTAGTAGATGACTTAAAATAGTTTTTCAATATATGAGTGATGTTCTTGCTTCTTTACTTAGGAGACCCTCCTGTATGTGCCTTTCAACGCAGAGCTATAATAATAATATTTATAATGATAACCAAAAAATCATCCTTATTAAGCACCTGCTCTGTGCCAGCCTGTGCTGGCCATTTCATAGTTGTTTATTGGCTTCTGTATTCCTCCCAGTTGCCCTGCAAGGTGGATAAGTGATTTGCTCAAGGTCGTGGTTAATGAGTGGCAGCGCTCGGATTTGAACCCAGCCTAGTCTGATTCCCAAGCATGTTCTACTATTTTTTACTCCAAAATGCTGCCGGTATTGACGCTCCTGAATGATCCGACAGCCGCAGGCCAAACCATCCCACAGGCCGTGGAATCACATGGATGGACAAGAAACGTCCTTGCCCCTTGGCCTGTGCGTTCTCGGGTGGAGTCCGTCTGCTGGGTGCGCTGCTTCCTTTCAGGGCTGTGCGGACTTTCCTTCGCTGCATGGATCAGGATGCAAGATGGACTTCCCCCCACCCTCCGAATCAGTCTGTTCCTCCTGGGGCCATTCAGCTGACAGCTGCGGAAAGGACAGCGCCTGCTGAAAAAGGGTCCATAATTTCCCTCTGGCAAGAGACGGCAGCCCAACTTTGGAGGGGACAATTAGCGTGCTCTCAGCTGGAACAATGGGGAGCAGCAACAGATGCTTCTCGTCCCAGGGACGCTCCGAACCGCAGCCTCCTGCTAATGGGAGGCTTTCTTCTTCCCTGCCCGGGAAACCTGGCAGCCTTGCCAGCAGCTCGGGTAGGGTGGGGGTGGGGTTGGCTGCTGAGCTGGGAGGAGAGCGGCATTTTCAGCGCAAACCAGAGGAGCCGGGCCTGCAGGAGTCAGTCACGGCTCTCTCGGGGGCTGGTGCGCCACCCCACCTTCCTCCCGGATGAGCAAGGAACCAGAGCCATTTCTACTCTGAAGCAGGGTTTTGGCAAACTCAGAAAATGTTGCAAGATGGTTAAGAGCCAGAAATCCACAGCGGACCCACGTGAGTCTGAGGCCCAGAATGGCCATTGACTAGCTGTTGCCCTCGGAAAAATTTTTAACTTCTCTAAGCCTCTGTTTCCCCATTTATAAAACGAGGAAATAGTAGTATGTACATTACATATTTATTTTGGGAGATGAAATAAAATAATATGTGAAAACACTTCCTTTACAGTGAAAGTGCTGAAAAATACCTTTAGCGTCAAGCTCTCTCTACAAAGAACTGTTTGTGTTGTAGGTGCCTTTGTCTCTAGGCGCTAGTACACAATCGCTCCTCAATAAATACATAATCAAGCCAAGCGTAATGGCTCAGGCCTGTAATCCCAGCACTCTGGGAGGCCAAGGTGGGAGGATCGCCTGAGGCCAGGAGTTCAAGACCAGCCTGAGCAATATTGCAAGACCCCGTCTCAAAAAAAAATCATAATAATAATTAAATTAAAAAATAAAAAATTCGTCAGGCATAATGGCACATACCTGCAGTCCTAGGAGAGGCTGAAGAAGGAGGATCACTTGAGCCCAGGAGTTCGAGGCTATAGTGAGCTGTGATCAAGTCACTGCATTTACGCATACATAATCAGATTTAGAGCCATTTAGAACTAGAGGAACTTTTTAAAATCCTCTAGCTTAATGATATTCAGGTTGTTTACTTGGAGGTTTAGGGGATCTGGAGACGTTCTTTTGAATATTTATTAACCATATTGTGGAAATTTAAAAAAATCAGCTGCTCATAAGTTAATAAAATACACTTTAGCTTATTGGTGACCCCAAACATGTTAAATTGTGTTACCAGGATAACTTACATCTCTGAAGATTCAGAATGAGGCTTAAGTTGCTGTTTTGGTTAAACTGAAGAATATGAGATTGAAAAATAAGCATTTGCTATCTGAAAGTGTTTGTGAAAATCTCCTCGTTTTGCATGAAACAAAATTCAAAAATAAATTACATGATCATAGCAAATATAAAGTTGGCTCTTTCTTCCATTACTGTAGATTTCAATGTTTGGTTTACATCGAGGCCTACTACTGTTCTTATTTATATACGTAAATGCTATATGTTTGAAAATACTATAACATACATGAATACTAATTAAGTTCTACCATTTTCTTAATATATTGGGGTTCCTTGCACGATGTCACAGCTTAAAAATAAAATCCAAAAACTATTGATTGTCTTCATTCCCTTAATTTTGAAGATATGATTCCAGATGCAGAGAGGAAATTTGTTCGCCTAAAAATCACTGGTGTGGAACTGTAGCCCGTAAAAACACTCCTTTACTTCTCTTTTTCCAGGCACCCTCCGTCATTTCCCATTCAGAATCAGTGTCACCAATTTATTTCTGACTTCCAGGATGAAAAGCAAAATGACCTCAACAACATCTACAAGGCACCGTGAAATCCACCTACCAGCTGGGTGCAGTGGCCTGTGCCTGTGGTCCCAGCTCCCTGGGAGGCTGAGGTGAGAGGATCACTGGAGCACAGGAGATTGAGGCTGCAGTGAGATATGAATGATCATACCGCTGTCTCTGCAGCCCGGGTGACGGAGCAAGACCCTGTTTCCAAAACAACAAACAAACAAACAAAAACTTAGTGCTGAGTTAGTACTCAGTTAGTTTTCAGTGATTCTGGCCATGTTGTGGCCCCATCAGAATATTTTGACCCAGTATCAGAGGGTAGAAAACCCTAGATGTGGGATCCAAAACTAACCTGCTACTTAGCCTCGCCAACCTTCAGAGTCCAGATTTCAGGAGCTCTAGCTAAGCCTCTAAGGCTGGTTCGGGGAATGATAATAAATTCCTTTCTGCTCTCCTTATTTTTTCTTCAGCCTGCCTTTTTTCCTCCCTGTTTCTTCCTCCCTCCCTCCCTCCCTCCCTCCCTTCCTTCCTTCCTTCCTTCCTTCCTTCCTTCCTTCCTCCCTCCCTCTTTTCCTTCTTTCCTTCCTTCCTCCTTTTCTTCCTTCCTCCCTCCCTCTCTCCTTTCCTTCCTTCCTACCTTCTTTTCCTTCCTTCCTTCCTTCTTTCCTCCCTTCCTTCCTCCCTCCCTCCTTTCCTTCCTTCCTCCCTCCCTCCCTCTCTTCCTCTTTCCCTCCTTCCCTCCCTTCCTTCCTTCTTTTCTTCTTTCTGTCCTTCCTCCCTCCCTTATTCCTTCTTTCCTTATTTCCTTCCTCCCTCCCTTCTTTTCTTATTTCCTTCCTTCCTCCCTCCCTCTTTCTCTCCCTCCTTCCTTCCATCCCTTCCTCCCTCCTTCCTTCCCCTTCTCTTTTCCTCTCTTCCTCCCTTCCTTCCTCAAATATCAGTTGAGCATTTTCTAAGGCCAAAAACTGTTCTTATAGGATGTTAAATGAAATTTCTGTTCTAAAGGTGTTCACATTCTAATGGGGGAGACGTGTAAGAAATAAACATACATAAATAAGTCTCATAATAACAGTATAAATGTATTTAAAATGATGAAGATGCCCATTGCTGCCTCAGCTGGGCGTATCCCTCTCTTGACGCACCTCACACTGCCAAGAGGGTCCCCTGACGGGGCTCAGTGGCACCACTTGCCACTATGAAGGGCAGCAGAGCACTGGGCTGTCACTATTCCTCAATCCCTTGTTTGGAAGAGCAGCTGGTCTCGCTCCATCTGAGGTGCACTTCAGACGTGTTACCCCCCGCATCAGCCTGAGTACATGGCATGTTGTCTTCAATGGCTACTCTCAGGATTCCACCGCGGCAGGCTTTCTGGGAAGCTCTGACTTTGTGTTGGGATAACTTCTTGAGTGAGGTTGTGGGGTGCAAAGCTGGGAGGGCAGAGGGACATGGTTACTCACTCCCACTGAAGGTAGAAAGGATCCCTGTGGCAACTGATCAGGGCTACTGGCCACTGCTTGGAGAACCTCTCACACCAAGTCTCGGCTTCCAGTGTGTTAGGGATAAGTGGGCAGCTGCTCTGGCACCCTCCAGCAGATGCCATCCTGTGACCCCCATGAGCAGTGACCTTGGCTTATCTGAATCACTTCAAGGAACATGGCTGCCTGGTCACTCACTCAGAAATAAAAAAGCCTAGAGACACAGCAGTGAATAGGACAGAGACCTCTCTCCACATGAAACCTCCTTTCCTATGGGAAGAAAGATGAGTAAGAAACCCATTGTTGATGGTCAGCTTTATGTATCGACTTGGCTATAGTATCCAGTTATTCAATGAAACACTAATCTAGGTGTTACTATGAAGGTATTTTGTAGATGTGGTAAACATCTGCAATCAACTGATTTTATATAAAGAAGATTGTTCTTAACAGTCTGGTTGGGCCTCGTCTAATCAGTTGAAAGACCTTAATAGTAAAACTGAGGTTTCCCTGAGGAAGAAGAAAATCTGCATGTGGACTGCAGTGTCAGCTCCTGCACAAGGATTTCCAGCTGGCTGAGCTGCCCTACAGATTTTGGACTTGCCAGCCCCCAAAATCACAGAAGTCAATTCCTTGAAATAAATCTCTCTATAGATGTGGTGTCTCTCTCTCTCTCTGTGTGTGTGTGCATGTGCGTGTGTGCATGTGTGTGTGTGTGTGTCTATATATGTATATCATAACAGTATACATATATATATATATATATATATATACACACAATATATATGGTTACATATATATTCTATATTCTATGGTTCTATTTCTCTAGTAGAACTCTAACTAATAAACCAGTCAACAATTGCAACAACAGTAAGAATAAGACGTAATCAGAGCAGGAGAGAGCTCTAAAGGAAATAAAAAGGGCAATGTGATATAAGGTAGTGGTGAAGACTACTTTGGGGAGGGTTGCAGGGAAGCATCTCAGAAAATATTTGACTTGAGACCTGGAAGATGAGGAAGAGCCGGTCAATGAAGATTATGAGAGAAAAGTACAAGACAATGAATCAGCAGGTGCTAATGCAGGGGTGAGTAGAAGGGCTGCTTCTCCAGTGAGGCTGGAGCAAGAGGAGTGATGGGAGGGAGGAGGGACAGACAGAGGCTAGATAGTCTGGGAACAAGCATGTAGATGCCGTTCTAGTGCAGCCATAGGAGAGTTTTAAGCAGGGACTTTAGGAAATCCACTGGGCACGAGTTTCTTTATTTGTAAAGGGGAGACTTTCATTCCCTACCAGGCTCTTTTACAGATCGGCTTTGAGGATCACATGCAAATATGGTGTGTAAAAAAGTCTTCAAAAACAGAATGTGCATGCCCAAGGTGACAGAAGACTTTTATTAAGCAAGGAGGATGAATTGAACTTGTGGAGGCAGGAGCACAGGTCCTCTTGGATTAAATGCAAATCTACTACAAAGCGTGATCTACTTTGGCTTCCCGGGGATACATCGGGGCGTGGCTGTTCACACACCTTAGCTTTTCCAGCTACGCTGAGAAGGGTATTCCACAGCCATGCTGAGAGATCTTCTCTGAGCAGCCCTCTGACTGATGACTGCCCCTCCCCTAAATGAGTTCCTTCTGCTTCCAGTCCTTGGAGATCAACAAGTTGATTTATACTCACCACCAAATCAAGATGAAGCAAGTGAGAGTGGCCCTCACCTTCCACTCTCCATATCATCACCCTTCAAAGAGCTAGAATCTGGTCTTAGTGGAAGGAAAGTATTAGACAAGACATATCCTGGGACAAAGAAGTAACAGTGATTTTTACTGGTGCACATAGTTTAAAAGACCATGGCTGTTTCTATACTAAGGTATGGTTGAATCCAGAAGAGCAAATTAATGCCATCAAGAATGTTTCCCCTTTGCCATGTCTCCTTTTTCTGTTGTATTTGGCTCCATTTTCAGACATCTCTTCCCTTGGAGAAGCAGCACGGCACTAGTAATTGAACCAACTCTAAGAGAAAGAGAGATCCCCTCTGGCCAATAACTCCTTATGATTCCATATTTCACTTGGGTCCCTTGCCAGTACATTTGTAACCAGTTGGCAAGATTTCCCATGAGGAAACTAGAGGATTTCCAGTGCAGCCCATGGACCTTTGGTCCATCCAACTTTCCTTAACACTTTTTGTTGATGTGGCCTATGCCTCATCTCTGTTCCATCTCAGTACATTGAAGGATGTTTCAAAAATTTATTGCTGACTTAGGAGACATGAACAGAGTGTTAAAGGGTTGTGGGATATGACACAGAGTTGGCTTCAAGCCAAGAGGTTCTGATGAAGCAGAGATCATGAGGCCATTGTAGTTTGATTTTGTGCTTATGCAGGAACGAAGAGGGGAGAGGGGAGAGGCTTTCCCTATATCATTGTTTCCTCTTTCTAAGAATCCTCCGTGTCCAGAATCATGACAGCAGCTCAAGGAATCAGAACTCCAAAGGACTTTAAACAAATCTTTCCTGTGTATAGGATAGGTTTAAACTTAAACCACACAGAGTTACATTGCTTTTCATTTGTTTATCTATTTTAATTTTATTGCTAATATGTATAATACGTATAAAAATTAAGCTTGTATCTACATAAAGGAAAACCTTACAAATAAATGCACAGTGCCCCTTTAAAATCCCTTCTTTTGAACCCTGGTCTCCTCTCACCTCCACAGAGGTAGTCACTGTTACCAATTTGAGATGTAAACATCCAAGTCTTCTTCTATCATTTGCATATGGAGAATTCACATCCTTCTGGAAAATAAAAAATATTGTTTTATGATCAAATGATTTAATATACAGTGTTCAGCTGTATATATTACACAAAAATTTGTTTTTTCCCCCAACGAGCCTTTTGTCTTAAAGAAGACCCCATGTTGACAAATTCACATTCACTTCATTATATTTAACAACTATGTAGGTATCATGGTTTATTTAACCTGTTGATGAATGCCTAATTTGTTACTCATTTTTTCATCTAATACAAGCTGTGTTACAGTGAACATCTTACATGTGCTTTTCATGCACATGCATTTTTCTAGGCTAGATATTGAGAGGTGAATTCCTGGACTATAGGGTAAGCCCACTTTTCATTTTAGAAGATATGTTCAAATTAATCACCCTTTAACATGGCTGTACCGATTGCCACTCCTGCCAGTCTACAAATTCTTTAAAGAATCATTTTCTTTGTATCTTGGCCGGTATGGGTGTTCAGACTCTATTTTCCTTATTTGTCCTCTTGTCCAGTTGCTTCCAGTCTTGGCATCCCTGTTGATAGAGCCGAAAGTACACTTTGGCTTTGCTAAGCACACAGAGGTAATTGATCAGACAAGTAGCCGACAGCTTGGCTTCCATCGCACAGTCTTCCGGAGAATGCTTTGCTTGTTGTCTGTTTCCTGATGCAGTAAAGGCTGCTCAAAACCAAGCAGCTATTGACTGGGGCTTGGAATTATCTTTGTTATAAAGATATTTGACTTAAAATACAATTCCGCTTCTATATTAGGCGAACATTTATCTTACGTGTAGCTTCCCATATATTTCTTTTTTCTATTGTATTCTAGCTTTAAAATAATACAACAGAAATTTTCTAAAAAACTAAATGAAAATCAAACTACACTGCAATTAGCATGGATAAAATGGAAGTATAGGTATTGATTTTGACAGCCAACTATCACATGGGTCAACTCTTCACACAAATACTGGGTTGCTGCTCCATTTTTAGCTGTAAAGAAACCACTAATAATCTGGCTCAATAAACAGGCACATTGAAGAACTGATCTAAGAGAATCTTCCATCTGATTTCTGGTACACATTTTCCCGTTAACTTTTAACATATGTAGCCCGCAGGCATGCTACACACAAATCTCCAGCCTTCCAAAGAGCCAATGATCAGTCACAGAAACGTGTAAAGATTTGAGAACACGTGCAATTTTCACTTTATATGTTTTCAGTGAGCAACTATTCCGAAGGTACTTTTCTCACCACTTGGCTGTAAAAAAATCTTCAATGCGGTGGCACTCTGACAAAGTTACACATTTAATGAACACACAACCCTAAGGAATATTTCTTCAGATTTGATAACTGCTTCACTGGCATTCAAAGACATGCTAACTAGAGATGATGAAGCTAGTTGGAAATAATTCTCCAGTTCACCTAATTATAACAGAAAGTCTCCAACATTCTGTTCTACCTTGTTCAACATTTATTGAAGAATGGGCATGGGCTGTGTTTATGCTTGATCAGTAGAGAAAGAAGTTAGTAACCCAACAATTAATGTAAATAAGCATCCATTGAGAATGTTTACATAACCTGTTGTTTTTCTCTGATCCCCTACATAATTTGCTGTATTTCTTCCTCCTTTGGACAGATCCCTCTAAATGGCATATGCTGTCGTAAGGCTTGTCTCTTAGATTCCTTAAGGGGAAAGACCTATCTTTCTTCAGTGACCCCCATGGCTCCCATTATCAAGGTATGGGATTTAACAGGCACTGAAAAAATATTGGTTAAACTGTTGGACACCTCAGGAATTCCCATTTACCAATCAAATTAAATATACTACCCAGAAAATATTCTTATCAATTCACAAAGCAATTTTTCAAAAGCACCTGCAAATATTTAAAAGGTAATTCCAAGTTACTTCCTGTGTTTGAAAATATCACCATAAATTATCCTAAAAATTATGAACAGTAATGAGCGTGCTTGAAGTTAAGAAGATAATACAGGTTCACACTGCATACTCCTAGTCTAAACACGTAGCAATAATAGACATATTGGTTAGAATAATAGGCAAATCCTTATACCTGATAAGAGAAGAAATGAAGGAGGGTGACTTCTGGGTTGGCTGATTCAGTGACTGATCAGCATCAAGGGCCCGAATTCTTTTTATTTTTCAGCACTTCCCTCCTCAGTATGTTGGCTTTGTCTTCAGATTGACTCCCTCAAGGTCACAAAATAGCAGCTGCTACACCTCACATCACCTTACATCAACATTCTTTTTTTGTTTTTTAATTTGGGCTTTTCTTTCTTTTTATTTATTTACTTATTTATTGCATTTTAGGCTTTGGGGTACATGTGAAGAACATGCAAGATTGTTGCATAGGTACACACATGGCAGTGTGATTTGCTGCCTTCCTCCCCTTCACCTATATCTGGCATTTCTCCTCATGCTATCACTCCCCACCTCCCCACCACTCCATCCCTCCCCCATTTCCCCCCAACATATCCCAGTGTGTAGTGCTCCCCTCCCTGTGTCCATGTGTTCTCATTGTTCAACACCCGCCTATGAGTGAGAACATGCGGTGTTTGATTTTCTGCTCTTGTGTCAGTTTGCTGAGAATGATGGTTTCCAGGTTCATCCATGTCCCTACAATGGACACAAACTCATCATTTTTCATGGCTGCATAATATTCCATGGTATATATGTACCACATTTTCCCTGTCCAGTCTATCATCAATGGGCATTTGGGTTGGTTCCAGGTCTTTGCTATTGTAAACAGTGCTGCAATGAACATTCGTGTGCATGTGTCCTTATAGTAGAACAATTTAAAACCCTTTGGATATATACCCAGTAATGGGATTGCTGGGTCAAATGGAATTTCTATTTCTAGGTCCTTAAGGAATCACCACACTGTCTTCCACAATGGTTGAACTGATTTACACTCCCACCAACAGTGTAAAAGTGTTCCTATTTCTCCACATCCTCTCCAGCATCTGTTGTCTCCAGATTTTTTAATGATCGCCATTCTAACTGGTATGAGATGGTATCTCAAGGTAGTTTTGATTTGCATTTCTCTAATGACCAGTGATGATGAGCATTTTTTCATATGTTTGTTGGCCTCATGTATGTCTTTTTTTGTAAAGTGTCTGTTCATATCTTTTGCCCAATTTGAATGGGCTTGTTTGTTTTTTTCTCGTAGATCTGTTTTAGTTCTTTGTAAATTCTGGATATCAGCCCTTTGTCAGGTGGGTAAACTGCAAAAATTTTTTCCCATTCTGTTGGTTGCCAATTCACTCTAATGACTGTTTCTTTTGCTGTGCAGAAGCTGTGGAGCTTGATTAGGTCCCATTTGTCTATTTTGACTTCTGTTGCCAATGCTTTTGGCATTTTGGTCATGAAGTCCTTGCCTACGCCTATGTCCTGAATGGTTTTGCCTAGATTTTCTTCTAGGGTTTTTAAGGTGTTAGGTCTTATGTTTAAGTCTTTAATCCATCTGGAGTTAATTTTAATGTAAGTTGTCAGGAAAGGGTCCAGTTTCTGCTCTCTGCACATGGCTAGCCAGTTTTCCCAACACCATTTATTAAACAGAGAATCCTTTCCCCATTGCTTGTTTTTTTCCAGTTTGTCGAAGATTGGATGGCTGTAGATATGTTGTGTTGCCTCCAAGGCCTCTGTTCTGTTCCATGGGTCTATATGTCTGTTTTGGTACCAGTACCATGCTGTTTTGATTACTGTAGCCTTGTAGTATAGTTTGAAGGCTGGTAGTGTGATGCCTCCTGCTTTGTTCTTTTTGCTTAGAATTGACTTGGCTATGCGGGCTCTCTTTTGGTTCCATATGAAGTTTAAGGTGGTTTTTTCCAGTTCTGCGAAGAAGGTCATTGGTAGCTTGATGGGGATAGCATTCAATCTGTAAATTACTTTGGGCAGTATGGCCATTTTCACGATATTCATTCTTCCTAATCATGAACATGGAATGTTTCTCCATCTGTTTGTGTTCTCTTTTATTTCGTTGAGCAGTGGCTTATACTTCTCCTTGAAGAGGTCCTTTACGTTCTTTGTTAGTTGTATTCCTAGGTATTTTATTCTCTTTGTGGCAATTTTGAACAGAATTTTGTTCTTGATTTGGCTCTCTTTAAGTCTGTTATTGGTGTATAGGAATGTTTGTGATTTTTGCACATTGATTTTGTATCCTGAGACTTTGCTGAAGTTGCTTATCAGTTTCAGGAGATTTTGGGCTGAGATGACAGGGTCTTCTAGATATACAATCATGTCGTCTGCAAATAGAGACAATTTGACTTCCTCCTTTCCTATTTGAATACCCTTTATTTATTTTCCTTGCCTGACTGCTCTGGCTAAACTTCCGGTACTATATTGAATAGGAGTGGTGAGAGCGGGCATGTGCCCGCTCTTTGTCTAGTGCCAGATTTCAAAGGGAATGCTTCCAGTTTTTGCCCATTCAGTATGATATTGGCTGTTGGTTTGTCATAAATAGCTTTTATTATTTTGAGATACATTCCATGAATACCTTGTTTATTGAGGGTTTTTAGCATAAAGGGCTGTTGAATTTTGTCAAAGGCCTTCTCTGCATCAATTGAGATAATCATGTGGTTTTGTCTTTGGTCCTGTTTATGTGGTGAATTATGTTTATAGACTTGCGTATGTTGAACCAGCCTTGCATCCCCGGGATGAAGCCTACTTGATCATGGTGGATAAGCTTTTTGATGTGCTGTTGCAATTGGCTTGCCAGTGTTTAATTGAAGATTTTTGTATCTATGTTCATCATGGATATTGGCCTGAAGTTTTCTTTTCTTGCTGAGTCTCTGCTGGGTTTTGTTATCAGGATGATGTTTGACTCATAAAATGATTTGGGAAGGATTCCCTCTTTTTGGATTATTTGGAATAGTTTCAGAAGGAATGGTACCAGCTCCTCTTTGTATGTCTGGTAGAATTTTGCTGTGAACCCATCTGGACCTGGGCTTTTTTTGGGTGGTAGGCTCTTAATAGCTGCCTCAACTTCAGACCTTGTTCCTGGTTTAGGCTTGGGAGGAGGCAAGTGTCCAGGAATTTATCCATTTCTTCCAGGTTTACTAGTTTATGTGCATAGAATTGTTTGTAATAATTTCTGATGATGATTTGAATTTCTGTGGAATCTGTGGTGATGTCCCCTTTACCATTTTTTATTGCACCAATTTGACTATTCTCTCTTTTCTTTTTTATTAATCTGGCTAGTGGTCTGTCCATTTTGTTGATCTTTTCAAAAAACCAGCTCCCGGATTTACTGATTTTTTGAAGGTTTTTTTGTGTCTCCGTCTCCTTCAGTTCTGCTCTGATCTTAGTTATTTCTTGTCTTCTGCTAGGTTTTGAGTTTTTTTGATCTTGCTCCTCTAGCTCTTTCAATTTTGATGCTAGGATTTCAATTTTAGACCTCTCCTTACTTCTCATGTGGGCACTTATTGCTATATATTTTCCTCTAGAGACTGCTTTAAATGTGTCCCAGAGATTCTGGTATGTTGCTGAGAATGATGATTTCCAGGTCCATCCATGTCCCTACAAAGGACACAAACTCATCATTTTTGGTGGCTACATAATATTCCATGTTATATATGTACCACATTTTCTCATTGGTTTCGAAAACATCTTTATTTCTGCCTTCATTTCATTGTTTATCCAGTCAACATTCAAGAGCCAGTTGTTCAGTTTCCATGAAGCTGTGCGGTTCTGAGTTAGTTTCTGCATTCTGAGTTCTAACTCGATTTCACTGTGGTCTCAGAGATTGTTTGTTATGATTTCCATTCTTTTGCATTTGCTGAGGAGTAATTTATTTCCATTATGTGGTCCATTTTAGAGTAGGTGTGATGTGGTGCTGAGAAGAATGTATATTCTGTGGGTTTGGGTGGAGAGTTCTGTAAACGTCTATTAGGTTTGCTTGTTCCAGTTCTGAGTTCAGGTCCTGAATATCCTTGTTAATTTTCTGTCTGGTAGATCTGTCTAATATTGACAATGGGGTCTTAAAGTCTCCCACTATAATTGTGTGGGAGTCTAAGTCTCTTTGTAAGTCATTAAGAACTTGCTTTTTGTACCTGGGTGCTCCTGTATTGGGTGCATATATATTTAGAATCGTTAGCTCTTCTTGTTGCATTGATCTTTTTACCATTATGCAATGTCCTTCTTTGTCTCTTTTGATCTTTGTTGCTTTAAAGTCTATTTTATCAGAGATGAGAATTGCAATTCCTGCTTTTTTTTTGTTCTCCATTTGCTTGGTAAATCTTCCTCCATCCCTTTATTTTGAGCCTTTGTGTATCCTTGCATGTGAGATGGGTTTCCTGGATACAGCACACCGATGGGTTTTGGCTTTTTATCCAATTTGCTAGTCTGTGTCTTTTGATTGGGGCATTTAGTCCATTTACATTTAGGGATAATATTGTTATATGTGAATTTGATACTGCCATTTTGATGCTAGCTGGTTGTTTTGTTCGTTAGTTGATGCAGATTCTTGATTGTGTTGATGCTCTTTACCATTTGGTATGTTTTTGGAGTAGCTGGTACTGGTTGTTCCTTTATATGTGTAGAGCCTCTTTCAGGAGCTCTTGCTAAGCAAGTCTTGTGGTGATGAAATCTCCGAGTACTTGCTTGTTCGTAAAGGATTTTATTTTTCCTTCACTTATGAAGCTTAGTTTGGCTGGATAGGAGATTCTGGGTTGAAAGTTCTTTTCTTTAAGGATGTTGAAAGCCCAACTCTCTTCTGGCTTGTAGGGTTTCTGCTGAGAGATCTGCTGTGAGTCTGATGGGTTTCCCTTTGTGGGTAACCCAACCTTTCTCTCTGGCTGCCCTTAGCATTTTCTCATTCATTTCAACTCTGGTGAATCTGATGATTATGTGCCTTGGGGTTGCTCTTCTTGAGGAATATCTCTGTGGTGTTCTCTGTATTTCCTGGACTTTAATATTGGCCTGTCTTGCTATGTTGAGGAAGTTTTCCTGGATAATATCCTGAAGAGTATTTTCCAGCTTGGATTCATTCTCTTCGTCACATTCAGGTACACCTATCAGACGTAGATTAGGTCTTTTCACATAGTCCCACATTTCTTGGAGATTTTGTTCATTCCTTTTTACCCTTTTTTCTCTATTCTTGCCTTCTCGTTTTATTTCATTGAGTTGATCTTCGACATCTGATATCCGTTCTTCTGCTTGTTCAATTCAGCTGTTGAAACTTGTGCATGCTTTGCGAAGTTCTCGTGTTGTGTTTTCCAGCTCCATCAATTCACTTATATTCCTCTCTATGTTGTCCATTCTAGTTAGCATTTCATCAAATCTTTTTTCATGGTTCTTAGTTTCTTTTCACTGGGTTAAAACATGTTCTTTTAGCTCACTGTCGTTTCTTATTACCCACCTTCTGAAGTCTGATTCTGTCATTTCATCACACTCCTTCTCCATCCAGCTTTGTTCCCTTGCTGGTGAGGAGTTGTGATCCCTTGTAGGAGGAGAGGTGTTCTGGTTTCGGGTGTTTTCATCCTTTTTGCGCTGGTTTCTTCCCATCTTTGTGGGTTTATCCACCTGTTGTCTTTGTAGTTACTGACTTTCAGATTGGGTCTCTAAGTGAACTTCCAGTTTGTGGATGCTGAAGTTACTTCTTTTTCTTAGCTTTCCTTCCAACAGTCTGGCCCCTCTGCTGTAGGACTGCTGACGTCCACTCCAGGCCCTGCTTGCTGAGGGATCACCTGCAGCAGCTGCAGAACAGTAAGGGTTGCTACCAGTTTCCTCTTCTGCTGTCTTTGTCCCAGAAGGATGCCCGCTAAATGTCAGTCTGTTCTCTCCTTTATGAGGTGACCCTTTGGATATATGGGGTTCAGGGAGCTCCTTGAGGAGACAGTCTGTCCTTTATTGGAGTTCAAGTCCTGAGCTGTGAGCTCCATTGTTCATTCAGAGTTGCTAGGCAGGTACGTTTAGGTCTGCTGCAGCAGAACTCATAAACTACCTTTTTTTTTTTTTCCCCAGGTGCTCTGTCCCAGGGAGTTAGGGCTTTATTTACTAGTTTCCATTGTGCTGCTGCCTTTTTTTTTTTTTTTCTTTCAGGGCTGCCCTGCCCAGTGAGAAGGCAGCCTAGCCACTGTCGGCCTGCAGAGGCTTTGCTGAGCTGCTGTGGGCTCTGCCCAGCTGCCCTGTGATCTTCTCTGCAGTGTGTTTATATGGGTGTAGTTAGAACTGCCTTGGCAATGGTGACCTGCCTCTGTTATGGCGGACTCTCTCTGTAGTGACAGGTTGCCTCAGCAACGGCAGGCTGCCTCAGCGATGGTCAGACTGCCTCCGTAGCAGTGGAGTGTCTCAGTAATGGCGGACGCCCCTTCCTCCCAGAGCCGGACTGTCCTGGGTTCAGCTGTGCTTGTTATGAAACTCTCAATACAGAGCATTTGCAATTACTGGTGTTCTTTTTTTTTGTTGGGGGTGGTGGTGGTGGGACCAGCCGAGCCTGATCACCAGGGTCCCTGACTCCATCCTTTTTGTTGTTGTTGTTGAACAATCGACTCTCTCCCTGTTGAAATGGTGCCGGCATCTCCCATGCTGCAACTCACTGAGCAGGCTGAAACAGTGGCGCTGAGATTACTGGCGGTTTTTTTGCCTAGGAATCTCCTGGCCTGGCTCGCTATTTCAGATAAATGGGTGACTCTGCCATCTCAGGGCTCCTATTGCCAGCTAAGAGGGCACCCGGACCAGTGTCTTTTGTACACAGAACCACCGTGCCAGGGCGCGGGCAAAGCAGCTGCATGGGCTGATACAGCTGTGCTGGCCGAAACAGCCAGGTGGGCCGAAACAGCCGCTCTGGCGACCCATGGGGCTCCTCCGCCTGGGAATCTCCTGGTCTGTGGGCAATAAAAATCCATCTGCAAATGCGGCGTCCACTCACTCTCTGCACTTTCACTGGGAGCTGTTCCTAGTCGGCCATCTTCCCCCGATCCCTTCAACATCAACATTCTTATGTAGAGAAGAAGACTAGGTCTTCTTATGCTTCTTTTTAAGCAAGCGGAAACCAGTCCAGATTTTTCCTTTCATCTCATTGGCTAGTATGCGTCATGTGATTTTGACTTTTCTGAGATTTCTTTCTCCTGTGAGGTTGAGAAGCAAGCCAGTTTCACTTTTTTGAAATTAGCGACTCAGGTAAGATGCTCCTTCTCATAAAAGAGGGTGAGAATGAAATGTAGCATCTGCTCCTGGGGCTGTAGTTTCCAAAAGCTGATTACCTAGAAAGGTAGATAGAAGCACCTGCCGTCCCCCAGGCCAAGACCAGCTGAACCCAAGAATGAATCCACAAAATCCTCAATATCCTTTGGTCAAGAGCCCCAACTCAAAGTGTGGTGTGGTGCTTAAACTGACACACCTGTCGATTCTGTCTTTTATAGCTTTTATAGCGATATATATGTCAAGGTATACAAACAGATAGTCATTTTTCTTGGTAATTTGGTAATTTATTTTTAGCAAATTTACAAAAACATCAGTCCTTCAAGGGCAGGATAACATAAGGGTGCTGGGGCCCTGGATAGAGATAAATATGAAATATTTGGATGAGGGAGAGACTTATAAAGTAAAGAAAAAAATTAATGTAAGAAATTGCCACTGAAAATGAGCCTGCAGGCTAATCTCTCAAACACATATGGAGATTTAGTAACCAGCAAAATTGATATTTGGAAATGGAATGTATTCAAGGTGAAATTTTCAAAAGTTGACATGTCTGAAAATGACTTTAAAATAAGTATACTGAGAGTCACTAATGAGATTTTTAAAAAGCATGCTATCTATATAAGGAATAAAATAAAATTGTGAAATAAAATAGGCAGAAATAAAATAGGAAAGGAGGATATGGGAAGGAAACAGCTAGAAATTCTGAAAATAAATCACATTTTGTAGGATACTTTTTGACTGGGAATGGTCATTTAAAAACATGACATAGAATTGAGAAATCCATCAAGTACATGGCAAGCAATAAAGAAATGAAAGATATAAAATATCAGTTAAATAACATGATACATTGAGAAGATTCAGAAGACTTAGAAAAAGAGTTTCAAAAGAAATAAAAACGGTGCATATAGTGAAGCTGTAATATTTGAAACAATGATGACTAAGAATTTCTTAATTTGATGAAAGCCCTTAGTTTTCAGAGGGTGGTCTCCCTAAAGTGCTGAGTGAACTAGTAAAAACCAGGCTTGTCTTGAACAAACTATAGAGTGATACCTTCAACATGTTGAGAGAAATAATGGAGCACACAGATCTTAGTCTAGCTAGATTATGTTTAAAGAGTGAGAACAAGCTGAATGCAGTGGTCTGTAATTCCAGCTACACGGGAGGCTGAGGCAGGAAGTTTCCTTGAGCCCAGGATGTCAAGGATGCAGTGAGCTGTGATTGCACCACTGCACTGCACCTGGGGCAACAGAGCAAGACCCTGCCTCAAAAATATATAAACTTAAAAAAAATATAAGAGTGAGAACAAAATTAAATGTTTCAAGACATGCAGTTTTAACAGGCCTTTATGGAAAGAACTACTAAAGGACATACTCCATCCACCAAGGGGAGCAGAATTCCCACAAGAGGAATGAAAATACCAGAAAAAAGAAAAACAAGTAATCTCAAAAATCGGTTAAGAAATGTTGATCAATGTCATTAAATATTATCTGTTCTCTAATATTCTATTCTTTTAAACCTGTAATTAGACTTTTTAAACTGAAATTAAAATTCTAGACAGGACTGAAGAGGAAGCTTGGGGGGGAAATAACACTAATGGTTAATGAAGTTTCTTGGTTTCAATGAAAAGAAAATAAAGCCACAGAATAGCCTCTGGTTTTGTTAGAAGATGTTAGAGCTACATACAGATATTAAACATAGAAAGGGAGCCACTGAGAAAGCAAGAAGCAATTGCTAAATTCCAAAGGAGCTGAGGAAATTTTAAGAAGAGAAATGAAGGTAATAATAACAATGTAACAGAAAACAGGAAAGTAGGTGAGGTGCGGGGAGGGGGAGAAAGAAAACAGAAATGCATTGTAAATAGGCAGCAAAATTAAGTTGGTGGAAATTGCTACAAATGGATTTAGGTTTTTTTTTTTTTTGCTTGTTTTGGTTTGATTTTTGTGGGGGATAAAGTTTTGCTCTATTGCCAGCTAACTGCAGCCTCTGCCTTCTGGGTTCAAGCGATTCTCTTGCCTCAGCCTCCTGAGTAGCTGGTACTACATGTATGTGCCATCATGTGTCTAATTTTTGTATTTTTAGTAGAGACAGGGTTTCACCATGTTTTCCAGGCTGGTCTCAAAGTCCTGACCTCAGGTGATCCTCCTTCCTTGGCCTCCCAAAGTGCCGGGATTACAGGCATGAGCCACCATGCCCAGCCAAATGTATTGTTAATTATAATAAATTAAAGTCATCCACTTAAAGGCAGCAACCAACAAATTGGATTTGAAAACACCACTTAAAAAGCATAGAAATGTTAAAGGTTGAAAAATGAATGAACATCAGGCAAATACTGACTAAAAGCAAGCTGATGAAACAGTAGTCTTATCAGACAATATAGAATTGGAGACAACAAATGTCTTAATAAGGATAAAGAAGAAAAGAACACACCTGGATATAATATATGTGTATACATGATATCACTAATAATCTGATATTATAGTAATATGCTTGTATACATTTGATGACATATTATTTGGTTTAAAAAAATGGAAAAATTTAGAAAATAATGCACTGAAAAAATGTTATTACCTGGATATGATAACTGTTAGCATTTGAAAATACCTAACTGGAATTTTTGTATGCACATTTGTGTAATATATATATGTTTCATTGTCATTCAACATCTTTTCAATATCAAATCATCTACATATACTAATATTTAATGTTTACAAAGTATTACTGAATAGATATATCATAATGCATTTAACCAGTCTTCTATTGCTGGATATTTAGGATTATTCAAAGTTTTCTCTATTATAAACAACTTAATGAGTATATATGTGCAGACATTTTCACTTTTCCTACTATGAACACCTAAAAAGCACTCACACTGCAGTGCCTTTGAGCTGTATCACTACATTATAAATGCAAAGTTTTCCCAGTGTTCTATAAGGGGGTGTATCTTGTTATCCACTCATTAGCAGTAGCAATTATACTTCTTTCTTCCTTTTTAACAAGCTGGAAAATACTTTTGTTTTCCTAGCATCTGTAAACAAAACAATAAATGATTACTATAAAGAATTTTATACAGTTTAGGGAGATGGATAAAGTCAATAGCATCTATAACCCATCCATCACTAGGTATAAGAACTATTAAAATTCTGGCATATGACTTATTAAAATGTTTTCCTTTTACCAAATTGAGATTGTACTACTTTTTTCCTTTTAATAGTGAAGTATAATTTACCTACAGAAAAATTGATTCTTTTTGTTTGTTGCTTTTGGTGTCAAGTTCTCCAAGTTCTCACAAATATATATAGTTGGGGAATCACCTCCATAATCAAGACACAGAATAGTCAGTCCCATATTCCCCCGGCTCCTCTCTAGCCTTCTCCTCTCCCCACCCCTAGCCCTATAGTTTTGCTTCTTCCAGAATGTCACATAAATAAAATCACACGGTTTTGAGCCTGGGTTCTTTCACTTAGCATAATGCATTTGAGATTCACCTATGTTGCTGTGCATGTTAGTAATTTGTTCCTTTTTATTACTGTGTGAGATGTATTTCTTTTAAATCTTTAATATTTCTATTGGTAGAAAAAGAGGATATTCTTTTAAAAATGTACATTGATTACTAGTGCAATGAAATTATTTATATGTTTATTATGCATTTGAATTCTTTCTAGATTAAATCACACTATCTTCCTTTAAAATATATTGCAAGTTAGATTTTTTCATTCTCCTCTTTACTGCATATCAATGATGTGGTTCTCCTGTCTAATATTCGGAGGCTTAAGTGACCAAGACCTCTAGCACGCATCTCAGCGTATACTGGCAGTGTCGGTGTGTGACAGAGGGTTGAACATGGCCCTCTGGGAGACGACTATTAAGCCAGGACCTTAAGTGCCATGTAGGTGGAGGCACGAAGAGGGTGATTTCAGTCCCTTCCACCTGAGATGAAAGGAGAAGAGGATCTGGAAAACTGAAGGCCCACTTCTAAGGCATTCTCTCTGCCTTGCACCTTGTTCTCACAGTGAGAACTCTTTCACTCTAGTCAGCCCAGCACCAATACAATGAAAAGTAATGAGCTTGTATCAATAAACATTTATGAGGCTAATTTCAGGCTAACAAACTAAGCCCCTGAGGCAAAGTCCATCCACCTGCCTGCTGCAGAAAAGGGTTAGTCTTCTAGAATTTTCAGCCATCTTTCTCTAGTGAGACAGTGTGTCCTTGTGCTTAAGGGCAAGGTCTTCAAAAGCAGCTGGTCCTAGGTTCAAACGCTGATTCTGACAGTAGCTAGAGAGACCTGGTACAATTTGCTTAACTTCTGGGACTTCAGTTCTCAACTGGCAAAGAAAATAATTTTAATTCTTACCCCCTTAAGAAGTCAGTGAGATTAGGTATGTAAAACATCTAGTACAGTACTTGGCTCATATTGAAAACTTTTATATCCTATGAATGGTAGCTATTGCAGTAATGTCTTAAAGTAAGAATGACCACACTGTAATGGATCCAGGGGTCAAGAATTTCATTTGCTCTCTTTCTTTCCACCCAGAACCAAGGGGGGAGATGAGTAAGAGGTACCGGACAGTCTCATCAGAATTGGAAAGTTCAGTGCTGTCTTTGGAATGATTTCATGTCTATACACCTTCTTCAACTAGATACCAAGCAATGCTCTATGAGCATCAAACCTTGATCGTAGATGGACATCAGCATATCTCTGTGAAGATGTCATCCCAACATGGTTTTACAACCATTGCCCTTCCCAACAAGAAGTCCTCTCTTTAGATCCATATACTGGAGTGCACGTAGTCTATTATGTCAGTTTATGTCCCCTGAACTGTGTCCCACGCAGTGTATTAAATCTGAAGCACAATAGATGATATGGTTTGGCTGTGTCTCCACCCAAATCTCATCTTAAATTGTAGCTCCCATAATTCCCACATGTCATGGGAGGTACCTGGTAGGAGGTAATTGAATCATGGGGGCAGATCTTTCCCATGCTGTTCTTGTGATAGTGAATAAGATCTAATGGTTTTATAAAGGAGAGTTCCCCTCTTGCCTGCCACCATGTAAGATGTGTCTTTGCTCCTCCTTGCCTTCTGCCATGATTGTGAGGCCTTCCAAGCCATGTAGAACTACTGTGAGTCCATTAAACCTTTTTCCTTTATAATTTACCCAGTCTCAGGTATGTCTTTATTAGCAGCGTTAAGAACAGACTAATACAATAGATCTCTTAACATGCATTCATGCTTTTACCTTCTAAGAAGCAGAGTCTGCTATTGTTGAAAGAGTATGAGATTTGGAGTGTGAAAGACCAAGCTTACTTGCTGTCCCTGAGCTTCAGTTTCCTCATCTCACCCTCCAAGGACCGTGATAAGGTGTAAATGGGGGAAAAGGCAGCTGCAAACATGTGGTTCCCTTCATCCACTCTTCTCAGCTATAATTTACCATTTTGGCTCTGCTTCACATTATTGGTTTTGGAATCTAATATTTCTCTTTATTTTTTCTCCTGTTGTCCATGATACTTCCTATGGTCAGAATTGCTAGCTTGATAAAGACGCTTGAAGGCACAAGCCGTGGAGGGTCTGGGGCACACACACTGTCTACTTGCCATCTGTAGTTGGTTACCAAAGTGCTGTCTTGCTGCTGGCTTGTGCTGATTACTTCTAGAAGTGGTGGCTCTTACTGGAGGTGGCCGCCTGTAAGGGGCCTTCCCAAACACTGTTGTCCACCTCTAAGTCGCCATCTATCATAGGTTCCCCCTGCCTCACTGGAGTGGGGTCGCTACACAAAAAAATGTTCATCAACCCATTTAGCACAGGGCTGAAATGCCTGGGGCATCTTTTATTCTTACTAAGATGTTGCCCTCTCTTTGGGGAAGGCAGGCCTTGGTGGCACCAGTCTATTTTTCCTGGCTCTCTTGTTGACACTAGAGGCGCCGTCTTCCAAAGCAGTGTGTACTTTTGTGTGGTAGAGAGCCAAGAGGGGTCCAATTTTGCCATCAATCATATTTAATAGCATATGCTATTAATGTAATTTCGTTATTGAAGATTCCTAAATCTATTCAGTGGCTTGCACAAGACAATTATGGTCTTTCAAAAGTACATGCATGCAATCAGATATCACCTTTAATTACAGCTGTAGCAATTAAATATGGTCATTATAAATGTAATATTATAAAATATTCATTAAATAACAGTTGACGTGGCATTTCTTTGATTTGAAGGAAAACGACATGGGGATCAAACAATGAGAGTTCTTATTAGTTATCTGGTGTCTTATAAAAAGATTGTCTGCCAGGATGATGATGTGAAAAGGTATGGGGAAGGAAGCTTTTGACATTTTGAACAGTTTTCCTCTGCCTTAGAGTCACTCTCAGCTTTGCTCTCCCATGGCTCGTGGTTTTAAGATCTACTCTTTGCCTAAAGCAAGGCTGTTTGAGTTCAGGTTTTGGAGCTGATTAACAGCAAGGCCTCTGGGCTCCTGACAGGCTCCTTTGTAAGTAAAGGCAGGAGTAAGACACGTTCACAGCAAGTTCTCATTGTGAAGTCCATATCCCTTTCATGAAGTGTTTTGCCTTTAGATTGGAAAAAAAAAAAAAAAAAAAAAAAAAAAAAAAAAAAAAAAAAAAAAAAAAAAAAAAAAAAAAAAAAAAAAAAAAAAAAAGAAAAAAAGAAAGAAAAGGAAAAAAAAAGAAATTAATGTGAGCTCAATGTAAAAAATACTTCCTTAGAGGAAGTTTGTAGGCAGTGAGGACGTGTAGGGGGAGAAAATCCCAAGTTCAACAGGAAAATAATCATATTTAGATGTCAGGAGACAACCTTGCTAAGCTCTTGTCAAAAACCAGGATGGCTTCATTAATTTTTTCCTTAGTAATAAAAAGTTATAAATACTTAAAATAGATTTGATAAATAAAACAGTACTTTTCCCAAATCTGTCTTTATGCTGTTTTGCATTTTGATGTCACTAAAAATTGAAGAGGTTTTTTTCCGCCCCTCCTTTGGAAAAACTAATGGTCTTAGGTTCCTTTATGGTATATTCTCTGGTCATTTTGTGACTTGTCATTTAAAAGCAGGGGAAAGAGGCTGCTTTGTATCAGGAGAAGGTTTCAACTGGCTCCCTGGCCTTGTTTCTACAAACATATTGACTCGGGAAGGATATAGAAAGGAACTACAGAAGGTGAATAACGACTCCTTCAACAATTTAGAATGTTTGAAGTTAATTATCCTACTCTGATGACTGGTTGTCTAGACATTTTAAGTATTTATTTTGTGGTGTCCCCTACAGTTCATAATTAAAGACCTAAAGGAAGGCTCCCGGAGGTTTTTACTGGCCAGACCAGAAATTACCCACACAACATACTGTGCATCGGCAAAACACCGGAAGAAGTTGCATTCCTTTTTTTCATGTAGTCTGATCGGAGGCAGCAGCTGGAGTATTGACCGTCTTTGAACCACAATGGCATTAATGAACCCGGCTGAGACCCAGCAAGGCTCAGCTACGGATCTTAGACTGGGACTCAGTTTGTCAATGGTTCCTAAGAGACAGGATGGAGGTGGGACAGCTTTGCTAAGTCACGAGTTTCCTAACCTTTAGTCGCTGAATGTTACCTATGCCTCAGAGTAAGGGGCACAATAGGGTCGCCTGAACTAACATAGGCATGGTAAAATTGTTCATTCCTTCATTCATTTTGTTTATCCGAGGAGTATTTGCTCAGCGCCCTTTGTCTAAAGCATTGTGATAATATTTTTGAAAAGAGTTCAGTCATGTGGGTCTGAATCTTGACTTTGTTATGAATGGGCATGTGACCTGAGGCAAGTTGTTTAATCCCTCTGACATTTAGTTTGTTCATTTGTCAAGTGAGGATAATATTTATTGTTGCATAATTATTAGACAGCTTAAATAAGAAAGAAAATTCACTGAATACAGTCCCCAGCACATAATCACTGCTTAATCATCGTGGATTATTGACTGCAAATATTTGATAATTGATGCAAAGGTGGTGTGAAAGTTGTGAAGTTCATCTACTTGTGGTCTATAATTCTTTAGATAGCCTGAGGTCTCTAAGATAAGCTGTGAAAAGTTGCAGTGAGGACCTTTGTGTTAGACCTTCCCTTTCATATGAAAACAACACAAATCTCCCCAAAGGAATGAAATAACATCGTAGAAGGGCCAACCAAGACTATGGTATCCAGGCAGGTCAAGATCTCAGGGGGCTGGGAGGAGCCATTGAGGCTTTGCAGAGAAGGCAGAATTTGTAAAATAAGCATCCTGTTATCAGGTTGGCCTCTGGCTGGGGCTCTTGGCTCCTTCTCCTGGAGTCTCTCAACTTTCAGATGAATACATACAAACACCCTCATACACATACACACCCTCATACACATACACACACTCAAATACAGATAGAGCTTAAGTGAAGCCTGGGTGTGTGCAGTGCATCTAAATTCCAAAGTGTGTTGTGTGTGTAAATTCCAGTTTTAAAAATTTGGTCACCAGAAACTGTCATATTTTTTTTTTCAGCTTGAGGTATAATTGACAAGTAAAACTATATATTTAAGTACAACCTGATATTTTGATAACATTGTGCATCTTATCTAAATATAGTTCAGCTTAATAATAATTTAATTCAGACAAAACATAGAAATTTTGCTTTAATAAAGCTCAATTTTCTTCCCTTTTTGTATTATCATGTGTATTCCATTTATACATCCTATAAGTCCAACAACACAATGTTATGATTATTTCTTTACATAATATTATGTCTTTTTTAAAAGTTAAGAGAAGAGGCTAGGCATGGTGGCTCATGCCTGTAATCCCAGTACTTTGGGAGGCCAAGGCAGGCAGATCACCTGAAGTTGAGAGTTCGAGACCAGCCTGATGAACATGGAGAAATCCTGTCTCTACTAAAAACACAAAAAATTAGCTGAGCATGATGGCAAGTGCCTATAATCCCAGCTAGTCAGGAGGCTGAGGCAAAAGACACACTTGAACCTGGGAGTCAGACATTGCAGTGAGCTGAGATCGAGCCATTGCATTCCAGCCTGGGCGACAGCATGAGACTCCATCTCAAAAAAAAAAAAAAAAAAAAAAAAAATTGGCAGGTGTTATGGTGGGCCCCTGTAATCCCAGCTACTCAGGAGGATGAGGTGGGAGCATTGCTTGAACACACGAGGTGGAGGCTGCAGTGAACCAAGATCATGCCACTGTACTCTAGCCTGGGTGACAGAATGAGACCCCTTCTCAACAAAACAAACAAACCGAAGATATATAAGGCCAGGGATGGTAGTTGATGCCTGTAATCCCAGCACTTTGGGAGGCCAAGGCGGGCAGATCACCTGAGGCCAGGAGTTCGAGACCAGCCTGGCCAACATGGCAGAACCGTGTCTCCACTAAAACATAAAAAAAATTATCTAAGCATGGTGGCAAGCACCTGTAGTCCCAGCTACTGAGGAAGCTGAGGCAGGAGGAACACTTGAATCCAGGAGACAGAGGTTGCAGTGAGTCGAGATCCTGTCACTGCACTCCAGCCTGGGTGACAGAACAAGACTGTCTCAAAAAAAAAAAAAAGATACACAAAAAGAATATTGGTCTCATTTCGTCTCCTGGGTATCTAGAGTAATTATCTTGCAGACTTAATAAAAGTTAGACTGCATAAAAGAAGCCAGGCCAAGCATGGTGGCTCACGCCCCAGCACTTTGGGAGGCCGAGGCAGGCAGATCATCTGAGGTCAGGAGTTCAAAACCAGACTAACCAACATGGTGAAACCCCATCTCTACTAAAAATACAAAACTAGCTGGATATGGTGGCACATGCCTGTAATCCCAGCTACTTGGGAGGCTGAGGCAGGAGAATCACTTGAACCCGGGAGGCAGAGGTTGCAGTGAGCCAAGGTTGCACCATTGCGCTCCAGTCTGGGCTACAGAGTAAGACTACATCTCAAAAATAAATAAATAAATACATAAATAAAAATAAAAAACAAGCCAAAGGTAGTAGAGCTAACAGACATCATCTTCCAGCCACGTATTCATTAACACAAAACCACACTTTCTCTGGATTTCTTCTTCTGTGAGATAATACATCCGTACATTGGTTAAGCCATTTTGAGATGGAGTTTCTTTACTTGCAAAGACAAGGCCAAAAGGGTAGGATTATCCTGAACATTTAACTAGGTAAACTGAAGAGGATTTCATTTTATGTCACACACAGTGGCGCCGGGACACAGCTCCAGTGCCAAATGCAGCCTTCTAGGGCCACCTCTTCCCAGTGGCTTCTCTGCATTCCAGCAGATCCCAAATGTCATGAGGGGTAACCCTGACTGTAAACTTAACTCTTCACCTTTTCCCATGTCAACGTCTGCCTTCCAGGACTTCCTGAATTTGCCTGGAAAACTCAGCCATTTTGAGAAATTTCTAGAGAAGCAAAAAGTGACCTCGTCACCCTTAACCACATCTGTCATGCGATGAGGATTGGTGCTTGCAACAGCTACACTTGGAGTCTGTTCTCAGAGAGTCGGTGAAAGGCAAGGCTGCCTCTGGTCCCCAAAACTTAGCACATGAATAGAAAATAGGCTAGAGACAGACAGATGGACGAGAAGGCAATGGAATGGATGAGTGAGCAAATGAGAGGTTAAAGTTCCCTTCCAAGTAAGAGATTCAATTCAAAAGTCTAATTCATGGACAGTTGTTGCTATGCTTAGAAAAGAGAAGCCATTTTCCATAGACATTACTATTAGGGAAGGCATGGTAAAATGTTTTTGCCGCTACTGTTAATGGCAAAAACTGCAATTACTTTTGCAACAACCTAATTGTTGCAAAGAAGACATAATCCCAGAATGTGTGAGGGTCACCCATGGGAAAGCCTGCCTGAGCCAAGAAACAGAGGAAAGGAAGGAAGAAGAAAAGGAGAGGGAGAAAGGGAGAGAGGGAGGGGGAGAGGAGGAGGAGGAGGAGGGGGAGGAGGAGGAGGAGAGGGAGGAGGAGGAGGAGGAGGAGGAGGAAGTGGGTCCCGATGACATTGTCTAACCACCTGCTTCAGCTCAGTGTAAGCCCATGACATCCCTGGCATTTTCTGGCATATAAACCAATAAATTTTCTTTCTTCCTTAAGGCTTTTTTTTTTCATTTGCTAACAATAGTCTTAGTACAATAATGGGGTGGGCTTTATGCCTGATTTTCTTTTGGAAATATAGCAGAAGATGACTCAGAGAAAAGGTAGGGAAACTGTTTTTACGGCATGTTCCACAGCAGTTTATATTCCTTAGTAATTTTTAAAGGGTTGGGGAGGTAAACAATAGGCAAACAATAGTCCTGCCTTAAATTATATTAAGCTGCTTTAAATGAGGTGCTTACCCTGGCTCTACTGAAAGTCATCACAGTGGGGAAGGGGAAAGTTATTTGGGAAGGGGCAGCACTGGGGTGCAGACAAGTGTGATTCTGATTTTCTTTTGCTGGGGGAAGAAGTAGGCTATATTTTAATCCCTAATTAAGCAAATTGGTCAGTTGATACCTTTCTTTCTTCTAAATTCATTCACTCTGAAATTCATATCCGTCTCTTCTTGATTTAGTTACTGGGAAAATCCTCTTCTGACTAAAAGTGAACTAAGATGGCGTATTTAGGATGTAACTAGGTTGTCTTTCCCAAATCATATCGAAAATATTTCTCCAAGTGGGAAAAAGTGAATTTTAAACAGCTCTGATATTTTCCCCTTTGTTTTATCAATACTGTCTCATTTCAGCGTGGGGAGGCCAAACAGCTCTCGCTTCATCCCATGAATTAATGATTCTTCAAATCAATTTAATCTGGAGCCTAATAAATTTTCTTAATGACAAATCAATGTCAAAAATAATGAAAGAAGGAGGGATTCAATGTGTTTGTCCCCCAATTTCTACTTTCGTAAGCAGAGATGTATTACCTGAAGGGCAGATTTAGCATTTTCTCTTTATACAATGCATGACACTCTTTCCCGTGCAGGGTGAATTGTCAACAGCAAGAATACAGATTTCTTGCACCCCATACAATCAGACGCTAGTATCTACAACATTTTTCTTTCTCATCCTTTTTAAAGCCTGGAGGGAGAGTGAGCGACAGAGAATCAACTTCTTAGGCATTATCTGCTTGGGCAAACAAACAAAAGGATGATGAGTGTGTAACTGTGTGTGTGTGTGTGTGTGTGTGTGTGTGTAGTACATAAGTGTTTTAAATGATGATATGTTAATAGGTGAAGATGTTTAATCTATTAATATAGCGGAGTATGTAATAAAGAAGGTGGCAAGGGGAGGAGAAAGATAGCTCCGTGGTTTTTTCCTTCTAACCTGAGTTCTACTGCTAGAGATAAATAAATAGCAACGCTATTACATTAGCAATGCTTCCATCTTTAAATGTTTGGCTGGTAATCACCCCCCCCTCTAAATTAACTAATGCTTGGTAGGAGACTACTAACTATATGTCCATGACTGAGTCAGATACTGTTTGGTGGTTAAAGAAATTAAGTCGCAACTTCAGGAAACTTACACCTAAGCTTAGGGATACAAATCTAATACATGCATGACAATGAGAAGAAAAGATCTGTGCAGATAATGATGACAGGGCTGCCCCAGCTCAAGGTGAGGTGAAAGGCCAGCTGTGAAGGAAAGTAGAGAGAGGAAAGTCGTCTTTGGGAGGCTGGAATGCAAGACTTAGAAGACAGGGCATTCCTGTGGAATTGAGTGTAAGCTAAGTGAAGACACGACCCTGAAGACAAGAAGGTGAGCTCCTTGTTGGTTCTTCCCTATTCTAATTGTAAAGAGGGTCCACTCACACAATGATTTTTTTCTTTTTTCTTTCTTTTTTGTTTATATTTCTTTTCTATGCTGACTCCTGAAGGTGTGCTGGGGTGGTAACTTTGTGAGGTCTTGCTTCAAGGTACTCTATTTGTAAAGAGCTGTGGAAATAAATACTTTTTATGCATTTGTCTTAATTCTCTAAACTACCTTCAAGTTGGACTGAAAGGTGTGGAAACAGAAAAGACAGGCCTTATCATCTCAGGAAGATTTCCAGGGGAAATAATTCTAGAAGTCTCACAGGCTTGAACTCAGGTCTTCTCTTCCAGGATCACGAAGCACAGATCGTATGTCCACAGTAACGGATGTGTTTAATAACACTCATTGTCCTTCTGGGAGCAAGGCTCAAAACAGCTCTACCTTTTTCTTCTTAGAGATGAACATGATCAAATATTTAAGGCTAATACTTGCCTTTATCCTTGGTCATTGTTTAATATCAGGAGGGAAGAGAAATCCCAGTTCAACCCGGGCCACTTTGAGAGCTTATTTGCAGGTTATAGGGGAGTGCAGCTGTTTGCATTTGCTTGACCAAAGACTGGTGCTCCTCCATCAGAGTGGTCATCCTCTTCGACCAAGCTCACAGCTTCTGGAAGGAACACATGGAGTGTTGAGGGAGGGAGGGGACACAGGCCTAGCTAGCCAGATCAGCCAAATTAACCCTAGTGATCAATGGGGTGACAGATGTCACAGTCAGATTGCCCTCACTTCCAACCTTGACCACTTTGAGATGCTGATTTTTCTCTTAGACATTTAAATAGAAAAGCCAAGTGTTGTGGCTCACATCTATAATCCCAACACTTTAGAAGGCCAAGTTGGGAGAATCACTTGATCCTCTCCTAAGGCCCAGGAGTTCAAGACCAGCCTGGGAAATATGGTGAGACTCCATCTCTACAAACAACTTATAAAATAGCCCAGTGTGGAGGCACGTGACTGTAGTCCCAGCTACTTGAGAGGCTAAGACAAGAGGAGCGTTTGAACCCAGGAGTTCAAGGCTAAAGTGAGCTGTGCTTGCATCACTGCACTCCAGCCTAGGCAACAGAGCAAGATCCCATTTCAAAAAAACAAAAAGGTATTTAAGTAGGAACAAGTAGGAACCAGGTGAATTTATGACAAATTATAGCAAGGTACTGGGGTATGGGAACTGAACTTGGCAGCCAATCCCTCTTTTATGTAACCTGACTTACTGAAAAAGAAGCAGCACATTGTGTGATCCCTTTGATGGTTGACTTGCCCTTGTCAAGACGGTCCAGTAATGTTGCTGGCAACTCTACTGACTGTTTCTGGCAAGAGTGGTCAGTTTGCAGAAGTTGAAGGCAGGGCTAAAAACACAAATGGGAAATAAAAACCAGAAAAGACCCACACAGACGATTTCTCCTACATCATCAAGTTCCAGAGTGCCATTTTCAGCATTCTCATTGCTTTTCAGATAAATACTCAAAACTAGGATTTGATAAAAGAAGCATATCTTTCTCTTTTCTAAATTAAATTCAATTATAATTTATTTTTATTTAAAATATTTGGATGTTTCTTAGATAAGCATTACCGAGTTGAAATGAATTGAGAATTGAGGCTTACTAGTAAAGAGAAGAGGATTATTCCTGCTGTTGAAAAGTCAATGCCTCTGAGTCAAGCATCCCATTGCCCACGGCCCAATGTAGATTAGCACAGAACAGGTTTTGAGAAGTCTTGTGGTAAAGAATTCTAGTCTTCCAGCACATCATACATTATGTGACAATGGGACATGTGTATTCAGGCAACATCTCTTCATTCTTTATAGAGTGAACTTTGTGCAATGACTACAGTATAATTCTTTGAATTCAACCTCACTCATTCTTAGCACCTTGCACAGTGCTCAGCCTATAGTGGGTGCTCACCATATATTTAGAACTCCCTTTTCAAGGTGCTTTAGCACTCATGACTTTGATTCTTGAAACATAAATTTGTCCTCTTTTTTTTTTCTTTTTGAGATGAAGTTTCACTCTTGTTGCCCAGGCTGGAGTACAATGGCTCGATCTCAGCTCACCGCAACATCTGCCTCCCAGGTTCAAGCAACTCTCCTGCCTCAGCCTCCCGAGTAGCTGGGATTATAGGCACCTGCCACCATGTCTGGCTAATTTTGTATTTTTAGTAGAGACTGGATTTTTCCATGTTGGTCAGGCTGGTCTAGAACTCCTGACCTCAGGTGATCTGTCCACCTTGGCCTCCCAAGTCCTCCTGGGATCATAGGAATGAGCCACCGTGCCTGGCCAAAGTTGTCCCCTTATAGACAAGGAAAATGAGGGACAAAGAAGTTCAGTGACCTGGCCACGGATAACACTACTAGAAGCAGTAGAATAAGGGTACTAATTGATGTCTGCTCTCTCTAAAGCATGTGAGTTTTTCATTCCACTGCCTCAGGAAACATCAGGGCAAGAAGTGGAAAGTCATTGCAATACTCTAAGAATGAAAGCCACCTAATGCTATAGTCTCTGCATCCCCATCCTCTCCTAAGGCCCAGAATGAATGTTTTTGTATCAGGCTTAGTCTCATTATGCTTTGCTTCAGTCTGTAATCTAAACAATGGCTAAATGGGGCATGTGGTTTCCAGTCTAATTTTTCTTACTTCACCTCCTTATTTTTCTGAAAGTCTTGGCTAATCAACAACTTGGGCTTTCATAGCAGGCTGGAGCTGCATTGAAACGGGGTTATGCCTGGCTGGGACGCTATGATGCCAGGGCAGATACACTGGGGTGTATGTGCCCAGGCCAAGGACAGTAGGGTCTACAAGAAATTCAGGGAAATAAAACATGATTTGGGACTCACCAAAGAGAGATCTAAAAGATTCATGGGTTGGGAAGGCTGGACGGAGACTTGGTCAGGCAGGAAGGCCAGAAGATTCCAGGAGAATACCAGTTTTTTTGTCTTTTCTAGTCCTGTTCATGTTGTCTTTGCATGTGAGCTTCCTCAAGTGCCCTTGTATCATGGTCCTCCCTAGCACCGTAACCCGTATTCTCCATAACCCAGGAGGCACACCGGACCTACGCCTGATCTTCAAGGCCTCCCAGAATATAGCACCCTGCCCTCTGCACCCCTATCTGCCTGACATTTCTCTATCCTGATTGGTATTCTCACTACCCACCTTCCTCTCTGGCCCAAGCTCACCCAAACTGTGTCCTTGTTTACACTGTCTCCTGGAACACTCTACCGGGGCCACTCTGCCTTTCTTACTCCTACGCATCCTTCAAAACACAGATCTGGTCCCACTTCTCTGAAGTGTTCCCTAACAATTCTAGACCTCATTGATTCTGAGTCTGACTTAGGGGGCCTCCCCTTTGGCTATATCAGGTGATAGCCTGATATAGCCAAAGGGGAACTAACACTTGACCCTGGATCATGTGCACTTGTCACACAAGCTAGATTTTGAGTTTCTTGATAGTTAACACGTATCTTCAAGGTCGTGTGCCACCACTTTCTCGCTGTCCCGGTGGTCAGCAGGGTCTGAGGATGTGCTCTAATTCCCCTTCAATCCTTGTCTATTGCACGATGTTCTCCAGATAACCTGAGGGGAAAGCATTTCTGTAAATGAATGTACAAGAGCGGATGATTTCATAAGCAATTTTTAAGGACTGGTTATTACTATCTTTTTCTTTAAGGTGCTTACTAAATATCAGCTATTTATACTAGATACTTTACATAAATTACCTCTTAACAATTGCATGATATCAGGGAATTGAGGGAGGTTCAGAGAGGTTAAATAACATGCCCAAGCTCACACTGGAGCTCGTAAAAATGGGATTCAAATCCTATGAAGAGTATTTCATTGGTGGCAGCTGCCGCTCCAGATAGGCAGTTATTCTTTTCCATTCCAGCATCCTGATGCTTCAGTTAAAATCCAATTTTTCCGTGTTCCCCTAGCAGCTATTAAATGGACTCTGCTGGTTCTGTGCCAGCCACTTGGAGGCAGAGGAGCCAGGCTTTGACAAAGGACCCTTGGAAGAGCGGCTTTGGTTCGTGCTGCACCGCACCACCTCTACCCACCTACGGTCTGGAACCACGGTAATCGCTGCCCTTCCTCCTGCCTCTTCCAGCTCCTACCTCGTCCTCAGCCCCCAACCCCGCCATTAATGAGAATCAGAAGGAGGGAGAGTGAGGACTTGAAAGAATAATTCCTTTCTTATTTATAGGTCTCCACTAGAGGACCAGAGGCGAGGAGTGTGGTCTCTACCCTGAAGCGAGGAGCAAAGCCCTTGCAGGGGGGCTGGGTCCTGGCTGGGCTTGGCCTGTGACCCTTCGTGCCTTAATCTCCCCAGCTGTACAATTAGGTAAAAGTTGGTCTACAATGAAAGCCAGATGTTCCATCAGGAGCGAAGTCTCCTGGGCAAACAAATTAAATAATAAATAAATGCTTTCAGTTTTACTAGCAACTGGCCGTTCTGTGCCTCCTCCCAGGCTCCAATTAGAGTACTCCTGTTGTCTTGTGGGGTTTTAAAATCCAAACATGAATAAGAAAGAGTCCTGGAAAGCCAGAAATGTTTGCTAGTTTTGATTTTGTTTTTCTTTGTTGGCGTGTGTTTGGTTTTATGCAATGTCGCAAGCCTGTTTTTTGCAAATCATCGTGAGTTTTAATTTCGCATTCCGGTTTGAGGGAGAGGGGATGGTTAACGAGGTGGTCACTTTTTTTGAGTAACTGGGGAGGCATTGATCCAGGAACATCGAATGTGTGAAGAACTCTGGGGGATCACAGAGACAGAGTATGCGTTTCTCTTGGTCTGCCTGAAATCCAACTCAAACCCAAGCCAGAAGGACTCGAACTCCAGGAAAAGCATCCCTGAGCTTGGATTTCCAACTGCAGCTATTCACTTGAGAATCTCTTTAAAATGTTTATATCTGCCTCCCTGCCTTAGCATCATGTTTGTAAGTAATCATATGTGGTTGAAACTTGAAAGGCCTCAGACACATTACTGTCATTCAGTCTTTTATTAGCAACCTCATTCATTCATTCAACAAATATTTATGGAGCACCTGTTATGTGTGCCACACTATTCCTGGCGTGGAGGGAGCAGCTGCAACTAAGAAGACTAAAGATCCCGCCCCCTATCAACGGAAAACGGAAAAAATAAAATTGCAATTTCATAACCTGTTTTGGCATTTAGGGCTCAGTCATTTCCATGTAAGCCTTTTAAAATTTTCAGGAAAACATTCATTGCCTGATTTAAAAAATGGTACAATTGGTGCCTATCTTATGGCCAGCCACATTTGGCCAAAAGGGAGCTGAGCTTCCCATCAGTCATTGCAGTTGTGGCTCTCATTTAGTCAGTGCCTACTGTATACCAAACATGGAGGTAAGTATTCCATATAAAATAAGTTACCTCATTTTATTCTCACTGCTTTATAGTCAAGAAGACTGAGTCTGCAAGCCCCCTTCCTTGTAAAAGATCTCTCATTTCTGCTGGCTTCTAGGAAACACGAAGAAATGTCTGGGAGAAGTGATCATAATATCTGTGTATTTATTCAAACCCTGCGATTTGGAAGACATCGAGCTGGCAACCCTCCATATGTGACCTTGTTCCACCCTCACAACACCTTTGTAAGGTTGATATTGTGACCCCCTTTTTACAGAAGAGGAAGTAGAGGCTCATCAGGGTGAACTGACTTGCCCCATGTCAAACAGCTAGTTATGTATCAAAGCCAGAATTCATACTCAGATCTTTGTGATCCCTAAGTCAGCATTCTATCAGTTTCTTCTAAGTGTCATGTTTTATAAGCAAAAGAGTGAAGACTGGAACTGAGAAAACAAGTCTCGATGGATTTATTTAGCTCTCCTTGACTTTGTAAGGGCCTGACCTCTCGAGGCATGCTGTTGAGGTTCCCACGTTTATCCCTGGAAGATGATGAGTTTCTCAGTGAGCAAAAGAGGATACTAAAGCCTAGAACGATTGTGCTCTTTCCCTAAGGGCTCCTGGAAATTTCAAAGGCAGAGGGATTTCCTGGCTGTGTCCTTGGTGGATTTCCATCCAAGACACTGAGTAGATAACGTGCTCTGGTACAGCATTTTCCTGGGTGGGATGTGGATAGGGAAGGAGCTGAAGGAAAGTGACGTTAGGGGATTGCCTATGCATCCATCCTTCTGTGTCCTTCTGCACAGCTCAAATTCAGACAAAACTCTGGGTCCAAGAAAGATATGCCTGATTAGAATATGGGACTTTTCGTTCTTCATATCTGTCTTGTTTTTTTTGTTTTGTCAAAATGAACAACTCCTAACGAACACCAATAATTTTTTGGCAAATGTATACACCCATGTAACTACTACCATGAAGATAGAGACAATTTCCATCTCCTCAGAAAGTTCCTTTGTGTCTCTTTGCAGTCAAACTCCACCCCTGCCTGCCCCCGATTATAGCCCATATAATTTATATCTTTCCTTTCCTCTCTTTTCCTCTTCCTCTCTTTTATTTCCTTCTCCTTGGATGATAATGTGTGTGTGTGTTTCTTTTTTTGTGTGTGAAAGCTGGTGATTACAAATTGCGCACATTCTTGGGTGGTTTTCCTTTTGCTTGTTGCTTCTTCAATGTCCTTACTTAGGAAAATAAAAAGTTCACAACCCCAAGTCTGCAAATTTTACTAGTCTATGAAATCTAGAGAGCTATTTCCAGAAGACGAGAAAGAGTTTGCTTGATTGGGAACATCAGAGAATGTATGATGAAAAGGAAATGGTATTGTGGATAATCAACATTTTGATAACAAGATCACAAACTCTGAACAAATAAAGTAGACCCAAGGCAGGATCTGAACACCACTGTCTACCTAAGGAGAGTTCAGGCAGCTAGTTCCCAGATTCTCCCCAGTTCCACCTCTGAGTTCCCAGGTGACTTTAGAAGCGGCTTCCCCTCTCTAAGCTCATTTTGCTCATCTGTAAAGTAGAACTGGTTGGTTAAATTATGCCTATGGCTTGACTTTTCCTCTGGTAAGATTTGGATTAATTGGCATTGATTTCCCTAGGGCTGTTCAAGGTCTGAACTCTAGGCTAGCATTTCCAGCCCAAAACAAACACAGTTCTAAACATCGGGCTTCCAACAAGTTCTGTCTAAAGTTTCCCTCCACCTCTTTCTGGGAAATAATCAAGGGGTCCCTTTTCTAGGAGACTGTAATTTGTTGAAAAGTATTTGATTGTTGTATTGAAAGGTTACACTGTACGTGTAAAAAGGTGTTTATGAGGCTTCGTACAGTATAGTTAATAACCAACCAAGACCAGAGCCTTTATAACTGGGACCCTGGCTGCGAGCATCTATACCATGCCTTATGGAGGCCTGCGAATGTATAATTACAGTGGCTGGTGGTCTGGAATATAAACCTAGGGTGCTTGCTGCAGGCCTGGAGGGCAACCTTCTCCTCTATCAATGGTAGCACTTTCTGTACCTTTTTCAGGCCAGGCAGAATTATGCATCCTTAGTCTTTCATTCCAGCTCATTGAACACCTGCGGATTCTAAACAGCAGACTACAAAGTTGGTCAAGCAAGGTGCATTTTTAGGTGCATTTTTAGGTGCATTGGTAACCAAAAGCCAGGCAACAACCAGTTACAAAACCGGTTCTGGTGTTTGCTTACTCTTACAGGAAAACTTATGGCCGAAGGACTGACTAGTTTTCAAGCTATGACCATTTCTTGCCAGGAAGAGGGAAATAGCTTCTTACGAGATCTCCTGATTTCTAGTTTGCCCTCACTTCCCATTCCATGCCCCAAACGGCAGGGAGAACACTCTCTAAAATATATGTCTGACTAAGCCTTTCCCTCTTTAAAACCTAATGGCGTCCCCATTGTTCTGTAACACAAAGTCCAGCCTCCTCGTGATGGACTCAGGGCTCTGCACCATCTTGTCTTCACTGACTTCCCTGGCTCCCCTGCACCACACTGCCCCTTGTTCCTGGCCTCTTTTTTTTTTAATTGCATTTTAGGTTTTGGGGTACATGTGAAGAACATGTAAGATTGTTGCATAGGTACACACATGGCAGCGTGATTTGCTGCCTTCCTCCCCATCACATATATCTGGCATTTCTCCCCATGTTATGTCTCCCCAACTCCCAACCCCCCACTGTCCCTCCCCTATTTCCACCCAAGAGACCCCAGTGTGTGATGCTCCCCTCCCTGTGCCCATGTGTTCTCATTGTTCAACACCCGCCTAGGAGTGAGAATATGCATTGTTTGATTTTCTGTTCTTGTGTCAGTTTGCCGAGAATGATGGTTTCCAGGTTCATCCATGTCCCTACAAAGGACACAAACTCATCGTTTTTGATAGCTGCATAATATTCCATGGTGTATATGTGCCACATTTTCCCTGTCCAGTCTATCATTGATGGGCATTTGGGTTGGTTCCAGGTCTTTGCTATTGTAAACAGTGTTGCAATGAACATTCGTGTGCATGCGTCCTTATAGTAGAACAATTTATTTTTCTCACTGACCTTCTTTTGCTTCCCTTCTGCCTCTGATTCTCCATTTGAGTTAGGACAGATGCTATCCTCTTGATCTGCATGATCCCTCTTCTCTCCCACCCTCCCCTAATACCTGGTGCCCTTCTCAGCTTGGCAAACTCCTCCTTATACTTTAAATCCCAGATCAAATGGCACTTCTTCCAAGAAGCCTTCCCTGATCTCCTGGATGAGGTCAAGTTCCTCTACTCGATTCATTTATTCTTTACTCCAAAATCTTACTTCTAGAGTGCCTACTATATGCCTGGAATTGAGTTTGCAACTTACATCCAATAACTCACTTATGACACAGGTGCTAAGAATATGGTCATTTAACAAATGAGAAACCTGAAACTCAGAGAGAGAAAGTTCTTGACCCAGGCTGTGGGAAATCTGCCAAGCAACTGAACTGAAATCACATGACTCCAAACACAAGCTCTTCTTCATGACATTTTACTCCTCAGTGGAGGAAAAAAAAGGTCTAAATGATAGGTATAAAACTCAAAGATGTAAAATACTTCCTCCTAAAATATAGAATTTAAAAATGTAGAAAGACTCCAAAGAAAGACACAGCCCATTAATAGCAATTGGTGACTGGTGATGGCTCTCGGAGTGCATTAATTTCACCTTTCAGTTATTCTGTAGTTTCCTAAATTTCTATCATGAGAGCCTATGTCTCTTATGATGCAAAGAAACTCAACTTTAAGAGAGATTTAAGTAAGCAAAAGGTCTATGGCCTGAAATGTTACAACAGCTCTAGAATTTAAAAAAAAGTTACCCATAATATCACCACGCTAAATAAACCAACTCTCCTCAACATTGTGTTTGCCTTCCAGGGCTCATCTCTTAAAAATATTTTATTTATGCATAATCATAATCATAGTGTACATTCTATTTTAGCAGTTTGTTCTTTTCACTTCATAGTTCATCCTGATGATGATATAAATAGCAGTGCAATATTCCATCAAGGTAAACCTCAGTTTGGAGTCATTAGTGGAATTCTGGAATTAACAAAGACTCCAAGACTAGCACTGTGTCTTCCACTAACAGAGTCTGCTTGACTTTCATTCTTTTCAGTGATTTAGTTGTTCATTCCGGAAGTATTTTTTTGAGTGCTTACTTCACACCAGGCATTTGCTAGATATGCTTTCACTTACCCATGTTATGTGGTAAGTAGCTTCAGCAGAAAGCAAAGCACTTTATTTCTTAAGAAATCCTTAAGTGACAGTAGAAAATTTCCAATGTTTAAGAGATATCCTACGTGAAACCAATAATTTTGGACTTCAAGATTTTCCCCTCTCATTAGATAAATTTTAAATGGTGGAATTAGGCAAAACTTTATAGTGTATAGAATTCTTTTGATTCCATTATGACTTTTAATCCTCTGACATCTGGAAAGTTGGAGGAATTCTCCACAAATGAGGAGACAGAAATCCCAAGAAGTCATTTGGTTTGCTCAAAGACTTCATCCATGAAAAATGGGACCACACCATACACATTGTGTTTTGACTTGATGTTTTCACGTATTAATAGGTCTTGGAAATATTTCTAGGCCAGACACAGATCACTCAGTTTTCCATCTTCTACAGAATGGATGGAACATAATTTGTTCAATTTGTTTTCTATTGATAGAAATTCGTGTTTTTTTATTATTCTAATTCCACAATAAAAATTCTCATAATCCATCTTTGAGTAAACTGGAGTATATTTCTGTAAACCATGTTCTGAAATGTACATGGATTGGGGTATGCACATTATAAATTTTGACAGACAGTCCAAGTAAGGCCTCCCCTCTTATTGTATAATGACACTTATTTGCCAGCAACGGTGTCAGCTCATAAAACTATTAATTTTTAAAATTTTGCCAATATGAGACCAAGTTGATAACTTACAGTGACTTCCATCTGCATTTTCCCGACAGCGAGTGAGTTAGCTTGAGCAATTTTTCATAAACATAAGTGTCTTTCATGTTTCATCTAGGAAAAGCTTCCTAAAGTTTCTGGAAAACCTCTCTATGGAGAAGGCCCTGGGGCTGTGGAAAGCTAGGACAGGCTTTGCTTAGGGAGCTCATGGTCTATGCAATCTAAAGGATAAATTGAAGGCAGAAAAGAAGAATAAATTTTAAGATCACTAGATTAAAAATGGAGACAGAGAATGAGAGATGGGGAGGGGTTAACATCTAGGACATATCAAGCAGTTCATGAAATAATCCATAAAGCCAAAGAAGGCTCTGGACACTCCCTTTCTGTGGTTCATTCTCAGTATGCACCCTACGAGCAGTTCTTCAAAGAGCCATACCAGCTTGAGCATGAAGCTTTAAGATGACAGTCTGAGCCAGGGAGCCAGGGCAGATTCAGATGCTCCAGGAAGTTAATGGAGCTTGGTTCTCAGGGCCTCTTGTTTCCTCAATAGGCCCCTTCTCAGGCCCAGAGTTAGGCCCTAGCAGTGAATTCACATAGTCTCATGTTTCTGTAAAAAAAACTTGCAAATTAGATATCCGAACTTTAGTAGGTTAAGACTTGTCTTTTTCCGTTCCAGCTTCCTCTCTAATATACTCTGCGTATATTGAACGGCCTTGGACATTTTTAGAATCTGATCAAAGGAACACTGAGTTGTGGATATACTTAATTTGTATTTAATAAGATATAGTTGAGGCAGTAGAGTATGGTCTGGAGGCAGGGAACCTAAGGCTGATTCATGCTGACTTCCTAAAACAAGTAAACAGGAAAACCCTAACTTTCCACGCAAAAGTAGCAGAAGGACCAGAGGCTACTCCCTTTGCAACCCTCTTCACTTTTTCCGTGTCAGCTATGAAAAATGGAAAGTACCCTCTAATCTAAAGTCTAAGCAACCCATCAGGCTTATCTCAGTCCAAGTCTTTATATGCATGGGATTATAACTTTGCAATTTCACTGCAATTTCTGCTTGGTCCCTTTCCACAACCAATCAGACAGTTACATAAGGTTTAACTTTGTAACTTCACTTCAGCCTCTGATTGGTCTCTTTTTGCAACCAATCAGGCTGATAGTGGGCTACCACTTCATTTACATAACACGTACTCCAAGTAACCAATGGGAAACATTTAGAAGGTATTTAAACCCCAGAAAATTCTGTAAACAGAGCTCCTGAGCACTTGCTCAAGCTGCTCCCACCTTATTAAGCATACTTTTGTTTTCGATAAATCTCTGCATTTGTTGTTTCATTCTTTCGTTTGTGCGTTTTGTTCCATTCTTTGTTAAAATGCCAAGAACCTGGACAACTTGCAGTCAAGCACCTCCACGGGTAACTCCATGGGTAACAGAGTTACCTGTCTCCTAATGTCTATGGACAGTGAGCTGTTGCTAGTTGTCTCTGTGTGTGGCTTCAAGAACACTCCTTCTACTCACATGGCCAGCTCACCTGCATAAAGACATGAATGAGTGAGTACAGAGGCTGTGTGGGAACAGGAATGTTTCCTGGGGTACCTGGCTTCAGAATTCAGGCGGTAGAAGAGAAAAAAGAAGTTTGAGGGGTGGAAGGGCAGAAGCAAAGCTATGAAAAATTCTATGTTCATCAGATATGCGCAATTATAAGTAGAAATTTCTGTTCACATTGAGTCTTAGTCAAAATAGAATTTCTTTCCTGTCAGAATATACTCAGTAAAGTAACATTTTTTTGACTCTATAATTACAAACTCACCATAATTTTAATGAGAATCCATGAAATATAATTTATCAGAAATATTGTGTGTGAAGGGTGCAAATCTGTATCCTTCAGTGAGTACACCTATCTGTGAAATTGCATATTTATATGACTTTTGATCAACTATACTAAAGATCAAATTATCTTTCTTTTTGCTTTGGGAAATATTACAAAGCCATTATCATAGGAGGAAGCAGAGTGACAGCCAAAATTGCAGAAAAAAAATTCACTGTAGAGATATATCAAGCAGTTAGTTAATTAAAATATTATTTTATTTCTCTGGATATTGCAGTTTTTTCATATTGTCAGCTTTTAAAAATCAGTATTGCCATAATTTCTTTTCTTATTCTAAATATTATTTTCATGCCTAAGATGTGTTCATGCCTGTACATTCCTTTACTAGATAAGGGCTCCAAAATGGAAATATTCTGCAGGCCCCACCATCTATAAGAGATTGGAGGGTCTGGAGTTGGTGTCAATGATTTTTTTCTTTTTTTAAAATGAAGATGGAGCTTCACCATATTGTATAAGAGATTGGAGGGTCTGGAGTTGGTCTCAATGACTTTTTCTTTTTTTTTAATGAAGATGGAGCCTCGCCATATTGCCCATGCTGGACTCAAACTCCTGGGCTCAAGTGATTCTCCCACCTCAGCTTCCCTAGTAGCTGGGACTACAGGCGTGCATCACTGCAGGATGTCCAGCTACTTTAAGGATGTCTTTACTCTAGACTGTAAGCAAAGATGTAAGCACAAGAAAAGATGGGTTCAAGTCTTCTTTTGTTTAAACTCTTGTATTACTAATACACCTTCAGTGATCAGTGTAAAGTAGGCGCTCAGTAAACATTTACTGTATGAATGAATGACCCCTTCTCACTCTAAGATTATCCTCTATGATGCTTTTGTTTCCTATGACAGATCCCATTATTATTCAAAAATATTCACTGTTTTGCCTACTCTCACTGCCATAGGAACAATATACATTCCCACTGTGCTGATTCTGAACGTGGCCATGTGACTTGCTTTGACCTCATGGTGGGAGGAATACACTGACTGTTCTTCAGTTAGTCTGCTGATCCATGAAGATGAGTGGAGTAAACCTGAACCCAGCCTGCAGGCTTTGGGCCTCTGGGAATAACTGGATGCCGACTTCAGCACTGTTTCCTGTTTTTGTCTTCTGTCTAAAATGTAGCTAGGAAATCATATTCCTGTTCAAGCAGACACATGAGTAGGGGTACGATGAGCTAGGAAAAGTGAGAGGCAAGAAAACCAGCCTTGCAATGCAGCCATTTAGACAAAGTCAAATATAGATTTAACAACTAATTATAGGAGAAAGCTGCAAAGTGCGTTATAAAATCAAGTGTTTGCACAGAAACATTTTTGCTAGAAAGCAAAGTGGTAGCTCATTTGCATCTTTGGTATTGTTAGCATACAAAGGAGCTGAACTGCTAAAATTAAGATAGTGAGTTGTTTGAAAACCTCATTTTAAAATAGAATAAATCACACCACAGACAGATGTTTAAAAGGGTGCCTGATGTGGGGAGAGCTGGTCTTCAGTGTGAGGTTCAGCGGCATTTGAGCATTCACTCCAGAAAGGCCAACCCCAAACTCTCCTGGGAACACCAGGGAGCCAGGAGCGGGAATGCGGGAAGCTCAGCATCTGTGGCTTCCTGCATCTTGGGGATGCATCCTAGTTGAGACTTTACAGTCTGAGTCTAGTCCAGGAGAGTGAATGTCAAAGCTGGCAAGTCACCAGGGACTAAGAAATTGAGATGGAGAAGGAAACCCTTTTAGAAGTCTGTTGGTGCTCCCCACCCAAGCATAAAAACGAAGCAAAATCTTGAGTTCCTTTGAAGTTAGGTAAATTCCAGGCACCTATCTAGCCCTGAAAAGTCAATGAGCAACTTAATAAGCAAAAAGGTAATAGTAGCTTGAAAAAATAGCCAAGGAAATGGAAGTCACTGGATGTTTGGTTCCCTACAAACACTAAAGATTACATCTTAACATACGTCCCTGAGTTGTTTGTCAGAAACCCAGGCACTAGCTAAATGGATCTGCTAGTACAAAGACTTCAGATAAGAGGGAACTGAGGATCGAGCTCTAACCTCCATGTTTTGTTCTAAATTTCTCCCTGGAAGCCTGGAGGAGGTCATGCCTATGACCTGGAGCTAACATTCTTTTCTGCTGATTCCAAATTTTTAGACAAATCTTTGCCTCCTTAACCAATTACAAATCGGAAAATCTTTGAATCCACCCATGACCTGTGTGCCATGTTTGAAGATGCTTCACCTTTTTAGGTCAAACCAATGTAGAGCCTTCATGGATTGACTTTGGACTGTCTATAACCTCGGCCTTTAAAAACCTTTAAAAACCTTTTCCTGCAAGCCATTGTAAACGGACAAGAGGGACCTGGGTCTTAAGCATGAGCTGCCTGATTCTCCTTGCTTGGTGCCCTGCAAGTAGGTGCCCTCCTTTCTCCCGCTGCAAACCTCAGTGTAAATATTTGGCTTTACTGTGCCAGGCGAGTGACGCCAGGTTGGTTTGGTAATAACACTTCTGTGTGCCAGGTGTATGCCAGTGGTTCCACATGCAGCAGAATGAGGCAAGGAAGGCTCCTGGAGCACCTGGTATGTCATGGGCGCCCATGCTTGGGGGCTGCCCCTGCACTTGCTTGGCCCTGTAAGGGAGCACCTCCCTTAGCTCACAAAGACTAGTTTTGGCTCTGACATGCAGGATCAATTTTTAGCCTCACCCATCTTTGTCAGTTAAAATATTATCATCATTATTAAAATCCTGTTTTACAGATGGAAATGTGGAGGACGGGAGAGGTTCCAAACCATCACCGAAGTCCAATGGACAGTAAGTGGCATGGCTCTGAGGCAACCCAAGTCTAACTGCAGAGATTAGTCAGCATCAAGCTTTTGAAATTACCCCCATGTGGTAGGGCACGTGCCTGTGGTCCCTCCTAGCTACTTGGGAAGCTGAGGTGGAAGGGTTCTTTGAGCTCATGGTTGCATCACTGCACTCTAGCCTGGGCTGGAGACCCTCCAGAATGAGACCCTGTCTCAGAAAAAAAGAAAAGAAAAAAAACAGTTTTTTTAAATTGTCTGCCTTATTATGAAGAAAATGTGTGAACGTACATTTCCATCTATACCTACTTATTTATTTTTAAAGTATATGCATGCACACCTATATGATTTATATAGCATGCCCAACTACTATGTCTTTCATTCGTTCTTCTAGACTAGGGGGACCTTTATTATAAGAGTCCACAGAACCCTGTCCTTCATTTTTATTGATGTACAGTATGTTAGTTTCCTATTTTTGCTATAACACTCTAACAAATTACCATAAACTTAGTGGCTTAAAACAGTATATATTCATTCTTGTTTTTTTTTTTTTTTTTTTGAGAGAGAGTCTCACTGTCTCCCAGGCTGGAGTGCAGTGGTGCCATCTTGGCTCACTGCAACCTCTACCTCAGGGGCTCAAGTAATTCTCCTGCCTCAGCCTTCTGAGTAGCTGTGACTACAGTCGTGTGCCACCTGACCATCCAAGTTTTTGTATTTTCAGTAGAGATGGGGTTTCACAGTGTTAGCCAGGATGCTCTCGATTGATCTCCTGACCTTGTGATCCTCCCGCCTCAGCCTCCCAAAGTGCTGGGATTGCAGACATGAGCCACCGTGCCCGGCTCCATGCAGTTTTGGAGGTCCAAAGTCCAAAATCAGTCTCACTGAGCTAAAGTCAAGGTGTCAGCAGTGTGATTCCTTCTGGAGGAAGCAACCTTTTTAGCCTGCAGGGGCCACCTATGCTCATTGGCTGTGGCCCCCTTCTTCATTTTCAAAGCGGATTACTCCCATCATCACACGTTCTTCTCCTTCTCTGACGTTAGGTCTCCTGATGATCCTTCTTATTACACTGAGCCCACCCAGATAATCCAGGATCATCTACCCATCTCAAGACCCTTAACTAAATCACATCTGAAAAGTCATGTTTGCCATATAAGCTAACATTCGCAGGCTCAGAGGATTTGGCTGTGAAGACACATGCCATGGGTCATTATTCAGCCAGCCATAACATCTCCCATAATTCTTGCCTAATCGTGGCTTTCTATAGATTCAAATCTCCACAAGAACATAGGTTACCACCTAGAGTGACCACCTGCCCTGCCTCACCTGGGACTTTACTGGTGTTTGCCCTGAAAATCCCATGTCCCTAGAAATGTTTCAGTCCCAGGCGCACCAGGATGGTAGGTAGGTCCTTTTACTCCCACCTGTAGGTGCAATGCCTTATTTAGACTGGGCACTTATTGAGTGTTAAATTGACTCTCCTTCAAAATCTCTCGAGACTTTTCTAACCCTTTTACTTCTATTTTTCTGGCCCGGATCATCTCAGAATCATGAGCATTCATCCAAGCCCTAGCTTCATTTTATAACCTTTATATTCCTATGTAGATGGCACATTATATAAATTAATTGTTTCATGAAAGCAAATCCTGATGTCCCATTTAACATATTAAACCCATGAAACCACACATTAAATGTCTTCAATTTTTATCCTCTTTGAAATCTAAAACAGTTCTAATAGTCCTAAATCGCAACAAAAATTCAGAATAGGTACATTCTGCCTTGCCAGCAGCACTCGCTCAAGACAGCTATACAAAACTGCTGAGTGATGAAGTGGTAAATAGAGATGGAGAAGGAAACAGTGTGAGGATCTTAAGTGGTGACAAATTGTTGGAAGCGGTAAATTCAAAGTCATGGCCTAAAGCAGCAGTTCCCAAACTTTAGTAATTTTTGTAGTATTTGAAACACCACACCATATCTTCATCAACTGTACTATTCTCTTATCTTCATGGCAACTCAATTTTTTGAACTTAAATACATTGACAAACCCAAAATATTTACTAAAGCTATTTTTTTCCAATAGGCACAATAATAAATATGAGATTATTGGAATGAAAATCTTTGTTTATGTATTAGTTCTGTATTTTCTGTGTAATGAGTTACCCCAAACCTTAATGACTGAGAGAAACATTTATTATCACACTATCTCTATGGGTCAGGAATTCAGACATGGCTTAGCTAAGTCTTCTGGCTCAACCTTCAACACCTCAAAGGTGCAATAGAGGTGTTAGTCAGGGCAGTTCGCGTCTCAAGGCTGGATTGGGCGAGGACCTGATATCAAGCTCACTCAGTGATTGTTGGCAAGATTCTGTTCCTCACTGGCCATTGACCAGAGGCCACCTCCATTCCTTGCCATATAGACCTCTCCACAGGGCAGCTCACAACTGGCGGCTGGCTTCACGAAATTGAGCAAGCGAGAGAGTGGGAAAGGGTACACTTACTAGACCATGTCTTATTGCCGTAACCAACTGCATCTTGGAAGTAACATCCCAGCATACTGAAAACAAGTCACATTGCCCCAGCCCAAACTTAAAAAGAGGGAATTATCCCAGGGTGTGAATACCAGAAGGTGGGAATCATTGCGTATTTGAAGTCAGTCTACTGTAATATTCCATCTGAAATCCACTCACTCTTAACATCCCACAGTGCTTCTTGGAATTGGGTTGGCACAAATGAATGCATTAATGAGCATGGGGTGAGTTGCTTTGCCCCAGTCATCGACACCATAGTTACTGGCTTTTTAGGCATCAGGAGGCTTTAATGTGCTCGTCATTGAAAACCCAATCAAACTGATAATAAAATAAATGTATTGGTTCACCTAGAGAAAAAGCACGATAGTGTTAGACCTCAGCCATGGTTTTATCAGGGATCGGCCTCCATTTCTCCACACCTCTCTCAGCTTTGCCTTTCCTTATGTGTTAACCAAGACCTCTGTTTCCCTTGTGGTTGCAGACGTCCATCCGCAGGAGCTGGAGCTAGATGCTCCGCCATAGAGTGAGACACCTTTACTTCCCACAAGCATTGAACAAAGCTCTGAGCTTCATTCTGACCTCACCATTTTAGATGACAAGTCCATTCATGAAACAATCACAGTGCAAGAGGGTGATGTGCCTCTGACTGGTGTAGTCCATCCAGGGTCCACTTCGAGATCTAGGAAAAGATCAGTCTCACCCGAAACACAGCACTCACTGTGGAGGAGGGATGGAGTTGCCATGGATTAGTAACTGCAGCATCTATTACTTTAGCACCTATTACCTCTACTGGCCAGGTGAGAGGCAAGGGAAGCCTCCTTTCTCCTTTTCTTTTTCCTCTCCTATGGATGCACATCTTGTTTACCTTGAACTGGGTTTAACTCCCTGAAGCTGCGGAGCTGCAGAAACTTTCATTCCCGTGCTCCTCACTGGCCGTGGAAACATATCCTCCCTCATCCCCAGGACTCAAAAGTGAGCTGGCTAGTGTGGGAAAGTATTCTGTTTCAAAAGGAGTGGCCTAGAGTGGACTTTTTCAAAGTGCAACCCTTAACCCTTGTGATTAGAAATGTCTGGGATGGTTGAATAAAAGAAAGGTCTGGAAAACTGAACTCTATGTCTCAGGTGTCAGCTCTCAGTAAAGCATATTTCCAACACAATTCCCAAGTGGCTTCATCTACTACACTTTTGAGAACTTGGGGTTTTGAATATAAGAAATAGATTGTATTAAGAAAACTTTGACATTCACCATTGCCACCATCACCATGATGTCCAAAAGAGTGGCTTCTTACTTATTACCAACCAATCCTTACCATGTCCATGAGGGACAGAGCAGGAATTGTGATATCCATTTTCAGATAAAGAAGCAGAAGACCAGAAAAGAAGCACAATATAGGTTAGCAGGGTAAGTGACCTTTCAGTAGTAACCACTGTGTCGTTAATATTGCTTAAAGTCGCATGGTTTACAGGCATTTTACACTTCTGGCCAAGATAGATAAAGTAACAGATTTATCCCCCTGCTTGAACAATCAAAATAAACAGACAATATATGAAACAATGGTTTTCAAGACATTAGACATAATAAAATAAAAGACAGTTGGCTGGGCACAGTGGCTCCGGCCTGTAATCCCAGCACTTTGGGAGGCTGAGGTGGATGGATCATTTGAGGTCAGGAGCTCAAGACCAGCCTGGCCAACAAGGTGAAACCCTGCCTCTACTAAAAATAAAAACATTAGCCAAGGAGGTGGGTCACACCTGCAGTCCCAGATACTCGGGAAACTGAAGCATGAGAATTGCTTGAATCTGGGAGGTGAATGTTGCAGTGAGCCGAGATCACACCACTGAACTCCACCCTGTGCAAGACTCTGTCTCAGAAAAAAAAGAAAAGAAAAAAGAAATATAGTGATTCCTGAGAAAGGAAAAACAAACAACATGGGACTACAATTGCCCCAGCTTACTGTCTTGAGAGGTTTGCAGGCCATGGCATGGAGAAAGAAAGCTCAGGGAGAGCCCAGCAGTCTCCTTGAGTTGAAGAAAGGAAGCTGAAAGTCTAGGGACTCAAGAATGTTGGAGCCCACAGGATTTAGTAACAGAGAAGAAAGAACTGACAGCAGCAAAGCCTGGAGCTCTTCAGAGAGTCCCCTCTGAATATTCAGCATACTAGCGACTTGTGCATGCAAGTGAGGAAGCTACTCAAGGCTGGGGAAAGAACCATTCAATTAGAGGATTAGAGGGAAGAATGTTGACTGCTTACACAGGGCTGGGCACCATGCCTGTTCCCACAGCCCAGAGAAGAAAAACTCATAGTCCATGAAACATTGGGTAAAATACTCAGAAAGGTGGAATGGTATTGACTCAGGAATGAGAAATAATTAGCCTTGAACTTAGTACTGCTCCTGACCCACCTAAGAAACGGTATAGAAATAAATGCAGGCTTCAAAAGGAGCAAACGAAGTACCTTAACTGTATCCCAGAACAAAAGTCAAAAGTATTAATAGGAATACAAAAAATTCAGCACTCAAAGATTACCAGGCATGCAAACTGAAAACACACTGTGATATTTCTACATCAAATCAGGCTAACTGTTGGTGATGATGTGGAGGAACTGGAACTCTCATGTCCTGCTTATAGAAATGTAACCACTTGGAAAAAAAACAATCTGGTAGTTTTTTAAGAAGATGAACTTGTACCTGTCATATGAACCAGCTATTCTGCTTCCAGGTATTTATCCGAAAGAAATGAAAGTATATGTTCATAGTAAGATTTGTCCACAGATACTTATCTGGGCTTTATTTGCAATAGCTGAAAGTTAGAAACAATCCAATATCAATCAAGTGTTAAATTGATAAACAAATTTTAGTATGTCTACACAAATCAATATTATTCAGCAATAGGAATAAACTGTGGGTGCATGTTATGACAGTTGTGAGTCTCATAATAATTATAGAATGAAAGAATATCACACCAAAAAGATTACATGTAATATGGCTCCATTTATATCAAATTATACAAAATAAAAGCTAATATATAGTAACAGAAATTAAATCAGTGGATGTCTGGAGAGGAGGGTAAGAAGGGAGAGATTACAAAGAGACATGGAGAAACTTTTAGGGATGATTAATTTGTTCATTATATTGATTGTGATGGTGGCTTTGGGAATGCATACATTAATCAACATTTATCATACTATGATAATATATAAATGCATAAACTTCACAATTGATATATGTGCAGTTTTTATATGTCAATTATGCCTGAGTAAAACTGATTTTAAAAGTTACATGTGAAAAAGCTCAAGGTTATTAATCTGTCAATTCTCTCCAACTTGACCTATAGATTCAACACAATCCCAGTATAAATGCCAGAGTGCTCCTTTGTAGATATGAACAAATTGATTTTAAAATTTATATTAAAAAAACAAAAGAATCAAAAAGCTAACACAATGCTGAAAAATAAAAAAAGTTGGAGGAATGACATTATCCAACTTCAGAACTTAAAACAAACCTACAGTAATCTAGACAGCATGGTATTGGAAAAATAATAGATGTATATCTGAATGGGACAGAATAGAAAGTCCGGAAATAAACCCACACAGATACAGTCAACTGATTTTTGACAAAGAAACAAATGTAATTCTATGGAAAAAAGATAGAAGGTAGCCTTTTAAACAAATGGTACTTGGAACCATTTTGCCTTTAATATGAAAAAAAAAGAAGAAGAAGACAAAAGGAAGAAGGAAGGAAGGAATGAAAGAAGGAAGGAAAGAAAAAATAATTTAAACACAGAACTTACACCTTTTACAAAAATTATATCAAAATGGATCATAGACCTAAATGAAAAACTCAAAACTATATAACTTCTATCATTTCTAAATTTCCTTGTGAAAAAAATCATGTCTCTTTGAGAAGATAACATAGGAGAAAATTTAAATGGCCTTTGGTTTGGCGATTCATTTTTTGATATAGCACTAAATGCACAATCAATAGGAAGACAAATTGATAAGCTGGACTTTACTAAAGTTAAAAAAGTCTGCTTCACCAAAGCAAGTGTTGACAAAATAAAAAAGACAAAGCACAGATTAAGAGAAAACCTTTGTAAAATATGTACCTGGTCCAAAATATACAAAGAACTTTCAAACTCAACAAGAAAAAAAATAAACAGCACAATCTAAAAACGAGTAAAAGATCCTAACAGATATATATATAGCAAATAAGTATATAAAAACTTGTTCAACATCGCTTATCTTTAGGGAGTTGCAAGTTAAATCAACAGTGAGATCCTATGGAACACTTATTAGAATTAGGATGTTAAAATTCAAAACACCGAATACACCAAATTCTGGGAAGCATGTGGAGCAAGAGGAATACTTCTCCTTCATTTCTTTGAGAATGTAGGAAGAACAGTTACTTTATAAGATAGTTTGGCAGTTTCTCACAAAGCTAAGCACAGTCTTCCCATGTGATCCAGCAATTGTGCTCCTAAGTATTGATTCAATTGAATTAGAAACTTTTGTCCACACAAAAATATGCACATAAATGTTTATAGATGCTTTATTCACAACCATCAAAAACTGAAAGAAACTAAGATGTACTTCAATGGGTGAATAAATCAACTTTGGAGCATCCATGCTATGAAATATTATTCAATAATAAAAAGAAATGAGCTATCAAGACACACACAGACATGGAGGAAATGTAAATGTGTATTGCTTAGCGAAAGAAGCCACTTTGAAGCGATTACATACCATTTGATTCCAACTACAGTACATTCTGAAAAAGGAAAAATTATAGAGAAAGTGAAACAGCCAATGAGTGCCAGGAGTTTGAGAGGGAAGACAGAAGGATAAATAGGTGAAGCACATGCAGAGGGTGAAACTATTCTGTGTGATACTGAGAGGGAGGATACATGTCATTATGCCTTTGTCAAAACTCACAGAACTTTACAGTGCAAAGAGTGAAGCTTAAAGTATACATACTTGAAATAAAAATTTAGGAGGTCAGGAGATCCCAGGAAAAATTGCAAACTGTGGTAAGAGATGCTCACTGTAGTACAAATGTCTGAAATAACATCACTAGAGGTGACAGGGATTAAGGTACCGATTGAAGTAATTTTGGAAATGAATGGTGTCTGTAAGATTAAAGGCAAGAGGAACTGCACATAAGCACTGTACTCCCATTGATAAAGTCGTTTCCCATGGGGGACTAGATTAACAATTTTGATAATGCTGTACGTGTATACTAGAATGTTATAATCGGGATTTCTGTAAGTATGGGCAGGAGACCAGAATGATCTATGTGGTGATAAATCAGAGTCGAAGACCTCAATAAGAATTCATATTTATCTTAAAACAGAGATGAAAACCTATAGAAATATTGATAGATATGCATACATCTATACATGGGTATTATACACACATATGTAGTATTTATTGGCTCTATTAGATAAGGATGTCTAGAGTCAAAGATAGCTCAATAGCAACAAACACACTTACTGGCTAGCTCTTGGTTCCTAATATTATTCTCCAGTAAAAATAACCAGAGTTTCTTGAAACAATGCCTAATTGTAGGACTGGGTGAGAAATAAAGAAGATGAACAAGAGACATCTTATAATGCTAAAAATAAGGAAGTCTTTAAGAACAGCATTGCCATATAAATGAGGATATGTCAAAGGGGCACGGAGCCAACTGAGAGAGGTCCTAACAGTCAAAGCTGAAACAATCTGAGCAACAAAATAAACAAGGTCGTATTGGGTTCTAACCCAAAATATGAAATAAATGTTCGTGAGTGCATACTGATATAAATACATAATTTTATAAACTAATACAAGTGGAAGAAGAAGCAAGTCTCCCATGTGACAGAATTCCAAACAAATTATGTAAATATTCCATCCTCAAGGAGGAAGTACATAACTGCCCCTGCCTTAAGTGTGGGCTACACACAGTGACGTCCTTCTATCACGTACTGTATGGAAAGGCGAGAGTAACTTAACAGTGGAGAAATGTGACTAACAGCCTAAGCCAGGTGACCAAGGTCAACGTTAACAGTGATAAAACACCTTGATGTATGAGGTATCCTTGATATGATATAATTGAAACGGTACTTTTCCTCTGTAATCCTCTTCCTCAAAAGATAGCCTCATCCACTTATGAGAAAAACATCAGACAAATTCCAATAGAGAGACATTGTAAGATATATCTGACCAGTGTATCTTAAAGCTGTCAAGTTCATCAAAAACAAGGAAAGTCCAAGAAACTGTCACAGCCAAGAGGAATCTAAGGAGACAGGACGACTAAATGTAATATGGCGTCCTGGGTGGGATCTTGGAACAGGAAAAGGAGATTAGGTAACAACTAAAAAAATCAGAATCAATTATGGATGTTAGTTAATAATAATGTATTAATATTTGTTCATTAATTATAACAAATATATCACACTAATGTAAAGTGTTAATAATGAAAGAACTCTGTGTGTGTGTGTGTGTGTGTGTGTGTGTGTGTGTGTGCGCGCGCGTGCATGGTAATAGAAAATAATCCCTGGACTATCTGCTCAATTTTTCCATAAATGTGAAACTGTTTCAAAGGATAAAATCTTGCCAGATGCAGTGGCTCATGCCTGTAATCCTAGAAGTTTGGGAGGCCAAGGCAGGTGGATGTCTTGAGCCCAGGAGTTCAAGACCAACCTGAGCAACTTGGCAAAACCTTGTCTGTACAAAAAACACAAAAGTTAACTGGGCATAGTGGTGTGCACCTGTAGTCTCAGTTACTGGAGAGGCTGAAATAGAAGGGTTGCTTGAGCTCAGGAGGTTGAGGCTGCAGTGAGCTGTGATTGTGTCATTGTACCATTGTACTCCGGCCTGGGCAACAGAAAGCTTGTTT
>NW_016107378.1:3880908-3920104 GCF_001604975.1 Cebus imitator | reverse complement strand
TAAAAAAAAAAAAAAAAAAAAAAAGATTCTACTAATTAAAAAACAAAGTCACATGACTTGTGAGGTTTGGAGATGAAGCCCAGCCCCTAAGTGTGTAGACTCTGAGACCAGGGTCCTTCTATTACCTAAAAGTTTCCTCGTCTTTTGCAATTAGTGACTAACATGAAATATTTCAGTCATGGCCAGTACAACGTGGGGATGAGTTGGAGAGCCTGCTACCTAAGCCACTTGAAGCTGGGGCAGTTCTGTGTGCCCTGCCTCTGTCTCAGAATGGTTAACACTGCTCATATGCAGGAGGGGGAAGGGGCAGGTTTACCTCCTACAGAGTTTATGGAAGCCCAGGATCTCATACCATATACAACTTAAGCCTCATGTTTATGTCTGGGAATATATTAAATGCCATCTGCCTAACCATTTGCCACGTTATAAATTAAGGCGACATCAACAGTGCTGTAACACTAAGGAGCACTCTGCTGTCTTCCAGTTTGATATTAAATGGGTTTTGTTACCAAACTCTTCTGACAAACATGAAAAGAACAGTTGCAAGCCTTCTGGAGGAGCAGATGGTCCTGGAGGCTTCCCGGCACAGGCTCTCTGTGAAAGTTCCAGGGTTTACATTTCCTCTGCTGCAAAGAGTTGGCTGTGTTATGGTTGCTATTGAGGAGAGCAAACACTGCTGTGGAGGAAGCTGAACCCTGGTCCCGCCGCTTTCTTGCTGTGTGACCTTGTGTAGGTTATTCAACATTTTAGAATCTCAGTCTTCTTACTTATAAATGGGGATAACAATGCCAACTTTAGAGCACTGTTATGAGACTGAAGTGAGACAACTCAATCTTTCTCTACTTATCCTTGACACACAGTGACAAATATCCTTGACACACTGTGACCTAGTGTGCACACATGTGCACATACACACATCCTCACACATGTAATTAAAACAGACTTTTCATCAAACCAAACTAATCCTTGTGATAGATTATACACTTTGCCATTTTCCACTGTAACAATATCTATTCTAATCTATTCTGTTGTGTTCTCTTGTATTTCACAGGCAACCCAGTATATTAATTTAGACCTACTAAAAGCTTACTACTAAAGTCTTTAATCTCCAGATTAAAAAACACTAAGGTAGTATCTTTAAACACATAAAAATGTACTTGGCACATGAAAGATATAAAATAAATGTTAGCTGTTAATATTATCATTATTGATAATATTATTATTAATTGTGTCAAGGTGATGTGAAAAGTTGAAAAACAAAGCATCAACTTTTCTCCCACTGTTTCCACAAACTACATCAATGGGCTCATTCTGTTCTAACCCTGAATAGTATCTGCTACCCAATACAGTAGCATTTCAGTAATTCAAATGTCCAGGGCAATGTGCTTATTGAGCCCAAATGCTTGAACTCAAGCAGGAGTTTCTGTCTCTCTTGGCTCCTTTCTGTCTCTAGCAAGGTCAGATTCTTTCTCTTTCTCATTTTTCTGCTATTCCAGAGTCCCTTGCAGGACCATCCCCCAGGTGCTCACAGCAGTAACCTGCTCATTAACATGCCCTGTGTTATATTTCTTTCCTTAATGGTCTCACTTCCTATTCCCCTTCCTATTCACCAGTGTTTCCTCCAAAATAAACTAGGTGTACTCACATTCCAATCTCAGCGTCAGCTTCTAGGAGAACCCAGCCTATGGCAGCCCTGTGTGTGCTCTCCATCCTTACCCTACCTACCAGGTCAGCTCACATCAGGCATGGGGGTATTAATGGTACAGGGCAGGCGAGCCCCCAAATTGCAGGTTAGCGTGGGAAGGTTCTTGGCTTCACTCAGAAAGAATTCAGGAGCAAGCTGGCAGTAGAAGAAAACAGTTTTCTTGAGGCAGCAGTGTTATAGCTCTGTGACTGCTCCTGCAGAGCAGGGCTACCCCATAGACAGTGTGTGAAGAGAAGTGGCTCAGGGCAGTTTGGCAGTGATACTTCTACCTACTATTAATTACATGCAAATTAAGGCATGGGTTATTCCAAAATTTCTAGAAAAATCATGATAACTTCTGGGTTGTTGCCAAGTGAAGGGAGGGAAGAGGGCAGCTTCCTGGTGTTGCTGTGGCAATGGTAAACTCATGGCACTGGTGGGTGTGTTTTATGGGGCGTTGCTTTCAGTGACTCTTACCTGTTTCAGCCAGTCTTCAATTTGGTGGAGAACTAAGTCCCACCTCCTACTTCATCAAGACCTATAAACTTATCAGTGTTATTTCCACTCATGCGAGTTCCAAAGTCAGCTGGAAACAGATAAAGATGGTCTACCAATCCTCAGAGGAATAGGAACCAACCTTGAGCACCTAGGAGCTTTTCTTCTTTGTCTACATCCTCTTTTGTAGGTGAAGTCTTCTATCCTACACAGGCCTGTGTGCCTAAGGACTTCTTCAAACAGCACATGACATCTATCTGCCCATCTTTTCAGTTTGCTTTTCAATCAAATAAACAAAGAGCTCTGATCTTAAACATGGAATAGATTTATTTGCCTAGCTTTCTTAAAACATATCTAATATCCTCCAGGTCTAGAAGGGCCGCCTCTCTGTATAACTCACAAGAGCGCCCACAAAACTACATTTTCTTCAGACAGAACATATCTTTTATTAGGCTTGTGTCTGTGATAATGATGCAGGTGAATTTTATCATTCCTTTCACCCTACTAGTAATGAACAAATTCACTGCATATTACTTTGGACTTGATCTCTGGCAAAACACTACTGGAACAAACAATTTGATTTGTCAACACCTTTACAAGGGCTCCTCAATCAATGTCACAAATCCAAATTTAAACAGCAAAGTACATTTGACTGCAAGACCCTGGACTGATTAGAGCTCCGAGTTCAGAGAATTGCTCCAGACAGGGCAGCAATCAGATTATTAACTCCACTTGAAAATACTCTCTGCTGCCTGGGATTAGCATGCATATTTTGATATAGATCGATAAGCAATCTCCTTTCTATAAGAAATGCCTGCAACATTCATTTGGCTGATCAAAGGTAGATATCAGCTGGCTGTGACAGCTAGCTATTGTTTCCCCGCTTTCTTTACAGAAGAGCCTCTATTAAAAAAAATCTCTGGCTCTTTTTCAGCTAATAGTGGAAGCCAAGAGAGAGCCACAAAATTCCATCTCCTTCTCAACACTGAAATACAATTAGTGCAGAAGGGACTTGAGTCTTTTCTGAGCTAACTTAACCCATTTTCACTGTGTACACTGACAAGAAATGCCAAGTTGTTTCTCCCTCTTTCCTCTACTCTTTTCCACTCTGATTTATTTTCCACTGGGGTGGTGGTCCCAGTCTGAAGGTGTTAGAAGGATGGCACCCAACCTTTTCCCACCTGATTGTTTCCTTGGTGAGATCAGAGCTCATATATTAGTCCCCACTATTATTTGAAACTAGTTAGCTCAGATTTGGATGTTGGGTGGTGGAAGAGCATTGACCTATGCCTTTGAGGCTATTATTTAAGCTCCTCACCCCTCTCTCACTTGGATTCTGTTATAAAATACCCATTTCCTTTTTGAAAACCATTTCTTACTTATATTCTTTGCCTATTTTGTCCATCTCAAGCTCTTTTCCCCTCGCCTAAACCTTATCCTATCAACCAACTCAGAAATGAAAACCTAACTTATGCACCAACCAATTCCTCTCTTCTGTCCAAAGGCCCTAATAAATAATAAAGCAAGATGTGTTTTTACTCTAAAGATAGATTACAGAGAGAGAAATGCAAACTACGGAATAGTTTACACAGCATGATTCAGCACTTATTTTAAAACAAATATATGCTGTGTTTTATGTGTGTATATATATTAACCATATAAAGACATATTCATTATATATGCATATACACACATGCATGCATGCACAAACACACACAGAAGATGTACTATAGTCCTGTAGTTAGTGGTCATAGAAGGGTAGATTAATGGGAGATTTTAAAGTTACGTTTAGCTCTCTTTCTGTTTTGTTTGTTTGTTTTTGTTTGTTTGTTTTAGACAGAGTCTCACTCTGTTGCACAGGCTAGAGTGCAGTGGCACAATCTTGACTCACTGCAACCTCCACCTCCGGGTTCAAGAAGTTCTCCTGTTTCAGCCTCCCGAGTAGCTGGGACTATAGGTGCCTGCCACCACATCCAGCAAATTTCTGTATTTTTAGTAGAGACAAGGTTTCATCTTCTTGGTCGGGCTGGTCTCGAACTCGTGACCTTAGGTGATCCACCCACCTTGGCCTCCCAAAGTGCTGGGATTACAGGCGCGAGCCACCTCACCCAGACTTTCTGTTTTATTTAAATTTGGAAAATCTTACTTTCTATTATGTTTTAATTGAGGAAAACAATTACTTTAAAAATGAGAATTGGAGATGTTTCCCACATACTCTCACTGTATCTATGCTCTGATTTGTTCTTAAACTTCTTTCCATGACATGTCAGGGTGTTTGTCTTAGCTCAGAGGGTCCATGAAAGCCAAGATGGCACATTGTGATGTCTTGGCATGTAATAGGCTCCTGTCAAGATTGTGGCAGTTGTTCAGTGCTTGCTGGGTGGGTGGTGATGTGCTTTTCAGGTTTATTTGATTTGTTTTAAAACCTCACTGATCTGAATTGATGGTGGGGGAGTACAGTCTCAAGTAGTGAAAACCTGCATTTTAGTTTTGTTTCAAATAAACTCACTTGGAACTGAGTCACTTAAGGTGTGCCCGAAACCACACAAATAGAGAATATCCAAATAGTGGCTGTTGAATACTGTTATCATTGAAAGGTAAAAATACACAATAACTTCTAATTTTACAATCCTTCAAGTTTTAAAGTGCTTGAAAGAGTATTTTCTTGAAATAATTTGTTTTCTTTCTAGAGAGGGGTTTGCTCAGCCTACCCCTTTTTCAAGTAACTCCAGCTGTTTTACATGTGGGATTTTGAAGCATCCTTTGAGTTATGATAGATAACATTCACAGGTTTCTACATGATCTCACTGAACCTTCACACAACATAATGGGCTAAGTTTGTATATTTCCATCTTATAGATGAGGAAAATGTGTTTTGAATAATTAGAAGAATCGCCCAGGAATTTTAACTTATAACTCCCCTCCATGAGGCTGGAGGGGAGAGATTTAAATGGCATTGAAATCACCTCATGGTAGAATGATATAACCAATTTGAAAAGCCAGAGTCAAAAACTGTCGATCGCAAAAGTGGTATTCATGGAACTAAACTTTCCTAGAAAAACAATGGAAATTATTCTCATGTTTGATGTGGATGAAATCTTGCTCATGGGTCTAACTTCTAGCTAGAAATTAGAATTACAAGGGAAAAACCTTTTCATACATTCTTGCAATGCAGGACTCTACTGAAGTAGAAACTCAGTTTCATTAGCAAGTATTAATGCGCCCTTGAATTTCATGATGCCAGTTTACATGCCATTTTTCTGGATGCCTAAGTGCCAGCCCCTCGCGGTGTTATCCCTAAGGGACCGGGATCCATAGTTGGGGATAATATAGCAAATTTTCTTCGCCATTGAACTTAAGTTTTGCCTTCTTGGCGTTGCCTTCCTTGCCTTGGGCATTTTTCTCAGTGCTTTCCACTACAATATATTGTATAGAATGACATAGCAAATGTTTTCTTTTTCCCTGACTAAAAAAGAAAAATGGTTTTCATTTCTAGTCCAATAATCTAGGACTTTTGCAGCAAGAAAAGTGAATCAAACTTTTGATCCACCTAGTCAAGCCAAAAAGGGCGTTAGGATGACATTACTAAGCAGCCGGAGCGAAGTCTTATTTCAAATCACTTCTTCGTTTTTCTTGTGTGAATGATGCTGTTGATGAAGATTCAGACAATTTAAGGGCATGTTTGGTGAAAAATCTGGTTTTTCTCCTTGGCTTGCCACAGATAAATCAAATGCAAAGTTTGTGAAATGCACAGTGGGTGTCCATTTGTGAGAACAATTTCTCCTTCTGAAGTGAAAGATTGAGTGCAAGAGGCAATCCAGATTATTGGATGGCTGTGAGAATCAATGAATGAAAAATATTCTTCCCTATTGAATGGGGTAATTTATTCTCATTGATGGGACAAGGGGTCAGAGGATGGTTCTGGCTTCATTAGCTCTCTCACTGGAAGACAGTTCTGACTGGGGCCACTAGTGAGAGTTTCTACACCAGCACATAGTCAACATCCCTGTCTTGTAGTGCTACTGGAAGCAAAACTTAAAGAAAAACAGTAAATAGCTATACGTTTTCTAATACTTGATGATTTCTTTATTGTGTAGGACAAATGCCATCCTGATGTTATTTAGTTTGATTTGGACAATCACAGTGATATATGAGTCTGTTAAATAAAGGTCATTTAGTAAGGTCACGTGACCTTACCCTTAAGACTTACTTCCAAGTGTATTTTGGGGACCTTTTCTATGTTCTGTTCTAGAGTCTGACACATAATAGTTATATATAAATGTTTCTTAAAATTGCCTCTACCTTAAAAAATGCAATGAAAATTATTGTTTGGCATATAATAGTAATCACAAGTGCTAGTTATTATTAATAAATAAAATATAGCATATATTATTAGTTATAATAATGTGATTTTTACCCTAAATTCTATCTTTGTTATCTAGTGGGAGAAGCAGAAAAACTATATATATATATATAATTTAATATATTGTGATACAAGCAAGGATGAATACATTTATAAAGTTTTATAGTCATGCAGAGGAGAAAGGCATTTATTTTGTGTGGTTGAGGAAGGTCTTATAAAGAAGATAGTGGTGAGTTGCGTTTTGAAAGATAAACAGGAGTTAGCCAAGTTGGGTGGGATGGGTGGAAAATGAAGGGCATTTATACCAATGGAACATCATCTGAACACAAAAGCATACACACTCAGAATTTGTGTGCCAATTTATAAGTCAGTCAATTTGGAAGGTGTATTATATTATCTTGGTAAATGTTCCACATGTGCTTTAAAATCCTGAGTATTCTGCTTTTATCAAGTAGAGTGTTCTATAAATGTCACTTCTGTCAAGATGGTTGATTGTTTTGTTAACATCATTCGATATCCTTTGATATGGTTTGGATTTGTGTCCCTACCCAAATCTCTTGTCAAATAGGAGGAGGGGCCTGTTGGGAGGTGATTGGATCATGGGGGTGGATTCTTCTCTTTGTGGTTCTTATGATAATAAGGGAATTCTCATGCGACCTGATTATTTAAAAGTGTGTGGCACTTCCCCCTTTATTCTCAATTTCTCCCCCTGCTCTACCATAGTAAGAAGTATCTGCTTCTCCTTTGACTCCCCCCATGATTGTTAATTTCTTGAGGCCTCTGAATGACGCTTCCTGTTAAGCCTGCAGAACTGTATATCAATTAAACCTCTTTTCTTCATAAACTACCCAGTTTCAGGTGGTTCTTTATAACAATATGAGAACTGACCACTACACCTTATTAATTTTTTATTTGTTCTATCAATTATTTAAGGGGTTATTAAAATCTCCATATGTCACTGTGGATGTGTCTATTTATCTTTGCAGTTTGATCAGATTTTGCTTCATGTATTTTGAGGCTCTATTATTAAGTGTATAAACACTTAGAATTACTGGATCCTCTTGATAGAATTACCTTGTGTATGTGTGTGTGTATTTGGTTATTCTTTGCTCTGAAATCTACATTGTCTAATATTAATATAGCCACTCCAGCTTTGTTTTGATTAGTGTTAGCATGACATGTTTTTGTATCCTCTTGCTTTTTAATATTCTTTCACATCACCTGTGAGTGAAATATATCTTTATATTTAAGGTGTGCTCATTGTAGGCAGTATATAGGTGAGTTCTTACTAATATATTCAAATAACAATCTCTTCCTTTTAATTAGGGTATTTAGACCATTTATATTTAACATGAATATTGATATTGTTAAAGATAAATATATAATGTTTCTATTTGCTTTCTATTTGTTACATTTACTCATTTTAATTTTTTTTCTGCCTATTTTGGATCAAACATTTTAATAGTTCCTTTTTACCTTTTTTGTTTATTCATTAACTACAATTGTTGTATCATTTAAGGGGTTGATGTTGGGTTTATAGTATACATCTCTAACTTGTCATCTTCAAGTGATGTTATGCCAACCTGTATATCTATAAGAACTATTGAATATTATGCTTTGATTTTTACTTTCTCATTGTGCTATTAATGTCAGACATTTTGTATCCATATAAGTTATGCACCTTATGTTAGCAAGCTTTGTTTAAAGATTTAATTATCTTTGAAAATATTTGAGTAACAAGAAATGCAATATTTATTTATCCATCTAGTTACCACTTCTGGTACGCTATATTCTTTTGTGTGAATCAATATTTTCAATTTGTATCATTCTTCTTCTGTCCAAAGGATTTCCTCTAACATTTCTTACAGTGTGGATCTTTCTTGGCTCTTCTATGTCTGGAAAAATATATATTTCACTTCTTAAATAAATTTTATATTTTAGGATGTTTTCAGATTGATCGAAAAATTGTGAAGGTAGTATGGAGAATTCTCATATATTTTCCATCCAGTTTCCTCTATTATTGATATCTTATTCTAGCATTTACTTTCATTTTTGAAAAAATATTTTTGTTGGATGTAGAATTCTGGATTCATAGTTTTTTTGTTTTGTTTTGTTTTAATTCAGGATTTTATTTATATATTTATTTCTTTTGAGGTGAGTCTCACTCTGTCATCCAGGATGAAGTGCCATGGCATAATCTTGGCTCACTGCAACCTCTACTTCCTGGGTTCGAGCGATTCTCATGCCTCAACCTCCTGAGTAGCTGAGATTACAGGTGCCTACCACCAAATCAGGCTAATTTTTGTATTTTTAGTAGAAAAGGGGTTTTGCCATGTTGGCCAGGCTAGTCTCGAACTCCTGATCTCAGGTCATCCACCCACCTTCAGCCTTCCAAAGTGTTGGGATTAGAGGCATGAGCCACTGCACCCTGCCCATTTCAGTATTTTAGAGACACTGCTCTACTGTCTTTTTACCTGCATAGTTTCTGATGAGGAATCTACTATAATTATTTTCCTTTTCTGTCTGTAGCATGTCTTTTTTTTTTCTGGCTGCCTTAAGATTTTCTCCTTATAATTGCTTTTGATCAATTTGTTTATGATGCATCTTGGTATTTTTTTTTATGATGTTTCTTGTGGTTGGGGTTCATTGAGATTTTTTTCTTAATCTTGGATCCAAAGCAGTAGAGATTCTTGTATTTGTGATTTTATAGCAATCAAATCTATAATCTGTGTACCAAACCTCTGTAATTTACCTACACAACAAACCGGCACATGTACCCATGAACCTAAAATAAAAGTTTTTATAAAGGAAATTAGTGGAATTTGCAAAATTCAGATAGACTGAATTTTTAACTTATCTACTATGTAGATAATAGTATTGAGTCACTGTTAACTTTGTAGTGTGGTTATATAAGATGATAACACTGGGGGAAGCTGAGTGAATGATATACAAGAACTTTGCAATATATGTAATGTTTATTATAAAACTAAAAAGTATTAATTTCAAAAATCGAAAACAAAAGAAATCTGGAATATTTTCAAATATTATTTCTTCAAATTTTTTTTTGTGTGCTATCTTCCATCATTCCTCTCCTTCAGGGGCACACATTGTACATACGTTAAGCCATTTAAAATTGTCCCACAGCTCTTTGATATTATGTTCTTCTTAAAAATATATTTTTTCTTAGTATGCTTTATTTTTGATACTTCCTATTGCTGTGTCCTCAGATTGACTAATCTCTTCTTCTGTATTGTCTACATTTCTGTTACTTCTATCCAGTGATTTTTTTTTACCTTTAGATATTTGATTTGACTTTTTTCTATGTGTATCATTTTTAACATATGCAATACTATAATAATAACATTTAATTGCTTTATGAGATAATTCTAACATCTGTGTCAGATCTAGGGCAGTTTTGACTATGATCATTTTCTCCATGGGTACTATTTTTCTTCATTGCAAGCCTGGTGATTTTTTAAATCAGATATTCATATTGTGGATTTTACCTTATTAGGGTTTCAACATTTTTGTATTTCTATAAATCCTCTTTGCCTTTGTTTGGGATGAAGTTCCTTGGAAATAATTTAATCTTTTGGGGTATTTCTTCAGGAAGTTTGAGTTTTGCCTAGGGCTAGTTTTCTCCAACACTGAGGCAGGACCTTATTTAGTCTTCTGCCCAGTGTCCCATAAATTATAAGCATCTCATTCTGGCTGGTGGAAACAAACACTATTCTTAGCACTGTGTGAGTTCCTAGGGTCACTTCCTCTAGTCACTCCTGTGGTTTTCCCCTGGCCCAGTGGCTTTTGTTATACATACACACTGATCAATGCTCCGCTGCATACTCAAGAGAGTCTCTTCTGACTTCTAAAGCTTTCCTTCTATGTGTTTCTTTCCTGTCTGGTATTCTGACTGCAGCCACCTTTGTGTTCCCTAACTCTCAACTCTATCTTCTCAACTCAGAGAGTTAACTGGGCTCCACCTGTGATTCAGTTTCCTTGCACAACAATCTGAAAACTTTCCAAAGGCAGTAGGCTGAGGCAATTGTAAGACTTGCCTAATTTATTCCCATCTCCCAGGGATTGATGTCCTCAGTTACCTGATGCCGAATATCTTGAAAGCTGTTGTTTTATGTATTTTATCTCGATTCTAGTTGTTTCAAGAGGGAGATTATCTCCAATTTCTGTTTCTCCATTTTAGCTAGAAGGTGAAATCTAAATCCAATTGTGTGTCAAACAAAGGAATTTTATAACCTATGTGCTTTCCTGGAAGTTCTCTTTGTTGTAGTGTGAAGTGAAGTTAATTTGGCAGAAGTGAAGAAAGATGGGAAGCGGAAGGAGAAAAAGAGATAGAGAAGACTAGTGTGACAAAATGCTATTTGAGTTGCACTAGCAATAGTCCAGAAAATCCATTTCAGGCCAAGTGCATGGAAATGCTAGTGGGGTTGGAGAAATGATGGAGTTTAAAGATGCTTAAGAAGTGTACACAATAGGAATTGATGAATTGGAGGACAGATAGTTGTTTATGGTGGTGGTGGATTTATCAGTTCATGTCCCAGCAGGAAAACAGAAACCACTCTAGATTTTTAAAGTGAGAATGATTTAATTCAAGATATTGGTTACAGCACTTTTGGAAGAGCTGAAAGAGCAAAATGGGAAATGCGTATTACACAGAGACTGAGAACATGTATTGACTCTGGGATGGAACCCATGAGCCAACATTCACTGCTCTTGTTACTGGAAGCACAAGCTTATGGTGCTAACCAGTGGCCTATGGTGCTGGCACTAATACTAGCAGAGCTGCTGCCAAGATATTGCTGGAAACCCAGATGTTACTATTTTCAGAGGTGTCATCAGAAGTAGATGGGCTTCTAGCTTCCCTCTGTCTTCTAACCTGTTGAGAATGCTGCCTCCTGGCAGAACCTATCTGGAATCCAGTTGGCAAAGAAATCTGAATGATAAAATTCACAGGATTTAACACAGAAGGGTGGGTGCTGGCTGGGAGCCCACAACATGTTTGGCACAAAGAGTGAGAGAGGAGGAGGAATCGGGGTGAGCCCATGGCTTCTGATTATGCTGGAGATGGGGATACCAGCAGACCGTCCGTGGTTTGCCAATTGTATCATGGTTCCTTGTTCTACAGTAAGACCAGGATCATCCCTCAATGCAGAAAGACAAACTTGATATCTGGCCATGAGACATGTATAATTCCTGATCAGTCATGGTCTCCTATGTGCTTTCCTGTCATAACAGTTCCCATTATTGTAATTAAACAAATAATTTGTTGAGACTATATACTCCAAGAGGGCAGGGAATATATCGCCAGGATTGCCTGTATAGCCTTGGTATCCTGAATGAACTCAAACATATAGTCAGTACCCAATAAATGTGGGTTGGATGCATGTATGACTGGATGGTGATTGAATCTTGCTAGGGAGAATAACACATGTAAAACAAGAAAACTGCAACCCAACAATAATTCTGCCAGAAATTGCAAAATTGTTGGGTGGTCAGACAGATCTGGAAATGTGGGAATGTGTTGATTTAGCGGGGATCCAAGAAGCCCTGAGGAGAACATGTCTGTTTGGAGCTGGTCTGGAGGAGCAGGAGAGAGGGGCAAGACTCCTGCCTTTCTCCTTGGTAACCACCATGAAGGAGAGCCTATGAGGGGGTCTCTAGGCCTCTGCTTGCAAGGGCATCTGTATTTTTGTTTCTGTCATCTGGAAAAGGGGGATTTTCTGCCTTCTATGGGGAAATACAAAGACTTATCCTGGGATGAATGGGCAGATGCTTTGGGGCAGACAGAAAGTCTTAGCCACAGAGATGATTATGGATATACAATAATGAAGATCATAAAAAACTGATAAGAAATGTTTATTTTTCAAGCACTGAAATGTGAAAGCCCATGCGCCACTGAAGGGGGAAAAAAAAGCTTAATTAAAAGCAGAACCTTTCTAAAGGGCGATCAGACCTAGTATCCACATAAAATCTGCACACTGGGCATAGGAGACACCAGCAACCCAAAGGCCAACAGTAAACGAACCGTGTAAAACTAGAAATAAAATAAGCTCTCTGTCTGAGGCTTGAGGCATGGGGAGGGCTGGCCCCTGTGGCTGTATAATTGTCCAGCTCTTACCTCATTTAGGCCAATTAGAAACTGACCTGGAGGTGACCACTTGTGTTTTATATTGAAAACCGCCCAAAAGACGAAAGCTGGAGGTGTGATAAGACTAGAGGCATGGGCACGGAGGAGCATTTCTGTTCTTTCTGTCCTCATTCTCTCAGGAGATGCACAATGGATTTTCTGACTCACAAGATGATGAGACCAGCAATTCCAGCACCCATTGGCAGGACCTGGTTGGCCAGAGCCATGAACTGGATTTAAGCCTCTGAGCCCCGGACTGAGGCAGCAGGGGAAGGCAGCAGGATGAGGGTAAATGGGTTGAAATCCTGACTCCTCAATGTGTGGTCCTGAAGCATCAGCTGCATCCTGACGTAAGAGCTGGTTAGAAACATCGTGGGTTTCTCCCCGGACCTGCTGGAGCAGAATGGCAGTTTAATAAGATGCTCAGGTAATTCATGATCACATGCTACCATGAAAACCCTGGCTTATTTGAGGTCTAAAGGACACGCATGTACTGTGCCCAGCCTCTAGAGCCTGGCTGCAGCCACATTCACTGCTAAGACTAACTTTCCTTTCAGAATCTGTAAAATGGAGAGTGTCATCCCTGTCCTGCCCAACTCTCTCGAGAGAATGTTGAGGAAGGAAAATGAGATGCATTCATCAGAAATTGCCTTCAAAATGTAGATATATTAAATGTTAAAAAAATGCCAAATATATTCCTATGGCACAGATAAATAAGTTGCTGCAAAAGGAGACCCAGGGAAGTCTCTCACCTTCCAAAGAGCAAACATCCAAGGAGGATGTAGTCATATAGAGAGACGGCCCATGTGGAGCTTACAAGTATGGGCTCTGAGTCAGACTTCTCTGGGATGTATCATCTGCAAAGTGATGATATTATAGGATGTTATGTGAGTTAAGACATAAAGCACTGAAAAGGCTGCTTAGTCCAGAACAAATGGTAACCACTATTATTAGTTCATCATAGTGTGTTAAGGTTGAGTGAGCTAATGAACCTAAAGGAACAACAGCACTACTTACGTCATGGAGTTACAAATAGTGTATGAGATACAGACCCAAAATTTGTGAAGTGCTCCTCTTGCTGCCCAAGAAGGAGTGAAGATTTAATAGCTTCTCCCAGCAGTGATTTTTGCTGCTGGTACTGTTATTATTAGCATTATTTGCAGACCGTGTCCACAAATTCTCTGCCTTCAGATCTTCCTTGAGCACACAAAATCCCTGACTGAAGCTCTGCAGATTCTCAGCAGAGTTACTGTGTGAAAGCAAGCCCCACTTCTGTGCATGTTCACATGTGCATGCACTCACACGCATGTGCACACAGACACACACATACACACACCCCATCTTCAGCTTCCCGGCAGGTAAGCGCCAGGTGGAAAGTGGCCTTCATGGGAAGGACTGAGATGACAATGCCCGCAGGTGGAGACTCTGCCCACAAAGCCCAGGAAGGCTAACTTGGAGCAGCAATTCTACAGCAGTCCTACTGCTCCGGGACTGCCAGCCTTCAGGTGGGCAAAGCCGCCAATGACAAGTCACACCTGTTTCTTCCCTACAAGGGCTGTATGTACACCCAAACCTGCTCACCCTCTGGGGAAACACTTGGCTGAAAACTCCACTTAAAAAAATCCTGAAAGAAAAACGTATATTCAAAGAGGTCACCTGGGTCTTCTAAATCCTTTACCTTCCTATGGGTCTTTTCCCTTCTAAAGCTCTTCCCATGAGTAGAAGCTCTGATATGACCCTGGCAACCACTCAGAACAAAGGAAGCCAAACCCCCTGTACACATGAGGAGGCACAGATGCAGAGATGAAAGCACCAGCAGGGTCACGGTACAGGCTGGAGCTCTGGCTGGCCTAGAACACAGGTGTTTCCACCCCTCATCTAGGACTGGCTTAGGACAAGGAGCAATGCATGCCCCACACTGGTGTTTGTACAATTATCTGTTCAGTGCCTTGCACCACTGATTAAGCTCTTTGTAGGAAGGAATTCTGTTTCCCTCCATTGATGTTGTCCCCAGCACCTAGCACAATGAGCAATACACAACAGGTTCGTAATGCATATTGGTTGAATAAATGTGGGAAAAAATTTTAAACTGGATCCTATTACCAAGAAGAAAATATTGACATCACCCTTAGAAGAGACCCTAAGAATGAAGAGCTACTTGGTAGAGCTGCCAGGCTTGTCTTTATCCAGCAGTGCTCCCTTCAAGCAAACACCTGCTCCATTGACCATTGTTCACATCTGTCGGATTAAGAGTATTTATACTATCAACTAATATTAATATGTTCTATTAATAATGGCAGTGACTCTTGACTGAGCACAAAGCCCTGTGCTATAAATAAGCATACCTTTGGTCTCATTTGGCCCCCTGTGCTACCTTGAACTAGAGATATTATTCTCATTGTTCAGATGGGGATACTGAACCTCTAAGAGGTGAATAATCAGAGGTCATAGAGTTAGTAAATGGCAGAGCCCCAGTCTACCTGATTCTAAGTTTGTTTTGTCTCCATTGCATAAGGCTATCTTGTTAAAGGGGTTGCCACTGCTGGGCTTTTTGTTATCCTCCACAGAACCTCTTTAAAACACAGGCAAAGTCTTTTCACACCAGCAGATTGCTGTTGGAAGATGGCCTGCCTCAGACTCCGACTCCTGATGAATATAAATTGCAGGAAGCTAAGGAGCAACTCACCCACTCACCTACCTCTCATCCACCCAGCCATCTACCTCTTACATAAACATTTGGTGACACTTCCCAAGTGACCCCTGTGTCTGTGTGTGTTTGTGCATGTGTGTGTGTGCTGTGAATTAGAAAGGAGATGCAAGAAAAGCAAAGACAAAGTGATACTTGTCCTCAAGAACTCTGCAGTCTAGGGGAAAAAAGATAAACATAACCAACTGTAATAATATCAGGCACAGTGATATGGTTTGTCTATGCCCCACCCAAAATCTCATCTTGAATTGTAATCCTCATAATCCCCATGTGTCAAGGGAGAGCACTGGTGAAAGTGATTGAAATCATGGTGACAATTTCCCCTACACTGTTCACGTGATAGTGAATGAGTTCTCACAAGAACTCGGGAGTTTTATCTGATGATTTGATAAGGTGTTCTTGCCACTTCACTCATTCACAATTCTCCGTCCTGTTGCCCTGTTGCCTTGCTTCCCCTCTGTCTTCCACCATGATTGTAAGTTTCCTGAGGCCTCCTTGGCCATGCAGAACTGTGAGTCAAACCTCTTTTCTTTATAAATTACCCAGTCTTGGGCAGTTCTTCACAGCAGTATGAGAATGGATGAATAAACACAGTATAATGTAGGCCAAACAAGTTCTTCCCACAGGAGAAGATACTACTTGATTTTCTCATGGGCTTGAAGGAGGATTCCTGAAGGAAGAGATGGCATTTGAATTGGACTTTGAAGAACAATTCAGATATTGGTAGGTAGAGAAGTGTCAAATGATGATGATTATGATAATGATAGCAATAATAAAGAGCATTCTAGCCAGAAAGCATGGCACAGGCAGAGGTGAGGAGGTGGGAAAGTGAATATTTTGGGTGAATCCCAGTTATGGGTTATGATTACCGTGCTGGCCTGCCTCAATCCATGAGATTGTCCAGCTTTAATTACTCTTTCAGGTGAAGGATGGGAAGTTCCATTTACAGCGATAGTCTAGAACCAGGGAAGGATGCTATATTCAGACTTATAAACCTTTGGACACTTGATAAAGGAGCTATGAGGAAATGGGGCACTGAAGTGTACAGTTTTAAGGTGGAAGGAAAGAGTAGAACAAGAATGACATGTCTGTGGCATGTGTGATGCCTCTCCCTCTTTCTGAACTCATAGCAGACATTACTAATTAATAACAATATTTCCTCAGAATTCTTTCAATCCAGCACTTTCCCACCCACTGTAAACAGATTAGAGTTTATGAATGAAATGCAGTCAATTTACCCTCCTTGGGATAGTGCATAGAGCCCCTAGGTAGAAGTCTCCAGCAATCAGGTGACTTGAGTTTGAGTCCAAGATTCATTACTTCCTGGCTGTGTCACTTTGCGTTATTTGTCTGAACCCTTCTGAGCTATTGCTTAGCTACCTGTTGATGGGAAGAAAAGGAGCAAACATTTTGTGGATGCCTCAACATAAGCAATGTTACATCCTCACTTCATCTAATTTTCTTCTTTTCCTGGCTACATAGTAAAGGAGCATTTCCCAGGCAGCTCCTCTGCAGTTAGGTGGGACCATGTGAGTAATTTGGCAAATGAAATACAGATGGAATGGGTATATACAACTTCAGGCTTGATTCTAACCACCATGCTCCTCCACATCCTCCATACCTTCATCTGCAGAGGGTTCCATGGAGGACTCCAAGGCCTTAGGGTATGTGGAAATAACTAGATGAAAGAAGCCTGGATCCCTGTGTCACCACATGGAAGCTGTCCATCAAAGTCTCCATAAGAGTTCATGTAAATGAGAAATTTGCTTCCATTTGGCTCAACCACTGTGATTTTAAACCTGGTTATGGCAGTTACCTTTACTCATCCCAATTATAAGAGTAAGCACATGATTTCATTTAAATGCCTTAACAGCCTCTTAGAAAGGTACAATTCTGCCCTTTCTCCACCATTTTGCTATTTAACTAATGACAAAACTGTGGCTCAAAGTTAGATAAATTCACTAATGTCCCACTTTTGGAAGATAAAGGACATTGAAAGACCCCCTCCTTATAAAGGCCCCTAATCTTTATAAAGCATCCAGAATCTTTTGAAAATTCTGTCTAGAGTGCAAGAGTTTGAGGAGATTTTGAAGATCTGATGAGCTCATGGAGTTAAACAGATTTATAAATATTTAAAGAAATGTACAGAAGCTGATTATGTCAATGATGATGACAGGACCAGGCAGGACAACTTTACCCTTTACAGAAGCAGCCCAAATCCGGCTCTTTCAAAAGCTCAGGCACCCAAAGTGAGAGGGGCTGCCCTCTTGTGCTCCCTAGGAGGAGGCATTGGCACCAGGAACCCTGTTTCCCTGAGGAGCCCCCAGGGATTGGAAGCGGGTAGGGTGGGGAGAGGGCAAGCAGAATAATTATAATGGCACAGCAGTAAATGAGCATACTTTTAAATGTGAGCCTGATTTACAGGTTCCGCCCACTTAATTGTTTCTTTCATAAACTCTGCACATTCCATACATCATGGGAAAACATTAAAGAAAGATCTCTCATGCAAAATATTAAAGGCAAATGGCCTCTTCAAGGGATAGCCACCCACTGTTTCCCTGTGTGGCCAGGTCTGGGTTTTAGACCGGACACAGACATTGTGTGAGAGAATTGCCTCTTTCCCACCTCACTGAAGCTGGCCAGCTTGTGCTCCAGCCTAAAGGGACAGGGAGGACTCCCCTTAGCTACAGCCCTGGCTTCTGGCTTTAGTCCCATTTTCCAAGATTAATAAACCCTCTGAAACAGATAAGGCTTTGCAGGGGGACAGTGCATCAAGTCCAGCCTTGCAATTATGAGAAGGGGATTTTACCATAAATCCCCCAAGGAGATTACAGCTTACAGTAGGGGAAACCTCGCTGAGATGTTCAAAGATTTTAAAGAGGCTGCTGAAAGAGGTTTACTTTACTTTAAAGAGCAGTAAAACTGTCCCTCACATCTTGATTTTGAGTTTCCAGGTACTGTCAACCAGAAAGAAATAGAAAAGTGGATTTTGTGCTTCAAAATGGAGATGTTATTTAAGTCCTTTCCGTAACTAATCCATCACGAATTTTTATTGACCGACTATGATGTACCCAGTGTTGTGAGGTACTGTGGAGAATGTAACATAGATTCCCAGCTTTCAAGGTGTTTTAAACTTGAGTGAAAAGATTAAAAATATATGATAGCATTCAGCATTCATTCATTCAATTGTCAAAGACCTACTATGTGCCATACTCAGTGCTAGGCACAGGACAGATGTAGAAATGGTTAGATGGATTGATAGCTGTAGCTAGATAATATTAGTGGTGTGCTGGTCAACTTTTAACAACCAGCTCGCAGGAGGGAAAAAAGGTCCCTGTTTTGTTATACTTGCTGTGGTGTAAATACTCCCAACATGGCCAATTCAAGCTGCCTAAGTGACATCAGTGAACTTGGGAGCTTGAAAAAGGTTGCACAATAGACAGACCCTTGCTGGCTAATATGAAAGAGCCAGTGCTGGAGCCACAGCAGACCACTGAATATACTCAAAATCTAGAGTGTATGGTATGGCAGTAAATGTCTTGTCATTCAAGAGAGGAGAAGGAAGGCAGAGTATCCTATCTCATTCAGAAAAGGGCTTCCTGAACAGGAAGAATGTGAGCAGGCATCCAGAAAGAACAAGGTTTGGAGAGAAGGAAGAACGGGGCTTTTAAGCCAAAGATGTTCAAGCAAAGTCACAAAAACAGGAATGGGTAAGAGAAGTGTGTTTTTCTGAAAGTAAATTGTGTTGACGAGCTGGAACATTGTGAAGCCAGAAAGCAGACTGTCTTGGAAGTAAAGCCTAGACTCCGTGTGTCATCTTAGGCTAGGGAGGACACTTGGGTATGTAGTCGGCCCAAGGAGGTCTCCATCCAAGTCAGGTCATGGATGCCTGCACTGATACCACAGATGTGCACCTAGTGGCACAGTCAGCTTCAGGGCAATTAAAAGGCCCATTGAATAAAAGTTACAATATTATAGCACATGCTTATTGAGGGCTAACTTTTCCATGTCAGAAATGTAACCATTGCTTTCCATCTATTATCTCACTTCATCTGCACAACCTAATAATGTGGTTGCTCTACTGAGCCCATTTTACAGATTAGGAAACCAAGTCACCACAAGCTTAGGTAATTTTCTGAACCCCTTTGTTTGAGATCACACAGCTAGTCATGACAGAAACAAGGTTTGATCCCAGGCAGTTTGGCTCTGAGCTTGTCTTCTTAACCTCTCTGTTATTTCTTTTCCTTTCTTTTATTTTTTATTTTATTTTAAATTCATGGCCAATCTTTTATCTATACAGTACTCTTACTCTTTTCTACTCCCCAACTATTTTGAAGCAAATCCCAAGCACATATAATTCCATCCATAAATAATTCAGCATGTATCTGTAAAATACAAGGACTCATTAAACACACACACACATTCCATTATTGCATTTAAAGTTAACAATAATTTTTAATATCATCCAATATCCAATCAGTGGTCACATTTCCCCAATTATCTCATAAATGCAGCATAAAAATAAATAACCATTTGTTCAAATGAGGATCCATGAAACATTCAAGTACGGCATTTGATTGCTCTTTAAGTCTCTTTAAACTCTTCTCCTTTTATCATGCAACATATTTGTGGAAGAAACCATATTGTCTGACCTAAGATGTTTCCTACAATTTGGATTTTGTAGTTTATGTGCTGATGGTGTCTTTGAACATGTTTCACTGCTCTCTGCATTTCTAGTAAATTGGTTGTGATTTCCAGAGGCTTGATTCGGATTCAATATAAATTTTTTGTTGTTGTTAAAATTGCCTCTCGCCGGGCGCGGTGGCTCAAGCCTGTAATCCCAGCACTTTGGGAGGCCGAGGCGAGTGGATCACGAGGTCAAGAGATCGAGACCATCCTGGTCAACATGGTGAAACCCCGTCTCTACTAAAAATACAAAACATTATCTGGGCATGGTGGCGCATGCCTGTAATCTCAGCTACTCAGGAGGCTGAGGCAGGAGAATTGCCTGAACCTAGGAGGCGGAGGTTGCGGTGAGCCAAGATTGCGCCATTGCACTCCAGCCTGGGTAACAAGAGTGAAACTCCGTCTCAAAAAAAATAAAAAATAAAAATAATAAAAATAATAAAAAATAATAAAATAAAATAAAATTGCCTCTCAGGAAAAATCATATTTTCCAGTAGCAGGCACCTAAAATCTGGGGTCTTATTGTGATCAAAACAGCCATTGATGAGTTATTGACTGGACACATTGTCTCACTAGGGGCCATCAAATGGTAATGTTCTAATTTTATCATTTCTTCTTCATTTATTCTAGAAATTGAAATACTTCTATGAAGACAAATTTCTCTCTCTCTCTTTTTTTTTAATTTTATTGCATTTTAGGTTTTGGGGTACCTGTGAAGAACATGCAAGATTGTTGCATAGGCACACACGTGGCAGTGTGATCTGCTGCCTTCCTCCCCATCACCCACATCTAACGCTTTTCCCCACGCTATCTCTCCCCAACTCCCCTCCCCCTGCTGTCCCTCCCCTATTTCCCCCCAACAGACCCCAGTGTGTAGTGCTCCCCTCCCTGTGTCCATGTGTTCTCATTGTTCAACACCCGCCTATGAGTGAGAACATGCAGTGTTTGATTTTCTGTTCTTGTGTCAGTTTGCTGAGAATGATGGTTTCCAGGTTCATCCATGTCCCTGCAAAGGACACAAACTCATTGTAATATTCCATGGTGTCTCTTTACTATTAACTATATGGTTACCTCACAGGACAGATCCCCAAATGTTTTTTGTTTTGTTTTGTTTTGTTTTGTTTTATTTTTTACTATTTTTCAAAATAGTTTGCTTCCTATCAATGTCCAAAGATTAACATTGAGATTGTTGTTGTTACTGCTGTTTATATGCTTGTTTGTATGTTGTTTTTGTATCATTTTGAACTCAAGGATTTGAACATGTGATGTATTTTAATCTATTGTGCTTGTTTTCAATTTAATGCTGTACTTGTTCCATTTTTGAACCATGGGCATCTTCTGAGTTCTTTTGGTTCCTGAGTCCTTTTGGCATTGCAGTCTTTTATATCTTCTTTGCTTTCTGGAATGACAAGATATTCCCATTTGCCTTGTAAATTTTTCCCAGGCCTGTAAGCAGCTATTTCTCCAGTGGGAAATGGTGTTTAGAAAGTGCACTGTGGGAGCTAGAGATGTATTCCATGCTTCTTCTGGAGGTAAATAGTGGCATAAAAATTCCAAGCTGCAGCTCAGTCAAAAGACTTTCCATTTGGGTTTAGTTTCTTTGAAGCAAAGAAGGTATCCCCCAGGTACATTTTCAAGTTCAGCAAGTTGCTATGATTTGTCCTCTTTCACCCCTCGCTTTACCATTAAGCCCTCCATGAAAAAACAAACAAGGCAAATAAACAAAAATTAAATTTTTCACCAAGAAAACTCTATTAATTTCAAAAGCCAAATTTAAAAAATTTTGTTCTACAATCTCCACCGACTAAAAAGGAGACAGAAACTAACCCCTTGATTCTGTTAGTATTGACTCTAGTGCTGCCTGTTAACTTAGGATATAGGGAAAGGGTTTGAAAATATTATTCTCAGCTTTCTTTATGTATTTTAAAAAAAAATAATTGCTAATATTCTCTAAACAAAACTGTTCTCTAGAGTTCAGAGTATAACCTTTCCAGCGATGCTGCTGTTACTAAAAATGTCCTCCAATAATACATTTTAACTCAATTTCCAGTCCTAAGACCTTTTCTGCATACTTCAAGATGGTCTGAGGACTGGCTATGCAACAAATAGTCTGGGAAAATCTTCCTAATTCAAAGCTCTTTAGTGCCAAGAAAGGTGAGAAATGGCTAGCTGCCCCCAAAGTCCTTATGCTTTATTCTTCCTGGGCACCCAGCAAGCTCACATTTTCCAGTCTCCCTTGAAGTTAGGTACGGCCAAATAATTAAATTCTAGTCAATGGATTATTGGGGAGAATGTGATGAGTCACTTCCAGGTTTGGCCCATAAAATTCTCATCTGTGGGTTTTTCTATGCTTTTACTTTCTTCTGGCTGGATGAGATGGAGAAATCATAAGATTCTTGCAGGCAACATGCTGAAGATGAAAGAGACTCCATCTGTCCGAATCCTTGAATATCTGCGTGGAAGAGAGCTGCCCCCTTCCACCAGGAATACTTGCATAGCCCTATTTGAGAAAAAATACACTTTTATTAAATTTCAGTCATTTCTTATGACTGGGTCTACTTGTTACCAAATGAAGCTCACTTATATCAATAGACAGCAACTCTGTAAGGGCCAGATACTCTGGGTTCCTGCGATTCCCACCCATACTACCCACTGACTCTCAAAAATCTTCTTGAAGTTAAAATTCGAAGCACATTACAGAGATAATAGATTTTCTACTCATAAGATTAAATTGGCTTCAGAAAATAAAATCAAGCTTTCAGAAGCATAGCCTCTCCTAGGAACATGAATAGACAATATACTACTTAGTTTGAAAAATGATACTTTAATTAAAAATGAAACAAAAACAAAAACAAAAACAAAACGGTGAACTATTTAGTCAGATTACCTGGGTTCATAGGGCAGCTCCAAATTTTACTACCTACGATAATAGTCTTGGTTTTCTCACCTGTAAAATGTAAATAAAGTTTTGAGTTAATTTATGTAAAGTACTTAGGTCAGTGCCTGGTGCATAAGTGCTCAAACCTAAAAGCTACTATTCTTGAAATTCCATGAATTAATGAATCTATTTAAGACCTATGAAGTCACGCCTCCTCTGGTCCATCTCTATGGTGGCCACTGGGGTTTCAGGGAAGTGGGTCTTAGATGGAAAAGAGTTCTAATCATCAACGTTAGACCAAGATGTGGAATGCAATTCTAAAATGGAGCCTCAAGTAATAAATTTCCATGCACCTATGGGGGTAAACTTGGTCATCTTCAGACGAGAGTCTTGTTCACTCATTCATCCATTCAACAAATCATAAAATGCATATAAGGCATAAAACTAGACACCATAGCTGGGGTTGGGGAGGGGAGAGATAAGTAAGTTTTTACTAATTATCATGACCATAACCATTTTTTCTAGGAGAGTCAGACGTCCTCAGTCCCTTTTAAGGGATCATGAAACAAATTGAAACTCAGACACCCATTGCTCAACCTCCTGCCAATTTAAAAACAAGATTTCTGATAACATGTCTATAAAACTGGTTATTGCAGGGTGCCAAATTCAGAAACGAGGACGGGGCCAGGCAGGTGCCTCAGTGATGGCAACCAGCCTGAACAACTGACCTGCATTAGGATCCCTTCCAATGAGGAGAATTTCCTTGGCTACCAAGTGGAAAGGTGGACGCAATTTGCCAGTTCTCCTAAGTTTTCAAGAAAAATATCCTCATACAGTGGTTTCCATGTTCAGGGGAAAATCCATCAACTGTTCTATATACCTAGATTTTTATGTAAAAATCTCCAACTTTTAAACATTAACCAATTTGTTAAATAATGTTTTCCAACTGTGTATGTCCACCAAAACCTAACTGTGTGCCAAACCTGGCATGTGAGCCATCAGCTTGAGACCTCTGATGAGTCTACTGGACAGGGGTTAAAGGGATTTGGGCAGACAGAGAGTGAGAATCACTAGTGGCAATTTTTTTGTTGTTTGTTTTTGAGAATAAAACAAATAAATTAAAACAACAACAGGGAGGAGTCCTGGGCTCTGGGAAAGAAGCCACCCCATCCCCCTTCTGTTGAAGGAAGCCGGCAGCATGGCAGGGAGGCCCAGCTACAAAACAGCACCCTTCACCCTAGGCATGTCATATAAATCAGAAGTATTCGCAGAGGCAAGAGCCCTCCAAAGCCATTTCCCAGCACGAATATTGTCCGAGTGATTGTTGGGGGGAATACACAAACAGACTGCAATAAAATTAAAAATAACTTTTGAAGGAAATAGTATATTGGAAGGATTCATTACAGAAGTTCAAACAACAGCCCATATGTTTCCCTCCTCTTTATGGTAGAATATACAGAGGGCCTGTAATAAAACAAGGGCAGGGAAGGGGGGTGAAGTAGGACTTGCTTGTTGAGGCAAAGGATTAGATCCAAACAGCAGATAAATAACCAAGATATCTTTATGATTATATAGGCACTTGCCTCCTGAGTTAGCAGAAATTTCCTTGCTGATATACATTTGCAATGATGTTTTAATTAACACTGGCTGACTGTGATAAGAAATGAATAGTTTGCCTGTCTATTTTTCCGTCCATCTCCCAATCCCCACCCTCCATTTGTCTTTAAGTAAACCTATGAATTTAGTCCCTCTGGATATAAGTCTCTCTCTAACTTTATTGTTCAGAATCAAAAGTCCCTTGTGATTTTCAGGTTGACTGAAGGTTACATGGCCACGATACAAGAACCTACCCAGAAGTTATGGTTCCTTATAATTTAAGAGAATTACGTCTATTCTCAAAGTCTGTCTTAGGCTGTATACAATGTAAAATTTTATTTTATCTTTAAGATAATAAATTTTCCTATAAATCCCAGAACATATTAACTGTTGTAGACAAGTTTTTGAGGGCCTGAAGGAATGAAAGGGAGAGGAGGAACTTTTTCATACATACACACAATTGAGCTCAGGTTTCAATTTTCATCACAGCATATATATTAATGATATTTTTATTTATGCTTTGTCCTACAGGCTTTGATTCACTGGAGATGATGCCAAAAGCTTAGAATATACAGTTCAGGCTTACTAAGGGATAAAGAGAAGTTGAGATTAGTTGTATCCTGAATTATCAGGGTAGTTAATATTCATTAATTTACTTTTATAAAGGAAGACAACATCTTTCCTTTTGAAGTTTATGTTCTAAAAAGCCCTGGATGGATACCATATCAGACATTATTGAGCTCAAAAAGTTTAAGAAAGTGTACCTATTAAGTGTACACATTTATAAAGAAGGAAAAAAGGAGATAAGGAAAGAAGGAAGAAAGGAAGGAAAGAGGAAAGACAAAGAGGGAAAACAAGAAAAAGAAAGAGAAAGAGAAACAAAGAGAGAAAGAAAGAGAAAGAAAAGAAGGAAAGAAGGAAGGAAGGAAGGAAGGAAGAAAGGAAAGGAAGAAGAAGGAAAGAAAGAAGAAAGAAAGAGAAGGAAAGAAAGAAAGAAAGAAAGAAGAAAGAAAGAAAGAAAGAATGAAAGAAAGAAAGAAAGAAAAAGAAAGAAAGAAAGAAAGGAAGAAAAAGAGAGAGAGAAAGAGAGAGGGAGGGAGGGAGGGAGGGAGGGAAGGAAGGAAGGAAGGAAGGGAGGGAGGGAGGAAGAAAGAAAGAAAGAAAGAAAGACCTTTCTATTGTCACCTCTGCTAGGGAGATAATGAGATGCTGCCACGATCTTTCTTGGACCACCGTTAAAATTTTAGGCTCTTTATTTCCTTCTCTTCCTGGTTAACCTTAAGTTTAAGCCCTAATAAAATCCAAATTTATGGGGATCAAGCTTGTCACCAGCCTTTCATTACTGCCAGTTTCCCTTCAATTTCATCTAACTCAGTTTGGGGCATTTAAAAATGTTTTATCACACTTGGTAGAGACGTTTGGGGTAGTCACCAGTAAGCCAAATAATGAGTGTTTTGAAATAAGCCAAGACCTAGGACTCAGATCAGGGATGAAGATATGGATAGTGCTTTACAGAGGGGGGTCTTTGCTAGGCCTCAGCCCCTCATGTTTTAATCAGGAAAGGCGGGTGGCAGGTCACAGAGATTAGGTTTAACCTTCCTGATATACATCAGATCTCTTGCCCTTTCAACCTTCCAGCAGTGTGAGAAGGCATTCTTTCTGAAACCCATAAATTAGAGACCAAGGTTTCTTTGCAAAGTATAATGACAAGATGACAGAATCCCCATGAAGCCTAACTCTTTTCCCTAGACATGAGATTTTTATTTATTTTCTTTGGAACGTTAAGCTATGATCAGTGGGTCAATAGGAGTACTGCTTTAAAAATAAAATGAAATAAAAAATAAATGCTCTGGTAATGAATGAATTCTGCTAAGATTTAAGATAAAAAAAAACAAAAAAACAAGAAAACCAAATGACTCTTCCTCCTTTACAAGCTTGTTTCAAAATCCACTAAGTAAGTTATGTAGGTTCTGAAAGTTGTATACAATGTAAATCCATCCAGGCTGAAGTTGAAAAAAAAAAAAATGAAAGAAAAAGAAAAAACCAGGAGCTATAAAGCTGGCTTCTATATTGTTTGGACATAATACTGTTCTCAAGTGAAGTCATAAGGGAATAGGGCACTTAAAATAGGGTGTCACATTTCAAGGTAATAAATAGCAGATTGATTCTACCTCCCTCCCAATTGATCCTGCAGTTTACTTATACACAAGATGGAAAATAAAGAAACAAAGCCACTGTGATTTACTTTGTAGAAATGGGACACTCAGTATTAGCTTAAGTGAATGCAAAGGCGAGCTCTGACAATTTATTACAGGCTCAGTCCAAATGCAGTTTGGATCAAGTTGCACTTTGGCACTCATATATTGCCATGCTTTAGCATTTCAGAATTGAACACACTTTAGGCCTATTTCTTAACATGTATTTTGATATGCTCTTCAAACCAGCCTTGTCATCCAACAGTAGAAATCTGTCCCTTTTCTTTGCTTAACATAGACTCCCTTAAATACTGTGACATCATCTTGTTCCTGTCTGTGTAGGAGTGTTTCCCAATATTTGGAAATTAGGATGTGATCTAGATGTTTGGTTTTGAAATTCCCTTCAATTCTTTTCTTCCTTCCAAGCACAACGTTTCATATTGTGGCTCTTCTGTATTACGAATTGAAAAGGCTTTTATTCCAGGAGTGTTTGGGGGATTTTCCAGCATCCTTTGGGGCACCCTTATCCACTAGTGTGAGTTTAGAAGAGTTGATCCTGGCTTCTGAATGGCTGGCTCATATTGGAAGGTTCTGACTGTCTGTATGGTTTCATCCTGGACAAAAGTACTGAATCACAATGACAGAACTTATGATTTTTTTTGAGTTTTCGCAATGTATCATAAACTGTGGTTAAATACTTGTCTATTATTGTCAAACACAGTTTTGTCTATTGTCACAATAGCCCTATGACGTAGGTACTAATACCTGCCTTATTCAGATTGGGAAACTGAGGCTTACAGAGGTCAAACAACAGAATAAGGGATTCACACCCAGGCCCATCTTATTCCAGAGTCCATGATCTGGGCCAGCATTGTATAGTGTCTCCAAGAAGGGCACATAAATATTATCTCAAATTCTAAATTACTAATGGCTAAAAGTTCATTGGAAAGCTATTGTTTATAATTCTCCATTAATTTGTTTCATTGAATCAAATTACCCATCCTAAACAGAACCCTGGTGTGAGGGCTCATGATATTGGAATGCAATTTATATTATCCTGTATCATCTCTTCTTTTGTGTCTTTGATGCCGTAATAGGGCATTTCAGTTTTGTTTCTAATCAGCGCTTTTTTTTTGGTCTTTCTATGGACTTAGAATGCAAAAACAGCTTCATAAACTATTTTTTTTAATGACCATACTGTTAAGAATGCATGAGAGTTTAATTTTTCTCCATAACTCATTGGACAAATGAGAATACATGAGCGTGTTTCTATGTGGTATAAGAAAATAATGTTAAACATTGTAGTGCAAGGCATAGTTTCAAAAAGATAAAGAAATATAGAACAACAGTCTTTCTGGGTTTCTGGTTCTATAAATATGATGAAGTAGATTACCCACCACACACACACACACACACACACACACACACACACACAAACACACCCCACACAGATACTCACACAATTTTTAAAAAGACTGCTCAACAAATGGGGGAAAACTTCTTGTATTTTTTAATGCATTACTGAGCTCTGCATTTTTGTTTAAGTAAAGAATCCTCAGGGAGAAGAAAACAAAAGGAAAAGGCAAATCTAGAGAAGGAAGGTAGTACTCAAGTTGGCTTTTGCTTTCTAAATGGCTACAGAGGACACAGACATGCAAGAATACAGAAATATTAACTCAAAATGGATCATGACCTAAATGTAGAAGCTGTAACTATAAAACTTTTGAAGAATATTTAGGAGTCAGTCCTCATGTTTGTGGATTTGGCAATGAATTATTAGATATAACACCATAAGCATGATCAAAAAACATTTGGTTGCATCAAATTTAAAAACTTGTGCTTCCAAGGATGCCATCAGGAAAATGGTAAAACTCCGGAAGCATAGGTAACAAAAGCAAAAATTGACAAAAAACCTTTTGCACAACAAAGGAAACAATCAATAGGGTAAGAGACAACTTATGGAGAGAGAATATTTGCAAATCGTATATCAGAGAAGGAGTTAATATCCAAAATATATAAGGAGCTCAACTCAGTAGTAAGAAAACAAATAATCCAATTCAAAATGGACAAAGGGACTGAACAGACACTCCTCAAAGAAGACATTCAAATGGCCAACAGGTATATAAAAAAATGCTTATCCTCACGAGTCGTCAGGGAAATGCAAATTAAAACCACAATGAGATAGTATCTCATGTTTGTTAGAATGGCTTTTATTAAAAAGACGAAAAGTAAGTGTTGGTAAGGGTGTGGGGAAAAGGGAACTCTTGTACACTTCTGGGGGAAATGTAAATTAGTGCAACCCTTGTGGAAGGCAATATAGAGGTCTTTCAAAAAATTAAAAATAGAACTACCATATGACCCAGCAATTCCACTTCTGGCTCTAGATACAAAGGAAATAAAGTCAGTATATCAAGGAGATATCTATATTTCCATGTTCTTTGCAGTATTATTCACAATATCCAAGATATGGAATCAACCTAAGGGTCTATCACCTGATGAAGAAATAATGAAATGTGCTGCATATACACAATAGAATACTATTCATCCATTAAAAAGCAGGGAGTCCTGTTACTTGCAACAACTTAGTTTAACCTGGAAAACATTAAGTGAAATAAGTTAGACACAGAAAGAACACTACTCAATAATCTTATTTATATGTGGAATATAAAAAAATTGAACTTATAGAAACAGAGAGTAAAATGGTGGTTATCAGGGCTGGTGAGGTGTTGGCGAAAAAGTTCAAAGATTCAGTCAGACAGGAAGAATTTGTTCTGAACATCTATTGACAGCATGGTCCTATAGTTAATAATGTACTGCATATTTGAAAATTGCTAAGAGAGTAATTTTAAATGTTCTAACCACAGAAACTGTTAAGTATGTGAGGTGATAGCTGTGTTAATTAAACTGATTTAATCATTCCACAATGTATACACGTATCAAAACATTAAGTTGTACCCCATAAATATATACAATTAAAAAAAGGAAGTGAAAAGACAACCCACTGAATGGAAAATATCCTTTGCAAATCATGTATTTGTTAAAGAATTTGTATCTAGACTATAAAGAAACCTTGCAACTCAATAATAAAAAAGACAAACAACCCAATCGATAAATGGACAAAGGATATGAATAGATATTTTTCCAAAACATATACAAATTGCAAATAAGTACATGGAAAGAATCTTAACATCTCTAGCCACCAGGGAAATACAAATCAAAGTTACAATGAGATACTGTATCACAACCCATAGGATGGCCATAATCAAAGGAAAGTTAATAACAGGTGTTAATGAGGATGAGGAAAGATGGGGAAAAAACAATCTCAAATGGCTAAACATGTAATTCCTGTAAGACCTATCACTGCCATTCCCAGAAATAGAAAGTTAGAACAGTCATAATCACTGAATAAACTGAATCCGTAGTTAGACATCGCTCCTTAAAAGGACTCCAGTTCTGGACAGGGTTCTGGTGAGTCTACTCACTTTTAAGAAACAATTCCAAACAAACACAAAAATTTCCAGAGGAGAATAAAAGAAAAAACCTGCCCCTCCGTATTTTATGAGATTTGTAAGTTGTGATTCCAAAACCAAAGGAAATATGATAGAGTAAAACATAGAACAATCTCACTAATGAAAAACGAACAAATATCCTAAGCAAAATATTAGAAAACACAATCTCGTTATGCATAAAATACATAATTCATCATGACAAGTTGGATTTATCCCTGGAATTCAAGCTTGAATTAAAATCTGGAAATCAAAAAATTATTCACCATGTTGATAAATTAAAGGAGAGGTGCTCGCTTCGGCAGCACATATACTAAAATTGGAACAATACAGAGAAGATTGGCATGGCCCCTGCACAAGGATGACATGCAAATTCGTGAAGCGTTCCATATAAATTAATTAATTAATTAATTAATAAAAATAAATGAAAGGAGAGAAACTACATGGTCATCTTATTAGATGCAGAAAATAAGTGTTCAATATGATGTGTTACTGTCCATTCAGTTAAAAAGTGCTTAGGAAAAAAGAGAAACTTCTTAATACAACAAAGGATGTATTAAAGAAAACATTAAGACAAGCATTTTACTGAATGTTGAAGTGACAAATGACTTCTCTTTAAGATCACAAAGAAGATATGGCAAGCCCCTAGCACAGTTTCTAGTCAGTATTACATTAGAGAGTCTAGAAAGCGAAGTAAGGCAGGAAAAAAATATGAAAGGATTATTAAGGAAATAAAAATGCCATCCTAAATGCATGATGTAGTTTGTCTATATAGGAAAGCTGAAATTATCTACTAAAAATTATGAAAATTAACAAGTTTAGCATGGTTGCCAGTTTAAAAAAACAGCCAATACATAGAGGTCAGTAGCTTTTATAAACACCATGAACAGTTAGAAAATAATGATTTATAATAGCAATTTAACATAAAATACATAAGATTAAATCTAGGCTTCTCACTTTTCTGTATCTATTTGGAATGGAAGTTGACTTTCAACTTCCACTGGAATTTTGAGTGAAACTACAATGAATCTATAGAAAACTCTGGAGACAAATTATATTTTTATGGCTTTAATACTTTTTGTGACTAGCTATGCATGAACACTGATGAATTTCAATATATAATGCTGCAGTAATAAATTCACTACTGATTACCTAATATAAAATACTTTTACTCAAAAACATACAAGACTGAACAGATTAGAAACACAAAGGGCAACAAGAGAATGATCACACAGCATTTAGAATATGGGAGTCCAAACACATTGCTAATCTATTTCTTAATAGGTTGATGAATATATACATATATTCTTTATCATTTTCCTTTTTTTTTTTTTTTTTTTTTTTTTTTTGAGACGGAGTTTCTCTCATGTTACCCAGGCTGGAGTGCAATGGCGCGATCTCGGCTCACCGCAACCTCCGCCTCCTGGGTTCAGGCAATTCTCCTGCCTCAGCCTCCTGAGTAGCTGGGATTACAGGCACGCACCACCATGCCCAGCTAATTTTTTGTATTTTTAGTAGAGACGGGGTTTCACCATGTTGACCAGGATGGTCTCGATCTCTTGACCTCGTGATCCACCTGTCTCGGCCTCCCAAAGTGCTGGGATTACAGGCTTGAGCCACCGCGCCCGGCCTCATTTTCCTTTTTAAAAAAAATTCAACGTAACTATTTTGAATTATTTAATACAAACAAAATGATTATTTAAAATCATTTTATACAAACATTCGAAAGAAAAAAGATGTCAAAGATAATCTTCCGCAGTGATTCTCAAATGATGCATTAACAGTTGGAATGATGACCATGATGATGATGATGATCATCATCATCATCTATGACACGCTACTAAGAAGTTTATTTCTAGTAATAATATACCAAAGTTGGCAAATGGTTTACCTTCAAAAATTATCAATTAGAGCAGAATCAATGTTCTTTCTATTGTAACATCATTTTCACAGACTGTCTTTATCATCTGCTTTGAACAGGGCATGAAGACAGCCACAGCAGGAATCACGCCTAACCTAGGGCCAGTTCAGCTATGCTCCCTTGGAATGACCTATGATTACTGGTGAAACTTGAACAACTGAGGTGGTTAGATGCATAATTAGATATGATTTCCTGAAATTATTATTTTTTAATTCTCTTAGATTCTGGGTACATCCATGAAAGCGTGTTACATGAGTATATATCAGCCATTTTTTTCACCTTGACGTAACAGTAGTCATTTAGAAAGGGAATAATATTTATTGACTATCTCTTAGGCTATGAAACGCATGATCTCATTTAATTTTGATGATAGCCTAATGAGATAGGTATGTCTGCCTAAAAGGAAGAAGTTGAAGCAAAATCAGTATAAGTAGGGATTTTTATTTGGGCCAAGCTTGAGGATTGCAACCTGGTAGCATTGATTCAAGTTACCCTGAATATATACTCTTATTATATTTGGAGCAGTTACAAGTGAATTTTAAAGGCAAAAAAAGGGAGACTGTGAGTGTGCTGACACAAAATTGTTTGTCAGGAATTTTCATTGGTTTACAGAAATCACCTTGATTAGTGATTGGCTATACACTGTGAGGCTATAGGGTGTGGGTAGAGCATCCAGTACAGCATTATTAGGTTAATTTATAGCTTCCTGTCGCAATAGCAAGCAGTTTCAAGAGATGAATACATGGCTCAAGGGGGAAGCAGGACATGACTGCTGTCTCATTTTAATGTCTCGCTGAGCCTGACCATTTAAAAGGACTCATATTCCTTAGATAAAAGTTCTTTTCACAGGTACTATTAGTCTCTTTTTTACATTGGCGAAGAAATGCAGTCCTTAAAATGTTAAGAAATTTACCAAAGTTTTCTTTGCGCATAAGTAACTGAGATGGGGTTGAATTCAGATCTGGCTGGTTCTAGAGTCCATTTGTCTGGTCCTCATCCTATTCTTCCTTTCTCAGGAGTTGAAAAGCTCCATTCAAATACAACCTCATTATTTTGGGGATGAAGACACCAAAACCCTAAAATAGGGGTAATTTTGCAACATAGGTCAATTTAAGACCCCAAAATAGATAATTAATGATAAGCATGGCAGGAAAAAGGGATTCTATGAAATTGGGAGAAAGCATTTCAGCTGATTTCTGCTGGTTTATCTGTAAAAGAGAAGAGGACATCGAACTGTCAGTGATTCTTAAGCGTTCAGGCTATAATATCTCTCCCCTGAAGGAAGTGCATGTAACACATCCATGTACAATTTGCGCATGATGCCAGGGATTATCTAATCCCTTGAGCTCCATCTTTAAGCCTCACCAGAAAGAGTGAATTCTTCTGGATCTCACAGATCTGCGAAATCCCTCCCAGCTATTAATTCAGTGATTCTAAAATATCTCTTCCAATAGCTACAAAACGGAGGCCTCTCTGCCAGAGGAAAGAACAGGTACCTTGGGTCCTCAACCCTAAGCTATCTGCAAACTGAGAAACTCAGTGGGGCCTCTCCGATATTTTAGTGTGTCTACTGAAGAGGGCTTTGTGTCAGGCTTGTGGGCAGTAACACAGGAAATGAGGACGGGGCATTAACAGCCTTTGTAAACAGCACCTTCAAGGTCTTCAATCACCAATTTGAGAGTGTTCACCACCAGGGTGGAAAAAAAGAGAAGAAGAGGTAAAAGCCAAACAGGAAATGCAATGAAGGGAGATGAAAGAAGATCAATAAAGAGAGAAACATTTGGTTTGAAGTCTTAACTTTAAAATAATGGGAACCCCCTGGCCACCCCCTCCAGAAGGTAATTTGGGGCATTACTGCAGGTCTGGCCCTTAGGTGTAATTGCCCCAGATTCCAGGCCCGCAGAGGTTTAGAATTCCAGGGCTTGTGCAAATAATTCAGTTTGGGGATGTAGATTTATTACCACCTTTAAAAAAAAAAATTAAAGATTACATAATGTTAGAAGAAGGTACTGTGGATTTTAATTTTTTCCCTTCTTTCCAAATTAAGGAGAAGCAAAAGGAATTTTACTTAGAGTATTTGTTTAAAAAACAATGCAATGCCCTATTATAGAAATAAATCTCTAGTTGAATTTCTGGAGTGGACAGGAAATGGGATTTTCCAGGGCCAGGGATCCTTCAGATCATTGAGTGTGACACTGGTTCCTGTGACCTCCTAGGCCATTCAGAATTCGACAGCCTCTGCAAAGAAACATGGAGCATCATTCCTAGAGACACTAGGACTCTTGAAAAACCAAGTACTATGGAGTACATTAGAAATTCCAGGTCCAACTGGTGGCACAGGGGTGAGGAGAAAATGAAAACACATTGTGTCTCAAACCTTTAATTTTCTTTTAGGCATTTATTTTGTTTCTAAGATCTTGAACCAAAAGTCAGTTTCATGATCACATTTTTCCTTTGTGTTTTGCACAGAGAAGAACAGACAGCTGAAGATATTCTAGAAGGAAGGCAAAAGAATGGGACATTTAAGAGAAGATAGTAAGCCAGACACACGATCCCAATTACATGATGGAAGTGACCATTATTTTGGGGCATGAAAAGATGAGCAATTCCAATCCCATCCCTAAATCATTTTTTTAAATTTCACCATGTAGAGAGCTCACCCTATCTCTGTAACTTGGAGAGTCTTGAGGTGAAGTGAACATGCCAAAGGGTTTTCCAAATTGTAGTTTGCAAATTAAATAGCACCAAGTTACCATTTCTGCTAATTTTATAACAGCTGTGTTTAAAAGTAAACACCTGTCTTCCTTGTTATTATCACTCAGCGAAAGAAAGAAGACTCATTATTTTGAGTAGAATTGATTTCCTTTTTAAATAATGTGAAAAAAACTTTACTGATTTGATCTCTCATCGAAGCACTCAACAAGTAGTGTGGACAGCCCAGAATAATTTTTTTCTCTCACCTTCACCTTTCTTTTTCATGAATGCAGAGTTCTAGGCAGAAAATGAATCCCTGCAACATTTTAGGCACACAGTCAGAGTGACAGAGAGATATTAATAAGCAGGTACTTTTATTCTCTGATTTTTTGTTGTTTTTTTCTCTTTTGGGCAGGGAAAACATTTTACGAAAGATGCTTTACAACATTGAAATTACTTATCTCCTCTGTCTAAATCCTAGTGATTTATAGGTCTTAATTTTGTAGATATTCCGCCATGATTCCTCTCCGCTGAGACCTCATACTTTTCTTTACATTCTTCTACTTGGGTCACAGTTTCTGTGGTCACCAGGTCACAGAGCACTAACTGTCACCATAAACCATCAAGATTGTTACCTCTCTCTCAGGCCCCTTTGAGGGAAGCCAGCTTTGATCAGGGCTGTGCATCGTATCTGGGCACACATGGGGCAGTAGGTGGGGAGGCTCCCATCAAAAACACACTGACCACTGGTTCTCACTCTTGGTGGCATGCTGGACTTACCTGGGACTTCTAAAAAATACCATTTCCCAGTCCTTACTTCCAAAGACTTTGAGATCATCTGGTATTTCTAAGCATCAGGATTTTTTAAAGTTTCCTGGAAGTTTCTACATTGCTATACTGCTTTAGAGTCTTTATCTTTTTTGGCTGCAGATTTTTTTTTCCTGCTCCATTGACAGAATTAAAGTAGCTCCAAATATGGGAAAACTCTGTGCACATTTCTTCTACAAACTTCTGAGACTGGGACTTTTAACAGCCATCAAATGACCTCTCCTTTTCTCACCCTCCTGCCCCCAGCCCTGGAAAAGCTGCCCATAGGTTATTTATGAAAGTAGAATCCATGCCGAGGTGCGAATTGCAACTGTATCTGTAGAACCAAATCAGCTCTTTTAACAAAATGTATGTTCTTCTCTGATTCCATGAAGTCTGTATCAAAACCCAACTCCTCAAATATTTTGATGGGATTTGGCACAAAAGTAAGATTCCTCTCCTCCTGCGGTTCGGTGCCTGGGTTCTGTGGCGTCTGGTGGCACCTTTGTAAGTAGTCTCAGTCTTTGTCAGCCTGTAATTAAATCAGTGCCGAAGAGGCTTCATGTTCAGAACCTGAACTATGTGATGTTTTAAGAAGTGATTGTTCAAGCTTAGTGGGAGTGGGAGAAATCTGATGTTTAATCATAGGAAATTTCACTTGAAAAGCATTCAGAGAACTCATAAGGCTCTTCCTTCCAAAACTCTCTTCTTTATGCCAGGTGCAAAGTGGCTTTAACACTCAGAGGCAAAGTATCTCTTACACCATAAAACACTGTTCTGGGTAAACATGAAGTGGTTTACTAGAGAGAGTGTAAACTTCCCAGAAAGATTAGATAATGGCTCCTCAGCAGGTACAGCCTCAGACATCTATGGCCATGGATGGGAAATCTGTGCATGATTTGATTTAAACACAACCATGAAGCCCTCTCTTCAAATTAGGAAAGAGATAGAGGATACAAGAGAATTGGATCTAAATGTGAGATTTTGTTAGATCCTTGGATACCCAGAAGATTCTAAGGTCGATTTAAACACTGAAAAATCTAAGAGCATGATGGCAAATGAATGTGCAAGTGAAACGTGAAAATGACACAGCTAATAACCATGGAAGAACAACACCGGCTGTAGCACACTCTTCTCAGAGTTGCGAAAGATGCAGAAAGTGGAGGATGCAGTTTTGCTCACTTGCAAATGGTTGGGCTCAATATGAATAAGCTATGCATCGAAGCTCTGGCAGATAAAGCAAGTTAAAATTGTGCCTTTTGCTTTGCCTGAATTTCCATGACCTTTGAGTAGACTTCTTGGGCACATGATCCAACTCCCTAACCCCTCACCACATACAGGATCTCAACCAGAATCTCTGTTTGGGTGAAAATGCCATCCTGCATGAGCCCGAGAATTTAAACCAGTGGAATAGCTCTGCAAAATGACTGCACTCAGCTTTGATTACTTCCTTCTGGTTTCCTTTGGCATTCTGCTCATTTGGGGTGAGTAGAAGGAGTGACCTATTCTGTGTGAAAGATGTGGTTAAAGAAGTAGGAGAAGAAAGGGAGAGACACAGTCTCCAACCTAGAAAATACTGCTGCCACTGTATTTTTAAAAATATTAGCAATGGTATAAATTGAAGGGAAGAGGGACTAAAATTAACTAAGTGCAGCAATACTTTGATAAAACTGAAGGTCTTTTTTGACACTGGGGAATCAGTAGTCTACAAAATATTTGTTTACCTATCTGAACATTCTGATTTGAATTTATAGCCCTGTTATCTTTCCATTTTTCCTTCATTTAAAATATTTGAAAAGAGGTGAGCATTTGCATAGTACCAAATATGAACAGAACAGAATGGTATACAGTTAAAAGTAGGTGACTTCCCATGCATATTCTCCAGGCATGGTCTTCCATCCCAGGATCTAGCACCTTTATCTTGAAATCCAGGCTGAGAGCATGGGGCTAGATGCAAAATCTATGCCAAGATCTTCAGATTGCTGATGACATAGGATGGGGCAGCTTATGAGGTCATTCGACAGCCTAAGGAGAGAAGCAGTATTATTTATGGTGTGCCATGAGTCTTGTGTTTGACACCACATTTAACTCCATCAATACCGTGTCAGGACCAGCTACATAATTTGTGGGGCTCAGTGAAAAAAACAAGTAAGAATTTCAAGATGGCAACAGCAGAGCACTAAACCATGGCTGCATGGGTGCAGCATGCCCCAAAAGCCTACCTGAAGCACATATTAGTGGAGTGTTATTATCCCTAGTGAACAAATGAGGGAATGAAGCGAACAGAGGCAAAACGACTTGCCCAAGGTGGTTTGGCCAATGGGAGTCACAATCAAACCAGACATGTTAGACCCCCAAGGCAGCAGCCTGTCTGCAATCTTGACTGACTCAGTCTTTCAACTTTTCACGAACATCTTCCTGTGTAACAGGGACAAATCACGATGCAATAATGCTTAGAAAGGAGTCCGCCTGGGAAACATTTAGGATGACCAGCACATTATGATAATTCAAACCAAATTACAATCCTTATCTTGGATTATGAAATGGCATTCAGAGTGTGATTTCATAAGATGAATCAGGCTTACTTATAATAAGTATGTCTAGTCAAAATAGGAGAACTACTTAACATTATAATTAAAACCGATACATATCTAGTTGAAAAACTATCCAGTCCCTAAAATACTTCCACAGGAGATGGTTACGTACTTTGGCACAAAATCTCCATGTCTCTTCCAAAACATTTACTTTTTTATTCTGAAGGGGAGATTTTAAGTTTTCCCACAGTATCATATCAAACAAGAGTCCAGCATTATACATTCAGTAAGCCTCAGCACGCAGCACCCCTGACATTAAATGCACTTGTGTTGTAAGCTGAGACTCAAGGAAAAATTTATTTATTTAAAATATTTTTGTTCATAAGTTAGACAAACAGCAATATTTTATTTCACTGTGTTTTAAAACAGCCCTGTAGACAGAAATCCTACAGACTTCATCTATGATCATGCTTACATCTGCAGACAGATTCAATTATTTTTTCTTTGAAGTCAGATACCTACTGATAATTTTACATATGAACCTAGTTCACTTGGAAGTGGGCTGAAGAAACCAACTTTAGAAAATTATACAATCTTTTTGCATCATATTCATTATTTTCTCTAAAAATTTGGCCAAGAGCATAGCAAGTCTCCTGATGGCAGATACAGAAGTGGGAGTCAGTGGCAGACAGAGCTTTATGGGTATTTTCAAGGAGACCCAAACAGGGAAGATGCAGGTTGCTGGGTGATGACATGGTCACTACTGGGAGAGAATGCAGTCATCACTTACAAGTGGTCCCATTCTCAAAATTGTCAAAGGAGGAGTTTTTACAGTGTCACTGCTGACTACTTAAGGTACCAAACATTCATCTTTAAAACCAACAGAAATCTTTCAGGGTTTTTTTCTGACTTTTTTTATTTTGTAAATAATTGACATCTCCCTCCTCCTTCCCTCCCTCATTCCTTCCTTCCTTCCTTTTTTTTTTTT
>NW_016107378.1:3879649-3880852 GCF_001604975.1 Cebus imitator | reverse complement strand
ATTTTTTTTTTTTTTTTTTTTTTTTTTTTTTTTTTTTTTTTTTTTTTTTTTTTTTTTTTTTTTTTTTTTTTTTTGATAGTGGGTGACTCTGTCACCCACGCTAGATCACAGCAGCATGATCACAGCTCACTGCAGCCTTGACTTCCCAGGCTCAAGCAAGCCTCCTGCCTCAGACTCCAGAGTAGCTGGGACTACAGGCATGTGCCACCACACCCATACACACCCATACACACATATATAAAATTTTACACACACACACACACACATATATATATAAAATTTTATATATATATAAAATTAAGACTGTAAGTTAATTAAAATTATATAAAATTATATGTGTGTGTGTGTGTGTGTGTGTGTGTGTGTGTGTGTGCAGTAGAGACTGGATCTCTCCAAGTTGCCCAGGCTGGTCTGTAGCTCTTGAGCTCAAGTAATCCTCTCACCTTGTCCTTCCAAAGTGCTGAGATCACAGGCATGAGCCACTGTGTCTGGCTTACTTTTACTGCTATTAGCAGTGAGCATGAGCTAGACTATTGGTTTTCAAAGTATGGACCCTGGAACCTACCAGCATCAACTTCCCCTGGGCACCAAAGAATCAGAAACTCTGGAGTCAGGGCCCAGCAATCTGTGTTCTAACAAGCATTCCAACTGATTCTGATGTGGGCTAAGATTTGGGAACCACTGAGCTGGAAAATGAAAACCTAATTTGGGATGAGTTCTCTGGAGAAATAATAAAGTTTGGTGATGTTTCAATTCACAAGGAGAGATCCTGCCTGGCCTCAAAGTGAAAGGCTTGGCCTCAGACAATGAGGAAGAGTGCATAATCACACACATCCCATTGCTTTTTATGTGCCTTAAAAAACAGGTGTGTTCTAAAAGTAAGCATGACTTCTGGGTATTAAATGACCCGTCACAGATTCTATGATAGCTAGGCCTTAAAATTATTGGGTCTCAACCCTCACTGTGCACCAGAATCGCCTAGGGTAACATCTGGAAACAGCCAGACACCCTCTATCCCCTTAACATTCACATTTAATTGTTCTGTAATAGGACCATATCTTTTTAAAGTTCTTACATGATTCTAATATGTATTCAAGGTGGAGGACTCCAAACTCATAGCATTCCTGCTACTTTTATTAGCAAATGTTATTTGGTGCCATTTTTGGTAAAAAAAAAAAAAAAAAAAAAAAAAAAAAAAATTTT
>NW_016107378.1:3875768-3879613 GCF_001604975.1 Cebus imitator | reverse complement strand
TAATTTTTATTTTTTGAGATGGAGTCTCACTCTGTCGCCCAGGCTGGAGTGCAATGGCATGATCTCAGCTCACTGCAACCTCTGCCTGCCAGGTTCAAGCAATTCTCCTGGCTTAGCCTCGTGAGTAGCTGGGATTACAGGTGTGTGCCATCATGCCTGGCTAATTTTTTTTTAATTTTTAGTAGAGATGGGGTTTCGCCATGTTGACCAGGCTGGTCTCGAACTCCTGAGCTCAGGTGATCCACCCGCCTCAGCCTCCCAAAGTGCTGGGATTACAGGCATGAGCCGCTGTGCCTGGCCCCTGGGCTGTGATTCTATCATAATATTGATGTGAAAATTCCTTTCCCACCGGGCGCGGTGGCGCGTGCCTTTAGTCCCAGCTACTCGGGATGCTGAGGTGGGAGGATCACTTGGGCCCAGGAGTTCTGGGCTGTAGTGTGCTATGCTGATCGGGTGTCCGCACTAAGTTCGGCATCAATACGGTGACCTCCCGGGAGCGGGGGACCACCAGATTGCCTAAAGAGGGATGAGCCGGCCCAGGTCGGAAACGGAGCAGGTCAAAACTCCCCTGCTGATCAGTAGTGGGATTGGGCCTGTGAATAGCCACTGCACTCCAGCCTGGGAAACATAGTGAGACCCCGTCTCTTAAAAAAAAAAAAAAAAGAAAAGAAAGAAAAGAAAAGAAAATTCCTTTCCCCTTCTGGGCCTCAGTTTCTCTCCCTCTCCACTGAGGATCTTGCCAACTGATGTTCTCTGGTTCTATGACCCAGATCTATCTCCCCAGTGAGTGGTTCAGTGGCTTCACAAAAGGGAGGCACGCTGGAAGATGGTGCTGGCAGTGCCCATGGACAGACAGCCTCAGAGTAGACAGGGCTCGGTCCTTATCTGCTGCCGGCTCCAGCTGAATTGAGGCCATGTGTCACCAAAGGTGCATGTGAAGAGGGAGTGATGTAAACATCTCAGTCTCCCTCTTCTACCCGAATGTTTGGCATTAAGAATGCCTTAATAAATGACAAATTATTTTCTGAGACCTGGGTAGTCCCCATTCCCCATCCCAGCAGTGCAGATTGGGGCTCTCCATCATTAGCAGCCCCATTCAGTTCTCTGATCTTTAAGATGATCCTCCTCCCTAGACATACTGTACTGAGTCCGCTCAACCAAGAGCTCCCTCTGGAAGCCCCCTGAGGGAGAAATCATGTCTTAAATTTTGCTAAAGACTTCATGAGGTGGTGGTATTCAGTTCCTTTCCTGAAACAAATGTTCAACATATTTGTTGACTTGGAATTCAAGGCAATGAATCAACATATGAATAAGTGTTAAGTTATGTTTTTAAAAAGAGAGTGAATGAAAATAGCTAATAAAATTGACAATGGTGGTAAAGAAAGCTAATATTTGCTAGGAATAATGTGGCGCTATGTAGATTTACACACCTCATTTAATCTTCACAACAAACTCATGAGGTGGGTACTGTAATCCCCCACATCAAACAGGAAAGGAGACAGGAGCTCCAGAGGTTAGGTAACTTGCCCATGTCACCAAATACGAGATGGTATTGGGGATTCCAACCATGCCTTCTCTGACTTTAAACTCTTACCTAACTCTGAAGCATGACTTCCCACTTCTCTCTGTGCATTCCTATTTAACATTTTAATAGAATTATAATCAACAAATATTTGTGTTTAGACTTTGTGCTAGTGCTTTGTTAAGCCCTAGAGTTACAGAGATGTGCTTTCATCATCAGAGTTTTCATAATTGCGTAGAGGAGATAGACATATAAGTCATAAATAGACATTTACAGTTAGAAATATGTGCAAAAAGAAGGAAGTCCTTAATTCTCCTGCATTATTTTTTTGTTGTCTTCAAAAAAGTTGGTCAAGGAAGATAATAGATCTTAGATAGTTATCATGTTCTATAGGGGAGCATTATTGTTACACAAAAAAAGGCAAGAACGCATACACATATGTGCATATATGAATATCAACACATATATTTACACATGTAGTATTGTATAGTTGGGCACGTTTGCAATGTTTCCTAAAATTTTCTGATTGTAAGAACTTGTTAAAAAAATTCCCAGAGGCATCACGTTTTATCCAGTATCCTAGGTGATTATTTCGGCGCTGACAAGTTCGGAAAACATGCATATACATAAAATGGACTTTATATCTCCTCATTTTATATGGGATCATAATTTTCTGGATTAATTTTTAAGTGTAATGAAATGTTTTACTGAATTTATTGTTACTTGGATTTCTCAGTACCACAAGTTAAATTGTGCTGCTTGAAACATAACTACTTGTAGGTAAAATTCCAATATAATATAAACTGACAATAAAACCTTTAAAATATTCTCTCCCACAATACACACACACACAAACACATACACACATGCACATTACTTTGTCCCAAAGCAAAGATGCTCAAAAACTTGTTTGTTAAACAATTCAATAAATGCAGTTAACTCTAAGCTAGACAGTAATTCTTCAATATATCAGCATTACAAAAAAAAATTGCATCCAAATTACTATGTCTTACATAAGCCATGCATGCAAAATTACAGGGGACACCGTCAAATATTATTTTTCTATCTCTCCTCTTTCAGCAAAAGCACCTAAGTGCAAAATGCCTTTCTACACTCCACAGTCCTGTTTATTCGTCATAATGTATTAATGGGCAATCCAGATCTCCAAGTCCACCTTCCACTTTTTGCTCCCCTTGTTCCCTGTTTACAATTTCCAAACAATTTTACAGTGCAATTAAGGAAGGCCTGCATTAACATCAAATATTTATACCTCTGTGATTCTGATTTAGAATTTAGCTTTGGACTAAAACCCAGGGCCAAATTGCTTCTGTTAATCAGTTCTACGGGGCCTTTCGTCTATCCTCCTAGGAGCTGACAATACACCAAGTCTGTGTTCCTCCTGCGAGCCTGAAGCAAAAACGACGGCAGTGGGATCTTATGATATGACACCAGAGCCTTCCACGGATGGGACTTTGATGGAGTAAGTAAGGTGGAATGTGAGAGTGAGCTGGCCCACTTCCGTGTGAAGCACTTCCGTGTAAGTTTTGAAAGCAATCACCTATAGGTATGCCCTACTCAACACTCTACTGCAGCTGCAAATGGTAGCCAGTTGTTGTAAGCCAGACAAGTCAGAGCCAGTAAGATTCCGTCCTGGAATTTTGTTTTGAAGGAGAAATTTTCTTTCTGCTCTATTTACTGAAAGAGTACAACTAACAATAGCTTCCTTGCTACAACATCAATTCAAAATGAGATCCCCTTTGGCTCTAAGTTGGCATACCTTTGATCCTATGGATTAACTTTATGGAAACGGATTAATCAGGACTCTTGCAAATGACAGAAACCAGTTTATTGGCTCAAACACAATTGTCATGACTTGGTTGCTTATCTCGTTTTTTTGATCCATTTTCCTCTATGTGGCCTCACTTCAGGCTGGGTTTTCCCATGCAGTGGCTAGAGGGTCACCAATAAAATAGGCTTATACCTTATTATTTCTTTAAATCCAGCAGAAATAAATTTCTTTTTTTCACTGAAAATCCAGAATTGAGTCTCACTGACCCCTCCTTGCCTGTGGTCAATTGATCAGCCTTACACAATGTGGTGGACAGGCTGAATGTGACACTCTGATTAGCCAGGTCTTAGTATCACACACCCCACTAGAAGTGTGAGCTTCTAGTGGAGCCGAAACCCACTGGACACACAGGAGCTAAAACCTGGGAAGAAGTAGCTTTGCTGTTATCAGAAGACAAAAAAAAAAAAAAAAAAAAAAAAAAAAAAAAAAAAAAAAAAAAAAAAAAAAAAAAAAAAAAAAAAAAAGGATCCTGGG
>NW_016107378.1:3867351-3875657 GCF_001604975.1 Cebus imitator | reverse complement strand
ATATACAAGGAACACATGTCAAAATTTATATTTAAATCATTAAACAAAATGAGGAAACAAGGCAGATGTCACAAGCAGTTCAAAGGAGAATCCAAAGAACATCCATGGTATTAGATTGGGAATATTGAAATGAACTTGCAAATGAATGCAAAACAGTCTTTCCATCACGAAGGAGGGCTGTTCCTCCACAAATGTAGTTGCATGTCTGTAGAAAGAACCGTTTGCACTGCCATGAGTTCTCCAGTCCTTACAATTCAAGTACAAGAAAGACTAGAACTAGAAAAACTGGAGGAGTGTGCCGAAAGCATATAAAATTTTCCAGGAGAGATGCCCGGTGATCTTTTTTATTTCAAATTTCTTTATATTCTTCCTCTAAAAGAGAGATTATTCTGATTACCAAATAAAGTTGATTTCATTAACACTGGCCTGATTATTTACATACATGGAACAAGACTATTCATTTGAGACGGGAGAATAGGGTTGGAGGCAGGGAATCTAAGGCCCTTTCACTCTGACTTCCTAGAACTAAATTGAAAGGAAAATCCTAGCTTTTGACACCTAGGTAAGGAAAGGACCAGAAGCTACTCCCTTTGTAAACCCCCACCTTTTCTGCACTGCACATGGGAAATTGAAAGTATCTCTGATTGGTTGCTTTTGCAACCAATCAGACCTTTGCACAGGAGTGTAACTTTGTAACTTCACTCCAGCCTCTGATTGGTTGTTGTCCACAACCAATTTGTATACAAATACATATGTATATTTCTAACAAATATACAGAAATTAAACAATATGATTCTTAATGACCAGTAGGTCAATGAAGAAATTAAGAAAAAAATTGAAAAATGTCTTGAAACAAATGATAATGAAAACACAGCATACCAAAAAGTAGGGGAAGGATAGAGCAAAAGCAGTACTAACAGGAAAATGTACAGCTATAAGTGCCTACATCTAAAAAGAAAAAACACTTCAAATAAAAAATCTAATGACATATCTTAAATAACTAGAAAAGCAACAGCAAATCAAACCTAAAATTAGTAGAAGAAAAGAAATAATAAAAACCAGAGCAGAAATAAATTAAAATATAGAAAACAATACAAAAGGTAAATGAAACAAAAATTGCTTTTTGAAAAGTTAAACAAAATTGACAAACCATTAGCCAAACCGACTAGGAAAAATTAGAGAAGATCCAAATAAATAGAATCAGAGATAAAGAAAAATACATTGAATTTCTGAAGTATCAGAAATTCAAAGGCTCATTAGTGGCTACTATGAGCAACTACACACCAATAAATTGGAAAACCTAGAAGAAATTGACAAATTCCTAGACACATACAACTTACCAAGATTGAACTATTAAGAAATTCAAAATTCTCAGACCAATAACAATCAACGAGATTGAAGACATAATAAAAAAGTTTCCAGCAAAGAAAAGCCCGGGACCCAATGGCTTCACTGATGAATTTCACCAAACATTTAAAGAATTAATACCAATCCTACTCAAAAAAAAAGTAGAGGAGGAGGGAATATTTCCAAACTTATTATACAAGGACAGTATTACTCTGATACCGAAAGCAAAGACACATCAAAAAAAGAAAACTACAGGCCAGTGTCACTAAAGAATATTGATGCAAAAATCCTCAGAAAAATACTAGCAAAGTGAATTCAACAACATATTAAAAAGATCATTCATCATGACCAAGTGAGATTTATTCCAAGGATAGTTCAACATATGCAAGTCAATCAATGTAATAAAAGGACCAGAAGCTACTCCTTTTGTGAATCTTGACTTTTTCTGCACAGCAGATGGAAAAATTGAAAGTACCCATATAAAAGTACACCATATCAACAGAATGAAAAATAAAAAAGCATATGATCATTTTAATTGATAATGAAACAGCATTTAATAAAATTCAAAATACCTTCATCATGAAAACCGTCAAAAAACTGGGGACAGCAGGAATATAACTCAACATAATAAAAGCCATAAATGACAGACCCACTGCTAGTATCATACTGAGTGGAGAAAAACAGAAAGCCTTTCTCTAATACCTGGAACATGACAAGGATGTCTATCGTCACAACTGCTATTTAACATAGTACTGGAAGTCCTAGCAGAGGAATCACACAAGACAAAGGAATAAAGTGCATTCAAATTGGAAAGGAAGAAGTCAAATTATTCTTGTTTGCAGATGATATGATCTTATGTTTGGAAAAACCTAAGAACTCCACAAAAACACTATTAGAATTGATAAATTCAGTAAAGTTACAGGATACAAAATCAACATACAAAAATCAGTAGAATTTTTATATGTCAACAGAGAACAATTTGAAAAAGAAATCAAGAAAGTAATCCTATTTATAATAGCTGCAAATAAAATTAAAGACCTATGAATTAACCAAAAAGTAAAAGGTCTCCACAATAGAAACTGCAAAACGTTAAATGCAAGAAATTGAAGCAGACGTACACACACACACAAACAAACAAACAAACAAAAACTGAAAAGGGATTCCATGCTGATGAATTGAAAGAATCAATATTGTTAAAAGGTCCATACTACCCAAAGCAATCTACAGATTTAATACAATTCCTGTAAAAACATCAATGACATTCTTTACAGAAATAGAAAAAAAAAACTTAAAATTTATATGGAACCACAAAAGAACCAGAATAGCCAAAGCTATCCTAAGCAAAAAGAACGTAACTAAGGAATCACATTACCTGATTGCAGACACATAGACCAAAAGAACACAATAGAGAACCCAGAAATAAATCCATACATCTACAGTGAACTAACTTTTGACAAAGATTCCAAGAACATACACTAGGGAAAGTACAGTCCCTTTAATAAATGGTGATGGGAAAACTGGATATCCAAATGCAGAAGAATAAAACTACACCTCTCTCTCTCACCATATACAAAAGTCAAATAAAAAGGGTTAGGCAGACAAAAGATTCTGAATGAACTTTTCTCAAAAGAAGACATACAAATGGCAAACATATGTGAAAAGGTGCTCAACATCACGCTGATCATCAGAGAAATGCAAATCAAAACTACAATGTGATATCATGTCACCCCAGTTAAAATGGCTTTTATTTAAAAGACAAGCAATAACAAAGCATGGTGAGGATGTGAAAAAAAGAACATTTACACACTGTTGGTGGGAATGTAAATTAGTTCAACCACTATGGAGAACAAGTTGGAGATTTCTAAAAAAACTAAAAATAAAGCTACCATACTATCCAGTGTACTGTCCTAGGTATATCCCCAAAAGCAAGGAAATCAGTATATCCAAGAGATATCTGCACTCCCATGTTTATTGCAGATCTATGCACAACAGCCAGTTTGGAAGCAACCTTAGTGTCCATCGACAGACAAATGTATAAAAAAAAAAGTGGTACATATACACAGTGGAGTACTATTCAGCCAGAAAAGATGAATGAGATCCTGTCATTTGCAACAAAATGGATGGAACTTGAGGTTATCATGTTAAGTGAAATAAGTCAGGCACAAAAAGACAAACATCATATGTACTCACTTATCTGTGGGAGTTAAACATTAAACAATTGACCTCACGGAGACAGAGAGTGGAAAGATGGTTACCAGAGGCTGGAAAGGGTAGTCAGGGCAGTGGGGTATAGAAGGCATGGCTAGTGGATACAAAAAAATAGAAAAAATGAAGCAGTCCTAGTATTTGTGGGTACAACAGGGTGACTGTAGTAAAAAGATAATTTTAATTATACATTTAAAAATAACTAAAAGAGTGTAATTGGATTGTTTGAAATACAAAAGATAAATGTTTGAGGTGATAAATACCCTATTTACCCTGATGTGATCATTATGCCTTGCATGCCTATGTTAAAGTATCTCATGTAATCCATAAATATATACACGTACTATGTACCCACAAATGATTTTTAAAAGATATTATTAACATGCAATAAATATCATTGCTGTGTTCGTATCAACCAGTATATTTAAAAAATGCTAACCATTTTAATTTCTAACATAGTAAGTATCAGTAGTTATAATCTATAAAAACCAAAGTCCTGTGAGGCGTACAGATGGAAATAAACAGAATGGAGATTCATGATTTTAGGACAAAACAAAATCTTTGAAAACTCTTGAAAAGCAGAAGCATGTTTGATTATATTTCTCTTTTAGTATTTCTCTTAATACAGTCTCAAATATTTATACTAATTAAAACTCTAATCAAGGTAACTAACTTCCATTTTAGAGAGCAAACTGAAGAATGAATAATTGAAAAATGTCTGTCCCACACTGACATTCAACAGCCACTCATATTCTTTATACAGCTTCCCTAAGTGGTAGATATTAACCTGGTCCAAATATATAGCTTCTCTATAGCATATTTTTTTTAAAAAAAGGAAAGCAAAAACAGACAATCTTGAAAATACATTTAGTAGTCAATGCTTTGTAGTGTACTGTACCTTAGTTAGAAATAACCTACTATAGAATGATTATCCATTAATTTACTCCATTTAACATCATTTTCAGATTTTTAGTTGCCTAAAGATGTGGAAATTTATCTTCAAGCTGACACACTACTGAATATAATTGCTGTTGAAATAAGCAGTTTGTGAGAATTATTACTCCATTTTATTAAACATAAAGTTACATTTACATTTTTCATAATTTAGACATAATAGAATGTGTAAGTTTAGGAAAATATACCCAAGCATAATAAAAAATGTTTGCTTGTATTATAATTGACATGGAAAAAAACCAGAAGATACAGTGGTTTTTAATAAACAAAAAATATTAAACTAGTCTTGTCTGCCAAAGATTTACCTTAATTATATGAAATTCAGTTACTGAAGTATTTTTGAGTTATTTCTGTAAGAATATTTTTTTCTTTTAAGTATACAGTAGTATCACAAATTTAAGTATTAACAATTTAATTTTCTTATATTTGAGAATTTCAGGAATATTTAATCTGCACATGCATATTTAGCATTATAAACCAATTAGAACATAATTCCTTTAATTCTTGGGGGATATGGAAGCAATACATGTGCACAGAGAAGTCAAGTCTTGTCTGAATTCCAGACATGAAATGTAGACAGGGAGACACGTAGAAAGCTTGGAGCTTCTATTCTATAATTTCAGCCAAAGATCAAGAGAAAATCCAGAACACAAAAGCTCACCAGTCCATCAAGGAGCTGATTCCCCTCCTGGTAGGCACAAAGGTCTTATTTGATTTGAACTCAAAATAAACAAACAGACAAATGATAACGACTAACAAGCCAGATTCCGTCATCTCTCACCTAATGGAGACTAGATAGATCTCAATCAACCATTAATCCACATCCAGAGATCACCAAATGCTCTGACCACAAAACTAAATTCCCAAGTCAGTATTGCCACCCATGGGAAATAACTTATTGGCCATAGACAAACCAAAAGCAAAAACAAAGAATAAAGCAAAGACGAAAATTAAAATCAGAAAAGTGGAGAATCAGCAAAGTATTAGTGCCAATTCAGATTCGCCTGATTCAGATTGAGAGCTAAGCAATGACATACGTGGGCTTAAGCTGCCCATGAAGTTCACCCTTTGACAGTGAACGCTAATCAGCTCTGTCAGGTGAATCCACTGTACATCTGGAGGTATCTTGCAACCTGTCAAAATATAATTTTCAAGCAAAGATATAGTTACAACTCTCATACAAATACAAACTGAACATGTGTCCACGATTCTATATAGCATTTTATTAGATGAAGGACCCAGGTAGATGTTACAACAAGGTCAAAGAAGAATCCAGTCACATTTACAGATGAGGAATATTGAAATGAATTTGCAAACAGATGCAAAACTGGCTTTTCCTTGGTAGTGATGATGCTGGTGTGATGGTGGGTGGGGAGTGTGCGTGAAGGAATGTTGTTTCTCCACTGGATAGAATTCATTTGCATGCTCATAGACAAAAATCAATTGCATTGCCATCAGTTCTCCACAACTTACAGAGGTATAACACAGCTCAAAGTCAATGCAAGGCCAGGATCAGATTACCCAGATAGGTATCTTCTAAACAGTGAATAACTTTCTATTGGAGACACTCAATAATGTTTTTTGCTTATTCCAAATTCCCTTTCACTACGAATGTCAACCAGAGTTTGACTGACTTTGAGAAATAGCATGTTCCTATCAAAAGCATCCCCGAGTATTCAGTTATCCATTTCAGTTAAAGGAAGAGACTGAATTTAACAGTTAGCTGCAGCTACTATGTCCAATGTACTGTGCTAAGCTATGTTTCAAGGATTGAAAAATGAATAAGAAATTGGAACTAGTTCTTACTTGTGCTTAATGAGACCATGCTTAATTTGCTGCAGAAAGGCTTACTACCAGTCATCTACTGCTGTGTAACAAAGCACTCGAATGTGACTGAAACAATAAACATTTATTTAGCTCATAAATGCATGGGTTGGTTGAGAGTTTCTTTAGGTCTAGGATATGCTCAGCAGATTTTAGCTGTCATTGCTTATGTGTCTGCAGTTACTTGAAATATCAATTGGGAATTGGCTTGCCTAGGATGGCCTCCCCTGGGACAGTTCTCCTCCACATGGACTCTTATTCGTCAACAGGCAAATATGGGTTGCTTCCATGGTGTTCATGGTAGGGTACCAAGAGAGCACTGAGACCGGAATGTGAAGGCAAAGCAAGTGACGAGGCCATTCCAGATTTAAGAGCTGGAGAAACAGTATCTACTTCTTGATGTGAAGAATACGTTACCAGGACGTGGTTACAGGAGGAGTTTTGCTAATAAATGCAATTCATCTACCACAGGCTCTTAACTCATACAAGTTCACTCTCTAGAGCAGGAGGGAGCCATGACATGAAAACCTGCCTCACAAAGGAGACTTTGATAGGTGCTGCCCTGGAGGCTCATACCACCGCCACATAACAGTGGAACAGAAAAAGGCCGACTTAAGAATATCTGGGAATGCTTTATACATGTGTGACAGGAGATAAGTTTTGAAGGATGGGTAGAAAACTTCCTTTAAGGGGAGTTGGAGATGACCAAGCAGATGCTGAAAGGCCCAGTAATTAAAACAGAAATCTGTAACCACATTCACTTTTCAGGTGCATATTTACAACTAAGGCCATGATAACATCCACAGAGAAATGGTACAGGGTTAAAAAAAAACACATCTGGGTTTAAGTCTTGGTTTTCCCAATTAAAGGCAGAATAAATTTGGGCAAGTCACTTTTCCTTCTGAATTTCCTTTCTTCATCACAAAATCCCTATTCTAACAACATTAATATTTTTAAAAGAAAAAAAAACTTTCTTAGGACCTTGTAAACAAAAAACTCAAATGAAAGCCCAAGATGTATTTAATCACTAAGGAGTTAGTATTAATGAAAGTTCTACAAATTAAAAAGAAAACGATAAACAACTGAAAATCAACATTTGCAAATAACATAAACAGGAAATGCTATGAAAGAGAAATATGAGTGACTAATAAACTTACAAAAAGGTACTCTATTAGCCATCACTAATTGGGAGAACACAAATGAAATAATAAAATACTATTTTTTTAAGTTGGCAAAAATTAAAGATTGATATTATCCAGAGCTAGAAGAATGGGAAAATGAGCCCTGTGTATATTGTTGCAGGTTATAAATTGGCAGAATCTCTTTGTAGGATTTAGCAGACTTTATCAAAAATTTGAATTATATATATTCTGATCCAAAACACTCTACCTTGCCTAAAAACTTTTATAACCTTCTCTTTCTTTCTCTCTACCTGACTCTTTATCACACACACACATACACATATGCAAACACGTTATGTATATGTATATATGTATGTATACATGTATGCATGAATACATAGGCATTCACAAGTTAATTCGGCATTATTATAATAAGAAAAACCTGAAGGCACCCTAAATGTCTCCAGTGAGGCCAAATTTTCACATACTGACACAAAGAATATCCACAATATGTTATTGAAGGGAGAAAAGCAAGTTGCAGAAAAATAGACATAGCATCATATGTATATCATGGTATGATATGTATGCTATGTAAAACATTGTTGTGCCCTGGCTCCACCAAAGACTATAATGTTAAAACAAGATAGTAGGTGTTTATGTGCTTTGTAAACTGTGAAGTGCTAAAATGTTATTCAGATAAGGCACATCCAAACTATACTGTCAAAACTTTTAAAATACATTCAGTTATTTAAAAGCTCTATGGCATTCATTTAGGATCCACATTTGATTTTCCCAAGAAGTTGAAGAAATTATGTAATAGGAGTCTTTGCAAACTGATTTTGGATGCATTGAAAT
>NW_016107378.1:3805014-3867341 GCF_001604975.1 Cebus imitator | reverse complement strand
AAAAAAAAAAAAAAAAAAAAAAAAAAAAAAAAATTCCTCCAACTAGACCTATCTAATTTTTCCTTAGGGGAGGGGATCAATCAGCAAAGACAATATTTTGCTTTTCTCTCTCAGCCCTTCTCTTCCCTGAACAAATGCTTAATCTGAATAACAAACTAATAAAAAATAATGTGGAATCTGGGGCATGATTATGGCCACGAAAGACGCTGATGATCACTTCATGTGATCAGAGAAAAACCTAAAATAGAGCACTCTTCAATTACCATAATTTCTACTGTCATTGCAATTTCTGTACATAAAAGCATTTGGTCTGAAGCACAACAAATTTATCTGTAAATTACACAATAAAGAATGGAGAATGGACTTTCCTTTATAAGAACAAACAGAATCAGTCATTTATAAGGACATCTTCATCTCAGTCGGTATGTGAATGCAACAAAATCCAGACTCCATTGTTGTATAAAGTTCTGAAGCTTGTCACCCAAGCCCACACCCACCCTCTCCCAAGTTTAATTAAACCAGTATCACACTGAGACTGGAAGGGAAACACAATGATACACCAACAAACAAACATTAATCATGATCATTACATACATTTTATTACATGAAATAAATAATACTGTGAAGCTTTCACCAGCCGATAAAGCTCTTCCTCTTGGATAACATCCTAAGGCAATTGAGGGGTAAAATAATACTAATAGTGATAATAATAATTAGTATGAAAAGAAAAAAAGGGCTTATCACCACATGAAGCAGAAACTGTATCCTCCTTCACTTTTATTAATCTCATATTTGCTCATTTCTTCTGTTTAGGTTCTAGTAAGGATTTCTTTTCATCGAGATAAATGAAAAATAGTTTCTTATTTGTAGCCAGACTTTGGTGTACATAATTCAACTCTTATTGCCCCAGGCAAGAAGAAATATGGAAGATTCTGTTAATATTCAATCCACACTTATGGGATTCCACCAGGAAATAGGAGAAGGGGTTTTGAACACTCAGACTACACAGGAACCAAAATGAAAGGAAGAGAAAAAGGGATTTGGTAAGACTGAAGACAATGGTTTCTGTCCTTGCTGGAAAAAAGTCCAGACCCCCAGTCTCCCTGTGTTCATTTTGTTTATTTTCTGAACTAAGGTTCTCTCTGGTTTGTCTCTGAATCAGGAATGATCACCCTCTTATGTTTTTCTTTCCAGAAAGAGGGCCTCCTGGTATTCTTTAGTATAAGGACCATGTTGAGAATTGCCACTAAGCTAGAACATGGCTGCCCAGCCCTATTGTCTCATCTCCATGTTGGGACAGCAAGAAATAGGTCCTCTCCTACTGAGATGCCCAGTAAGGGCCACTTCACCAGCTAGATGTGAATCCCATGCTGCGGCCTCACTAATTGTCTAAACTTGATGTTTTTTTCTTATGTGCTGGCATGATAACATCTTGGGGAGTCTCCTTTATCCAACAAAGACACCCTATCTGCCCTAGCAGGCCCCATGATATAGAAACAGATACATATTTCACAGATACCTGGTGTTCCTTCTGGAAGACTCCTGGGCGTATAATTGCTCAGAAGGGTAATAGAAGATTCCACTTGAGTCTTCTCTGGGAATTCCAGAGAACTGTCTCAGCCTATTTTGAAGAAAGAAGGGATGATTACATGAAGATCTACTTTTCACTCCTTTTGAAAATTTTTATCTGTCCCACAACCTAACTTCTGTTTGGGCTTGAACGAACCTGACGTTTAATGGCTTACAATTCAGGAGGGGGCCCTGCCTCTAGGTTCAAAATGGCACCTCTGAGCTACAGCCATGAATAGGTAGCCCTCTGGCCCTGGCGCTGTGGCCTCTTATGTGATGTTTTCACAGCTTGTTGCTTTGGCTCCCAACCCAGTTAGGAACTAGGAGAAGCAGATTCACATAGGGCACTGTCCGTCCTCAGGACAAGGTATCTCTCCCTCCTAGGTGGAATCCTCAGTGAAACTGCTTGGGATCTACTGCACATGGAGTGTGATCAGGGCTTCCTTCTGGTGTCTCACACATCTGGCCCTCTCTCCTGAAGATTAATCAGAAAGGGGTCAGTTATGAGGAGGCCATTAGGGTTCTTGCCCTTCCCTACCCCAGACACTTTTGGGCAAATAACATGGGAAGGAGTAGGTGAGTGGACCCCCTCTACAGCCTCCTCCCTACCCCGGTCTTTCAGGGAACATCTCCTGCCCTCTGCCAATGAATTTCTAGGGCTGCCTCCATCATAAATACTCTGATTAAAATGTAAATTTAGCCAACCTATCAGCTTCCCATTAAGGGGACTCTTTAAAAACGCCGTTAATCAGCTGAAAGATATGTAGTGAAATACCACTCATCAATTGTAACTGCTTATGACAGTTAACAAAGCTTTATATTTGCCCCAAACATGTGCTGATCTATCCATTATGCCAAGGTTCACTCTCACGCTAATTGTACATTTTCTTCTCTAATGCATTTTTTGCTGTTATCTCATAGGCTAATGAAAGCCAGGAAATCAATAAATATAAATTATACATGCAAAGAAGGACTGCTGCGAACATAAAGTTTCTAATTAATTGCACTTGATTAATTTATATCCTTTAATTATCTTGCTAAGCCACAAACAACATAAATATCTTTGCAATCTGGTTATTGCTATGTCAGTCATAAAAAAGCAGACACAGTAAATCTATGAAATCTAGCAAACTGCATTGCCAGAAAACATGGAATGGCATAACCCATAAATATTATCGGACTTACTCAAGACACATATGAATAATTTCAGTGTGACAAATTAACACTAAATATGTTGTATGGTTATTTGATGAATGTTATAGTGATGTGATAAGTTGAAATGGTGCATATGGAATAAGCAAAAATGTGGATTTTACCATTGGGCTTATAAAAATCTGTTCAAGATGGGGAGGAGTGGTGTGGGTAAGGCCCCACATGCAGCTAACCTGTGTAGTTTTGCAAGTGGAAGTATTCTTTGTTGGCCAAGTTGAAAAACAAATTGTTAATTGTGTTGTTTCTTAGTTTCCCTTAGATAAGCTCCATCAACAAAGAATAATCCATTTCTTCTGCAAAGGCAAAAATGAAATGCGTATTTGAAGCAGAAATTTAAACCCAGGAACCGAACACCAGGTTGGAAAGAAAGATAGATGTTGCATGCTGCCATTGTCTTAAAAGATGCAACTTTTACATGGAAAGTGGTTTCTTTTCACCCACAGCCCCCCTCTTTTAATTTTATCTGACTCTGCTAAGCCAGCCATCTGTCACTGATCTGAAATCTAATCCTCTCTGTCCACCAAGCTTGCTCTTTGTCCTAGGCCACAGCATATTACCAAGCATCTACATCTACAACTTTCATAAATGTGTAAAAAGAAACTGTATCTGTCCTCAGCTACGTTCAGACAAAGACCATCTGTCAGCAATTGCAGCCATTCTTTAAAAAAGAAAGCATCCAAAGGGATTTGCCCTTTACCAAGTAAAGCCACTTAACCCTTCCAATAAGATTAACTGTTATTTGTTTCCATTAAATAAAAATGACCATACTAATATACATTTAATAGTTCTGTAACAGTTGCAGAAAGATCAGCTCTCATGTGGATATCTTTTGTAGATAAAACATACATGCGTATAAATAAAGGAATTATGACAGCAATTAGATAACCTATGAGGCAGAGGGATGTTTTTACTTCCTTCTTCCAGTCTGGGGCTATGAAAGAGAAGCCGACATAAAATATAGAAGCCAGAAAGTATCATACTCTCCCGTTCTTCATTTTTACAGTAAATAGCACTCTAGCTATAACAAATGGCTGAATACACACAATTATTAAGATTCAGAGGCTGTCCTGCGACTTCTGCCCTCTTATCACTGTACATTCTTGTAGACAGTTTTATAGCTTTTAGGCTACCCATTTCTAAAGTCTATATATGTGTGGTATATAAATATACCCTCACTGTGTATCACTGTAATTATGGGAAATTTGTTGGCGGATGGGGAAGAAACGCTGCTTAGTGATGCTAACATAGAACCACAGATAACATTTTGGGAGTTTTGTCTCCTATTTTCCTCTTAAAGATTGCCAGGCTTTAGCATTTCAGAAGCAAAATAAATAATGCATTTGTTTCAATGGAAAAAGCCCAGGCAAAAATTTCGAACATTTACCTATTCTCTAGATGTTTATGGACAGATTACTTCAGAGTTTTTAATGTCACGTAGTTAAACTAGTAATACTGAAACTAGGAAGGCCAAGGGCTGCCCACAGGGTGGCTGAAGTGTACATTTCAACTCCGACTTCATTTGCACCAGATTCCGTAGCCATCATGATACCTTCAAGTGCCCAGGACTTTGTTTTTTCACTTAGAAACATGATGAGTTGACCGGAGCAGGTATTTTGTAGGTAACTGGGGTAGGGTGGGCACACACACAGTGGACATGAAACAGGACACAGAGAAGACGCTTCCTGCCCTGGTCTGGAATTCCTCAACTGCTAGTCTTTGCTGAGGATCAAGACACATTTGTTTCTGGAAGGTGCTGGGGGATTAGAAGCAGGGAGTGGGAAACTACCAGGCAGATGAAATGACTTTGTTTCTTTCTCTCCCCTTGAGCTTCTAGGTTTTCTCCCTTAAAACATTTTACGAAGTTATGACTACTCAGTTTCAAGGGAAAATCCAATCAAAAGATTCCCCAACCCAAACAAACCTGGCATTTGGCGAGCGACGCCTGCTTTTCTCCTCTCTTTGAGTGAGATCCTAACTCCCTATGGCCCTTTTGCTTTCCCCAAATGCTCAGGTGTTTGCTGCAGCCCCACCCCCTCCCCAGCCTACTCAGCTTGTCTGAGACCTCTGCAGTGAGAGGTGAGCTCCTCAGCCCCAGGGCTCCCTTCCCCTGTGGGCCTTAGCTCTGGGACCCAGACTTTCAGTTTCATACCCAGCAGGTAGCTAGGCTGCCTGCTGCGCCTGGTGTCTCAGGAGGGAAGTATTCTGCGTTGTTTTCGATGTGGGTGTCGCTGTCACTAAGGAGACTGGTAAATCTCCCAGTGCTGAAATCAGATTGGAGAGGAAGATCCGCTCTTGAGGCAACTGACCTGCCTCCCGGCTTCTATCTCCAAGGTAATGAAAAAGCCAAGCCGGGAAGGCAGGCTGGTGACAAGTATGGCCCCTGTGCATTCCTCGGGCTGATGGTAGGAAAAATCCCAATGTGTCCAGCAGGGAGGAAGTATGTATCTCCCACTGGAGTTCACTAGATTTGTCATTTTCGATTTAATTCACCTAGGTAGCAAGCCGACTCACTAGGTTTGACTGCAATTACCTTATCTTTCCTATTTTTAGTGACAGGACCAGATTATTTTAAGTGCATTTTATAGAAAACCCTTCTTTACTGAAGTATAAAGACTGTAATAAAGACAATACAATGTTTTGAAACTGTTTTAAATCCTTCACTCAGCGTTGCTTCTACAGATTTAACATGTAGGGGTTCTAATCTTACCGCTACTAATTAGAGCTTTAGTGTAATTGTGCCAACAGGGTGCTTGGCATAATAATTACTATTGAGAGATTCTGGTGGCGCGGTAGCATGCCTACATAATGCAGATATGTCTAGGATTACAGTGCAGTCACCTTTGTATGTTGACTCAAGTTGGATTTTAACCAAGTAAGGGGTTATTTTGCCTTTATAATAAAGCTTAAAAGGCATATACATATGTATGATTTAGGTATCCATTTTTCCTCTTTGAGTCTTTTGAATATTAATTAGGAACCCCAGAAGGCAACAGGGACACATTTTGTTTCAGATATCTCACAATTTGGGGCAATTCACTCTGTGAGTGGGATTGTCCAGGCCTGTGTGGCAAAGTGTCTATTTTGATGCAACAGTGCACTGCTCCTAGATCATTCCCAGGGTGAGGGTGGAATCTTGCCTTGTTGTGACAAGCAGGATAAGGAAACGGGGACTCTCAGGCCAGCCAGGAGCTGGATTTGTGTAGGATGTGTTTCTTATTTCCAAGAGGAATCTATAAAAGCAGTTTCTCAGTAACTCTCTAGCACTTACATCTTAGAAAATGTCAGGCGAGGTTGGGGAAATCTAAATCTACCCCAGACTCGGTAGTTTTGATGATCATTATCCCCATTCTCGGTTGTTTTCTACAAAGGGGAGGTCTAAAAAACCTGTCCAGGTGGTTCACATGGGAGGTGTGCAGATGTGTGTGTGCATATGGGAGACACTCAATCATGTATACTCATCCTTCTTCACCTGCGAAAGACCCCAGCATTGGGCAGGTGCCTTTAAGGCTTCCTCCAGATTTATCCAGGCCACTAGCAGGGGCCATGTTGGTTGGTTTCACTTTGAGTCACGTCAGCTCTAGGGAGGCTCCGTGCCCAATGCGGGGGCTTCCTGCCACTGATATGCTGGGCACAGAAGTGGCAGAAACTGCATGGACTGGTACCGATACATTGTAATGCACACACACTGGCCTGCTGTTTTGTATGTGTGTATTTTTTTTTCGTGGTTTTAATTTTTGGCATATGTGAAAGAGTTTCTACAAAACTGATTTCACAGAGCAATAAGTCACCTAAGACAGTGTCACCAGCCATTTAAAGTGCACTACCGAGGTTTTTTAATGTAATAAATACATTGGAAAGGTAGTGTATCATGGCCCGGAGCCTGGGCTGTAGCTCCACTTAGCTCCGACAGCCTTGTTTTTACTGCCCCTTAGTGCCTCACTTTTAAAGTGGCAGGAAACTAATTTCTGATTACAAATCAATGGATTAGGATGTCACCTCCAGACAGTGAATTTAGCTGTAAATCCAAGGAGTCACGAGCCCAGGAAATTGGGGGTCAAGACAGAAAGGCAATTGCTTTATACAATGAAAATGGAAATACATTTGTGAATATGGCTCTTTAGAACTCTGTCTCTGGGGAAGGCCCAGGTAGCACCGGCCTGCCACTCAGTCCCTCCTAACAGGCCCAGGACCCAGCAGGGTGGATTTTCCAATTGCATCCAATGTGGCTGTACAATTTCATGCTGCCGTCAAGGCGGCAGCCTTTCCCCGGGCTGAGGACTGAGTGGGATCTCTTTCTCTCTGGACTACGCCTCATCTTGGCCACATCATGTTCACCAAAACTATCTATGCTCCTGTCATGTAAGATACCTTTTGATGAAGCCCCTTTTTTCTTTAAGCTTTTAAGATAATCTTAGAGAAATCATCAAGCTATAAAAAGAAATCAATGAAAACAGAAAAGGTTCCCATCACCCCGAAAAAAATCCATAACTTTTGCATTTTAATAGAGACGCTACAGGACCAGACCCGTCATTTTCTTTCTGATGTGTTCCTTTGATTTCCTGCACATCTCACAGGGCTCTTGACTTTCTTGAGAAAGGGATTATTGAATTGTGTGTCTCCCTCAGATGTACTTGATCACTCAAGTATCTGTACTTAAGAATGTTAGAGTCTGTTCAGCTGTTGCCTCTTTGGGAGCTCATCGGGGCTTGTCATCTTAATATTAATTGGGTTTTGTGCAGGAATCTTAAGTCCCACATTGAGTGGCTTTCAAGAGAGAAGATTATGCCCAAAGCCAGATACAAAGACAAACATATTTAGCACAACAATTATGATAATTGCAGAAACATTCTGTTATGAAATAAGCAAATCTGATTAAGAGCCCTTCTATATTAACAAATATTAATCTGATGTCTTCGGTCTAACCTGGTTTGAACATAAGAGGCTTCTTATGGTTTTATGTATTAACAGATTTGTAGAAGCTGAACATATAAAGCCTAATAGTATGAGACAGCCTAGCCAGGGTAGTAAAAACATCTTTGCTGAATGTAATCCACTTAAATTTAAAATAGACACAGATAGGATCATAAACCTCAAATCAAAATTAAAACACACCCTGCCAATGAGACTTTTTGTATAATTCCAACCACATGGCAATTCAGAAACATATCATGGAAAGCATTATTAGTGGTCTTTTCTGTTAAAAAAAAAAAAAAAAAAAAAAAAAAAAACGAGGTCAATATATTTATGGTAAGCCATCACAATGAAATGGACAGTCACTTGAAACTTTCCAGACGTTCTTGATACCCACACAACCTGGTTGGATACTGGAAGCAGTAATATGCTTGCCAAGCCAGAGAGTTAAATTTATTTGTAATTTTCAGCTGCTTTCATTTTAATTGCACAATTTCCTTAATTATTAAAGTTCATTCTGCATACTTAAGTTCATTAGCCATTGTCAAATGGGCAAATTACTTTGCAATTTTAATATTCGTTGGACAAAGCTGTGTTAATAGATCCACCTCTCCAAACACAGTTTTCCATTTTTGCTACAGTATCCATCGATAATAGTAATCCTCCAAATCAGGAGGCAGAAACAGTATCTTTTTTTCTTCTTTTACGAATATCTCTTAGATATTAGTGATTTTAACCACACAGGTAGGCTTTTTTGTTTGTTTACTTGGGAAGGAGGACACTGGGGAGAGCAGCAGTACTAATGACAGGCTTGGAGTCTTTCATAAATACATATGAAAAAGCATATATGATGGTGAAATTTCTCAATATGTGTATGCAATTTACATAGATTTGATATAGTCATATGCACATAATATAAACATACAAAAACACAACATGGACTTGTGAATAATCAAAAAACCAAATTTCAATCAGGTTTAAGCTATAAAAGTTTTGCATCATTATGCTATGTATAGTATGATACTATTATACATTATACTATATATATACACAAATGTGTGTATTTCCGTAAGTACTTATCTAGGTATATTTTAATTTTTCCATATGCATTCCATTGCATATGTGACTACTGGCATCAGAAAGGCAACCTCTCTCTCTCTCTTTCTTCCTCTCTCTCTCTCTCTCTGTCTCTCTCTCTCACACACACACACACACACAAACACACACACACTCAGCAAGGCGCTATTTAATGCATATGCCTGTAGACTACATTTAAATACACATCCATGCTCTTCTAACAAAAATGTCAGTTTCTATTTGTTTGCCCCCTTGAAGTTATGACACACCTTTGCCCCCATTATCTCATTTGACTCATAATACACACTTGTTTCCTCCTGTAGATGCAGTTTACCACCGCATCTTCCAGGGAAAGTGATTCCTGAAATGTATGGGTACCTCTAATACGAAAACAAATGCAGCCCAGTCTGCTGCTGTATCTGTTCTTGTGCACTCAGACTCACTCCAAAATGTCTGGGTGCAGATAGGTCCAGACCTGGAGGACAGAACCCTTGCCAGCATGGCTTATCTCCTCAGTAATTAGGCTTGTGTTTCTGCTTTATTAACTCCAATACAACAGCACCCTGCCCTCTGTCACCAGGGGGACTAATAGATGATAGTCGCTCTGATTTGGAAACCATACAAATTAAATGACGAAGTGAGAGGAAGTGAAGTTAAGGCAAATTGTGTCAAGATAAGGCGGTCAGTCATTTACATAGGAGTTTTTCAAATGTTAAGCAGGGAGCTTTTGATTTTTACATCTGCAGATGCAAAACTGCTAAAATAAATAAGCCCAGTTTCCTTGCTGTGTTTGTTAAACCTCAACAATATGTGAATTCCTGAATGATGTTAGGAATAATTGACTGTGGATGTTTATAACCAGGGTAATTTTCTTCTCCTGAAGTCCCCACATTTCATTGTTTTTCCTGAGAAAGATTTTCTTCTATTAAACGTGGGTGTGAAACCATGCGCTTATTTTCCCAGGAGCATTTCAACAGGTCTCTATCTTCATCACCCAAAGGGCAGATTTGCTTTCACATTTTTAAAACTCATGTCCAACCTCTCTAGGAAAAACAATCAAACATCTTCTGGAGGATTAAAATTACCCAAGGAAAGAAAATAAAGTTGAATGATGGAAAGAAAAGAAAAAGAGGCCGTCCAGCAAAGCTGATTTCCATCAGTCAGCTGCGGGAGCTGTAACAATTTGTTTAGCAATATGATTTAACAAGAAGCATTAGCTCCGGGTGTGTAGCTGCCGGGTTTTGAGAAGGCTGATGAGATGTGATTATCTCCATGCAGAAATATCAGGGTGGTTAAAAGATAATTTGAAATGAGGTTAAAAATGAAGCGACACTAAGCTTCTCTCACTTGTGTCAAAACAATCGTATCTTTTCTTTTCTTTTCTTTTTTTCTCCCTTCACTTTGATGACATTTGCTCATATTGGAGGTGGAGACATTCTTCATAGCAAACTGTAATCCTTGACTAATTTTAAATTTAATGTGGTTCTGTTTGAAAGACAGCTCTAAATTTTGATCCAAAATCAACTTCTGGATATTACAGATAGAATTTGCAGTGTTTGTAATATTTGGTGAGCCTTAAACATTACTGTTTTTCATAGAACTAAAGTTTCATTTCACTTTGTTAACTATGTTCACGGTATAAACAGCATACGTTGATATGATAAATGACATTTGGTTAGAAAATGTCTTAAACTTTGCTTAAAAAATGAAAACAAGTGAAAGAAAAACAGAATCAAATGTAAAAAACCATATGTTAGTAAATGAATATACTCCTTCATATTATTTAATGAACTTAAATATAATTACTGCTCCAAATGAGTAAGTTTCAAAGCCTGAGAATATTTCTTACTTTGAAAAAATGTATTTTAGTGTTAGATATATATGTTCATCGTCTAAGAAAAGGAAATCTGCACAGGAATATTTACAAAATAAAGTAGTAACATAGGTAAGGAAAGTTAAATATTGTCTCTCTGTACATTAAGAGAAACAAGAATTGAGTCGCTTGCTGAAAACTTTTAAATAGTCCAAGACAAGATTTCAGATCTTGTTCTTTTGTGTTAAAGATGTTTGGGCCATTCTGCCAGTTTTAAAAGTTTAATGAACATTTAAGTAAAGGAAGCCCAAAGTTACCCTGTACACACACAACAGAACAGCTGTGTACTCACTCTTCAGGGCTATGACTCATAGTTCAATTTGAGCAGTAAATGCTTGGAAATTCTAAAACGCGACATTCACCTCCATGTGGAAGGAAAGCCCTCAACTTTCCCTTCCATCCCTGCTTTATCAATCAGTTGTGCATCAATTCTGCAGTGACTAATCGCCCCCAAAACCCCTTGGTCCGGCATCTCCCCTAGTCTGCAGTGCTGGAGATGTTTACGCTGATGCGAGGAGATGACAATTAGTCATATTTATCCTTGTTGGGTCCATTTAATCCCCAGTGTTTTTACTCATGTCAAATCCATTATCCCAAACAAAGCTTCATACATCTTGTCGGAGATGCACACAGACTTGCCTTGTTTACTTTGAGAAGACGGATTTTATGGCAACATTAAATACATACTGAACCCTAACTAATGGAGCCACTTGGCATGGTGAAGCAATTGCACTGGAAATTCCCATTACCCTTAACCCACTGTTGTTTAACCGGGTTCTGAAAACCCAGACTTCTGCCTGTGCCTTGGATGTTCCGCACAGATCCTAAATCTTCTCCACGATTCTGCATCTATGATCATTGCACCTCCTTGTTTCCAGCAATCACATAATGCAACCCACGTCCCCCCAGTAGCCAGAGACACTTCCCCCCGCCCCCGAATACCTGGAATCTCCTCCTGCCCACTCTCATGCGTAATTTTTGAGCCTAGCAAAGGAACACCCCCTCCCAGCTTTGTTTATTTAGAAAGACAAAATCTTAGGTGCTCTATTTACTTACATTTCTCAGCACTCCTTTGTCTTCCAAACCATTTTAGCTCTTAATATGGAAGTTTTATGAGTTATTTTATCAGAAAATGCAGACCTTTGCTAGTTGACATGAACACTTAGGATGAGGCTGAGTGCTTGGAAACCCCTGATTTCACCAGGAAAAAAAAAAAAAAAAAAGTAATATGTGGCATATGTTAACATCTAGGCCTGAAAACACAGCCAGTAAGAGAGTGGCGCAGACTAAAGGAAATCACTACTTAATTCCACAAACATTTGTTTCAGTCCAGGAATGGCACTAGAAACTTTGAGCCGTCTGTCTCCTTCCCAGCGCCGGCCGGGCACACGAGGGTCCATAACGTGCGGCACAGCGCCATCTGCTGGCAGGCCTGGCCCGGTCGCCTCACCAGCCCGCCGCCGGGGATGGCTCTGAGATCCACACGTGTTGGTGCCTCCACCTTCGGCCCCCAGGGCTTCACGCTGCTGGGGAGTTCTGACTGTACTAAAGAAAGAAAGAGAGAAGGAGATTGTGCCGGAGAGAAAACACAGTGCTGGAGAAACCGTTTCCAAAGGCTTATTTCACATGTAAACGGAGGAAGATTAATATCTCTGGAACAGTCCCCAAACGTCTTGCCAAGGGCACAGGTTTTCAGCTTTAAAGGTGAAGTCGAGTTTATTTGCATGTAAAGCAAATAGTTGTTTCTCCTCTTTTCTTTCTCTCTGTTAAACATCATACCCTAACCATACCCTCCTTACACTCCGGGCTCTGTCTCTGTGTGCTTCTTTATGGAGGGGAGGTCGAGTTAATGGCAGCTGTCTGGGTGTCCAGGTTAATTCATTTCCTGGCGGCCTGCGGTGGTGGTGAGGGGATTCAGAAGTGCTTTTGGAGACACTAAGGCTCTGTTTGCCCATCCATTCCAGGAATCAGTGGAGGGACAGCCTCTCTCAAAGGCAGAATCTGAGGATTGTGGAAATGCAATCAACACACTTATACATGCGTCCACACTGCTTTGAATGGGATCCCAGACTCCAGGGAACTCATCTCCGATAAATTGCAAAAGACCCAAACTAAATGGACCAAAGAAGCAGTCATTATGCTTAAGGGAGGAACCTCACTGGAACACAGAATAAAGCGTTATCTGCAATTATTTTTTAAGGCTGTGCTGGAAATCTCGGTATTTTCATCCCACGTCTAACTACGCTGACTGCAACACTGCCTTCCAGCATCCTCTCCTCTCTGTCTTGCTCTGTCTTCCCACTCCTACTCAGTCTCGTAACAAACAGGTTGGGGTGGGTGCTGTCCATCTCCATATGACTTAGGGAGAAAGCGGGAGGCTGGATCCATTCCTGGTTTCCACCTAAGGATGGTTTGTTTAGGCCAGTCTTGTGGGGATTCTCTGATTCTGGGTGCCTCGTGGCTCACAACAGGGATTAATTGCATTTGTCTTTGTTTATGGAAGGGACAAGAGATCTCTTTCTTCACTAGGCTTTTTCTTAGGGCACTCAGCACAGCACTGCCTGCCACTGAGACTGTTCAGGGGACAGAGCTCCCTAGACCAGCAAAGAGGTCTGGCTCTCGGGACAGCCATGGGAGGGGCCTATGCCATCAGGAAAAGGTGTTGTTTTCTCCAAGGCTGCCTCTCAGCCTAAAGGGACTTTTCTAAAACAGCGGCCCTCTAATGCCATGAGCTGTCCTTTTGCAGACTAGCAATCAGCTGCTGAGTGCTTTCAGGGGATTGCTCCTCTCTCTCTCCTCTCTCTCTTTCCCCTTCATACACTTTTAGAAGCAAATACAGTCAGAATCATGAATTATAGAATTTGAGGCCTAGGGTTGCCAGATAAATTACAGAACACCCAGTTACATTTGAATTTCAGAAAACGAAGGAGTAGTGGTTTGATTTTAGTATAAGTACGTCCCAGATATTACATGAAGCATACTTATACTAAAAGGTATGAATTGTTTATATGATATTCAAATGTAAAGGGATGCCTCTGTGTTCTTTTTGTTTTGGTTTTGGTTCCCTCCCTTCCGTCTCCCTTCCTTCTTTCCTTCTTTCCTTCCTTTTTTTTTCCTTCTCAACCTGGCAATTTATTAGAGACCCTCTTGTACAAATCTTTAGTCAGGAAACCAAAATTGATAGAGGCAAAGTAATTTGCCCAGTTACACAGCTGGTTGGAGGCAGAACTAAGGTCAGAAATCAGGTCTAAAAATTTAGTTTAGGTTCTCTTGATTAACCACACTGTCTTTGCCTCCTCCAGGATAGCCAGTTGGGAGCTAAGATACCACATAAGCTCACGTCATAAAACCAGTTCTTCATATAATCAGAGTGATTCACACGTGCTTCAAAGAACCATAAAGTAAAATACCACTCATCTGGAAATGCCACTAGTTTATAATTTGTGAGATTTCCTGGCAAAGTGAATCTTTACCTAGAGACCCTTTTCTCACTGCAGAGTCCCACAGCTTCCTTTTCTATGACCATTGATCATGACTGTTTTTAAGGACTGTTCTACCAAGTGATTTCACACTCTTAAACACACATTTAGATACAAGCAAAGAGTGTGCCAATTAGCCTTCTCTTCCCATTAAAGCAAAAGTTCTAAAGCCATTTCATCTTATCTGGATGAAAAGATTAATCTTAAAATATTCTAATATGTATCATTTCAAAGACTAACATTAGTTACCTATCTTGAGACTGTCCAAGATTGGTGGCAAAACTGTTATTCCGTATTGTGGCCGATCTCAGGGCAAAAATGTGTATTTGTATTTTGGCTACGCTGTAACAAAGTGTCCTTGTTCATGTCTCTTATGATGACTGAGCCTCACTTTCATTATTTTTAAAAGGAGGGGTTAGTTCCTTGTTAATTCCTGAAATCCGTTTTCATTCTAAAACACTAGGTTTCTAAAAATCAGACATTCACTCTGTCAACCTCATCTATGTTTTAAGTTCCAACTGGAATTCAGCAGCAAGAATTGCATCTAAGTCTTTTGTAAGTATCCACCGTGCCCAGGATGGTGCCACACGCTGCCTGTGAGCCCCACAGCAATCTGGTCATCAATTCCAAATTATAAAACCTCACACCGAGGAAGGAAAGAAAAGGTGTTAATGAAACTAGCTGTAATGCAAAGAAAGGTCAGCTTCAGCTGCAAGCACTGAAATGAAACCGTATAATTGCAAGTAGCAAAAAGGGCTCCAGGTGAGACGAGGCCTGTGTTTACACCGTGCCCTTCCTTTCTGCCAGTCTTATAGTCTGAGCAGCTCTTTCTGGACCAGCGAAACAAGAAGTAATATTCTGAAGATTTGAACCTTCTAGAATTCGCTCCAAGTGCCCCAGCCTAACAACATATCTCCATGAGCATTTGACAGGCTCATTATTACTGGCGAGGGAAGGCTGCAGTCACGGGCAACAGAAAGAAGGAATGTTCTGGCAAAAGATAGCAAAATCTTCTTTTGCCTGGGAACTCTCTATTTTCCACTTGGACTCTGGATTTTTACAATGAATGTAAAAGAGCAGTAAATGAGGCCAGGTAGAGATAGAAAAGTGAGGTGTCCCTCTTTTCCTTTCTTTTTCTTCCTCTTTTGACTTTTTTTTAAGCTTAAAATAGTTCCTGCAGAGAAACCATTCAAGGAGGAGACTCAACCCAGAGCCAAGATGCTGGAGAAGCACAGGCTGCCTTTGTTGGTGGCCTCAAGCCAGGAGAAGCTTTTGTGCCTCTTGGGTGTGGTGCCCACCAAGGAGACCAGACACACCTGTTCACAGTAATGACAGGACTGTGCCTCCCAAAGACTAATGAATGAATTCTTTCAAAATATAAAATCCTCATGTACTCTGTCTATTTCATGAATGGAACCAGTTTAAGAACTTTGCTCTGAAATGCTATGCAAATTGTTTTCATTGAAATATTTTCCTGTGGCTCTACTCCATCTTTGAGACATACCTGGGGGCTTCTCTCTCGAGTACATGCTACAGTTTTGCAACTCCTTTTCTAGGATGGAGATGTACTCTCAGGACTCTATTGGCCAAATCTAGACATAACTAAAATCCCAGGCCCAGCATGCTGAGGAGGGTGTTGACTATTCAATGACTGAAGAATTAAGATCTATCTTGAGGAAAAGGTAGTGACTTCGCAGCTTGATCAGGCAAACACTTAGGGCTGTGTCCATTTCTTACAGGTTAGAAAATTCCCACATTTGTTGCTAATAGCTGATACTTATGAGGGCTTACTATGTGCAAACTATCTCTTGTCCAGTCCCCATTGACAAGTACTGTAATCGGCATTTTATGGATGAGTGAAATAAGGCTTAGAGAGGTTTAGAAACTTGAGTAACATCACATTGCTGTTAGCTAGTAGAGGCAGAACTAGAAACTAAGTCTCGTTGACTCTGTAATAGTCAACCTTCTCAATGGCTTTTGACAATCATAGGTAACTTTTCAAGGCTGTGGTCAGCTATGATTGAATCACTGCATTCCAGCCTGGATGACGGATCAAGACCTCATCTCAAAAAAGTAATAATAATCATGATAACAATAACAATAGGTAAGTGTAATTGAGCACCTACTAACTGCCAGGCACTATCGTGAGCACTTTAATGCATATTATTGCAATAAACCTTCACAATGACCTTGTGAGACAAGTACTACTATTAAGCCCATTTTATGGATGAGGAATGTGAAGGACAGAGATTAAACAAAGAGCTGGTGACTTTAGTTACTCACCCATATTGGCCCTCTGGGTCAATGGAGGCTGTTGGCCTCTCGTCATCCAATAAAGTCTCATGCAAAATGCAAAAGAAAAATGAATTAGAAAACAACAAACATACGACAAAACCTACCTCTTCTCTTCCCACATCCCAACTGGACAGCTACGTGTACCTTCTTTAGTCGTTTTTAAATTTCCCAACAGAGTTTCTCTTCTATTCTTCTTCTTTGTATAAAAATAAGACTTGGGGTGGGAGGCAATGTATGCCTCTAAAGTACCCGTGTTTCTCTTATTCTTTGTGGCCATAGAAAATGAAGTCAGTTCTCTAACAATTGCACAATCTCTCTAACTCTTTTCTTCTCTCTTTCTGCCCTCTCTCTCTTTACAAACACACACACACACACACACACACACACACGCACACATACACTTTCCTCCTTTGATTTCAAAATTCTGAAATGCGGTTTCTATTAATAGAACTTTCTATTGATTCATTAGCTAAGTACCAGCACACCAGTTTAGAATAGAGATGCTCTGAGACCATCTATTGCTGTGAGGTTGGGGTCTGGGCTCCTAGCCCAGGCACTAACCCACAGGCTGGCCAGCCCAGTAGCTGCCTGATGAAAGCTTAACTCTAAGGAAGCCAGCAGGTTTATTTCTCTCAGTAAATCTATTCTGATTAATGTAAACACTGTATAATACTCCACCTGTAGGTGCTGTAATTAAGGTGCATGGGGACCACAATCAGCATAGTGACAGGCAGAGGGAAAATTATTGACCTCCCACGGATTTTTTAAGTCAGCACATTTAGTACTGTGAAAATCACCAAGTCATTAGCAGAGGGATATTTTTTAAAAAATTCAAATGAAAGAAGTCTGCTCATACTACATTTATTTATTTGATAGCCTCCTTGTCCCCTTTTTTAAGGACTTAGTTGAAAATTCTCCCCCACTCCATCAGAGCCTCCGCAGACTAAGGGGCACCAGTCTTGGTAGGTGGTAAAAGTTTTCCGTCCCAGATTGTAGGAGCAAATGGTTCCTCTACAGGAGACTGCCACCCAAGCCCAACGCGGAGGGTCCTAGCAGAAGGCCACCAAGAAAGCATCTTTCTCTCGTGTTTATAGAGCCAGGCTGACCATCAGTGTGCCTTACCGGGCTCCCATGTTGCCTAAGAGCTCACACCTTGGGGCCAAACTAAGCTCCATGGACACCTATGTGGGAGGGAGACTGATAGCTGTAGTTGGTGGCTCTGCTTTCTGTCTTCGGCATGGTAGGTGTCAGCATGCAGCCCTAGGAGGTAGACAGGCCCCTTGCCTCTCCCTGTCATCGGATAGTTTTTGTTTCAGCTCACAGCCTTCTTGCCAAAGTCAATACTCAAGCAGTCAAAACAGCCAGCTTGATATTTTTTGATTGAACAGGCTCCTTAATTTAACCAGGGACCTAAATTGTGGAGAAGTCTGAGATGTTAGCTGCTAAAATGGTTAGAGAAATGAACAGAATAACCTACCTTCAAGATACAATTCCAAAGACATCATCATTTAAACACATTTTGGGTTTCACAGATGTGTCAAAGAATGTGTATCTATGTAGCACTCTATCAATCTATCTATCTATCCGCAACTTAATCTTTAAAGTCAGTAAGATCAATTATACACAGATAGACATGCAGTTGCTTAACATAGCTACTCATCATCTGAAAAGAAATGAATCCTGTTTGAGAGATAAGCCAAACTGACATTTTCTACATTACAGACCATGGACTTTTCATTCATTCATTTTACAAATACTATTGAGAGTACAAGATCTGCATTGCTTGGAACTAGGAGATAAGAAATGCAAAAATGAATAAACTTAAGCTCCTGTTACAAAATGATTAGACACAGCATATGGAGAAGACCATATTGCTGATCAGGGGGCTCTCTGGGAAAAATCCACACACCCCATTCATTACTCTGAAGAATTCTGATCAACATTTAGTTTTTACAGAGGCAAGGCCCCTCTTTTAACAAATGACACCATTTTAATGGAAAGAAAGAGGCTGTGTCACATGATTGTGTGCTAATGGCACCCCCTAGACTGATGATATTGACCAACTGGCTTTTAGATCCTGCAACAACAGGAGATTCACCTGTTCCTGTGCTCTCTTTCCTCTATATGAGTCAGGCCACTTCTCTGACAACCAACGGACTATTCCTTTTACAAAAATTGCTGAAATGAGTGCTACCTTCCTGCCACATCTATTTGCTTCTACTTCCTGCTTTTTCATCTCTAAGTGATTTGCTTTTCTTTCACTTTCTTCTCTTAGCACACACAATCTTTTCTCTCTCTCTCTCTCTCTCTCTTTTGAGACAAGGTTTTGCTCTGTCACCTAGGCTGGAGTGCAGTGGCGTGATTACGGCTTACTGAAGCCTTGACCTTCCTAGGCTCAGATGATCCTCTCACTTCAGCTTCCCAAGTAGCTGAGACCACAGGTGCCTTCCACAGTGCTGGGCTAACTTTTGTATTTTTTGTAGGGATGGGAGTCTCATCAGGTTGTCCAGGCTTATTTCAAACTCCTGGGTTCAAACAATCCTCCTACCCTGTCCTCCCAAATTGCTGGGATTAGAGGGTTGAGCCACCTCACTTGGCCCACTATCACAATCTGTAGGTTCAGCCATTTCCCACTTCTCCTGGCCCCACTCTAAGTACCCCAGAGGAGTAACCTGGTTCACAGACATATTTTGGGTTTCCTGCACTCTCGAACTTCCTTCCTCCTCTGATGTTCGACTCTGTCCCAGATGTGAGGATTGCATGGTAATACAGTAAAATTCTATAAATGTGCTGGCTTCTGGGATGCGAGGGGCTTGGAGCTCCTGAGTTCTAAGCCCTAGCCCAAAGTTGGCCACGGCGCTCATTTTCAAAGGCAATCACAAGATGAATATCAAAGAATGTGCACAATGCACATTGGGAAACCTGTCAGAACATTGTTGGGAAAATAAAGTGAATCAATAGAATGTCAAGAGACTCAAATGGAAAAAATATTGAATATTCATTTTCTCAGTTTCACAGGGGTAGGGATTTACTAGGACCAAGGCAGCTGGTGGGATTTTCGGCTTTCCTTGGAATGGTTCAAATAATTTTTGTGCTGTGCATTGGATTAGTATTCAATTAACTCCTTTAAAATTATAATGTGCAACTTCAACAAACTTGTTAACGAGTCTACAGCACAATTAGAGCAGTTAATAGTCACCAGGTACAACAAATGAATCTTGTATTTCTATAAACAGAGAACATCTGAAACAAATTCAGCCATGGTGTTTCCTATTTGCATATCTCTTCTACTTTTAAAACCAGCGATTCCTGTAAACACCAGAGAAAAATTACAGAAGGGTCCTTTCCTCCTATATATTTATCAAATAAAATTTGATGTCAAAACCTTGTAGAGATTGTTTCTTTTTAATGTGGTCGGTCCCAATCCTGGAAATCTGATAGGCTAACACAACCAGCTCTTAGTGGAGAAACCTAATCGGCGCAGTTTGTTACTTGAGTTACAAACCCATCACTGTAGTTGCCAAAATGTTTTCAGCATAATCTCTCTTTTGCTCCCACATAGGCAGTTTCAATTTAAGAAAACACAAGATGATCCTGTGAACGCTGTATCAGACATCATTAATGGACTGAAAAAAGGATCACTTGATGGACATGTCTGGCACTTTGTTCAGGTACATTTCACACAGTCAGACACTCACCCTCATCCAGAGAAACAGAGCAAACAGAAACATCCATAGTAGGGCTGGAAATTCCAGGAGAGGACCTAAAAGCCATCTGTCCTCCTGTTGAATATAAAAAACGATTTGAAAAAGAATGCATCAGACTTACATTATGATGATAGGATCAAGAATGTAACCTTTTGGACATTTCTGAGTTTTCTTAAACTGGATAAATAAAATGCAAGGTAAGAGCTTTTAGCATTTAGTTTAATGCTAACCCATATCTCCTGGCTGAAGAATTTTGCATGTGAATTGGATTTATTCTAAAATAATGGTGAAAAATTGATTTTAAAACTGAAGGTTGTATTCTCAATCATTTTATTCCCAGCAGTACTATTTATAATTTTTCGTAATAGATTTTTACCACAGGATAAAACGATATCATATGTGATGCATCTTTATTTGTGCCTTGGAAAGTTTTCACTCCTTTTACAAATAAGCGAACTTACCCACACTCTTCTCCACGCACATCCACACAATTATGAAAGTATCATGTTCCGATTTAAATAGATTCACTACTTTTGATAGTTGTGGAAGAAATGCTACATCGCTTTTCGGCGAGGCCGTAAAACTTTCTCACCATTCTTAAATAACAGCCGAAATAATAAAATCTAAAAAAAGTACAATTTAATTTTTTTTTCTAAGAACTGTTTCTTCTCTGGCCTTAGAAGATTAGTTTTCAAAGTGATGGTAAAATCATTGATGTATGTCTTTTCAAGTCAAAAGAAAGAAAGAAAAAAAAGACTCCTAAATGCCAAACATTTGCTCTTTGGAGCATAGCAAGAAGAAAGGGAAAGGACCAGACGGCCACATCCTAAGAACAGAGTATTGTCCAGGTAGCTGTCGCCCAAAATGGGATCTCTTTCCAGGTCTTTCTGTTAAAGTTTTTCTTTCCTAAGTAAAAATTTTCTTTCACAAATCTTTCCAGTGGGTGTCTGCTACTTCCTCATGCCTTGCTATAAGAAAATTCATAAAAAGGAAGAAATGTAAAGCTAGAACAATTCTATATTCACCGTTTCTCTGACATTAAAAGGTATTCAAGAGAAGAATTTTTTTTTTTTAATTTCTTAGTCGTTTGGAATCCTTAAGCATGCAAAAGCTTTGAACAGAAGGGTTCACAAAGGAACCAGGGTTGTCTTATGGCATCCAGTTAAGCCAGAGCTGGGAATGCCTCTGGGTCATCCACATCAGGAGCAGAAGTGCTTGACTTGTCGGTCCTGCTGCCACGGTTTGGGCGCCCACCACGAACACGTCCACCTCGTCCTCCCCTGCCACCACGTCCTGGGCGGCCAAGGTCTCCAAAATTGATCTCTAGCTGTGACGTTATATCATTTGCTGGCTTCCGGAAATGATGGTCCATAACCGAATCTTCAGCATGAGCCTCTTCACTCTTTGATTTATGAAGAACAAATCCCTTCTTCCACTGCCCATCTGCACCTTCATTTGGTTTTCGGATATTAAATTCTACTTTTGCCCGGTCCTTATTTTGAATAGCCTTCCACTCATCCAAAGTCATCTCTTTTGGACCCTCCTCTTTTACCTCTTCAACTTCGTTCTCCTTATTTTCAGTGTCTGCCACTGGATGATGTTCTTCACCTTCAGGTGTTTCCTCAGTCACATTTGATTGATCCAAGTCAGTTAATTTGTCTTTGACAGTTCCCCAGTTGTGAGATCCGCTACCTCCACGTTTGTCCTCATGCTTCAGGCCACTGTAATGTGAAAAAGAAGATCTATCACTTCCACTATGCCTATCAAATTCACGTTTGCCACGAGAATCAAATCCATCTCCTCGGCCCATTCCACGTCCACGGCCCCCTCGACCTCTTCCAAGACCACCACGGCCTCGAATAGGTCGGTCAATAATCGGTCTATCCACTGAGAATTCGCCCCCTTCACCCTTTTCTTCAAGTGGCTTTTCAAATCTTCGTTCACGAGGTGGTCGCCTTTCCGGTCTTCTATCAGTTATTTTCCCTTCACCCTGAAGTTGTCGATCACGTCTTCCTCCAACGCGTCTTATTCCTTCTTTCTTAAGCGCCACGGGCGGCTGCGTCTCCTCTTTCTTGTCAACCACGCCAACGCTGGGGGGCAGGGGGTTCTTGCGGTTTTTCTGGGACTCTGCGCAGCTGCTTGCCTGCCGCGCTGGAGTTGGTCTGCGCCGCGGCCAGAGCTGCGCTCTTGGCCCCCGGGCCCCCAACGCCGCCCCCGCCGGCTTCTTTTTTCTTGCTCTCCGCTGCCTTCAACACCTCGAAGGGGTCCGATTCGTCGTCAAATAACTGGTCGAATCGGTTGGTGACCATGCAGCCAAAGCCTTCCTGTAAGTGCCCTGGCATGATGGTGGCTCGGCGGCGCGTTCCTCCACGGATGGCAGCGCTCGCGCGGAGCCAAGAGCGCCTGCTTCAGCTCTTCCCACAAGATGGCCGGGCCGAGAGTTTGTGTTTTTTTTTAAATTTAAAGAAACATCTGTCCAATATGGATGATTCTGAAGAACACCCCTTTTTGTCCAGAGCCACAGAAAGATAATTTAATTACACTAATCATTACACCCTCCCCAAATTAGACTACAAATGAATCGTGATTTCTCATGATTTTTTCACTTCATAAAATAATTTTAGAGTTTAGGAGGAAGAAAAGATGCATAAGAATAATCACGAATGCTAGGAAAAGAGGAAGAAAAGGGAGAATTTCTCCTACTGAGATACAGCAGTGCTGGGATCCCTTTAAATGATAGGGAAATGGGGCAGGGAAATACTGGGTAGAGAGAGGCGTGGTCACTTGCTAGGGCTCCACCCTCACAGACCTAGGTGAAGACAGGCACTCCTACCTTCCGCCCAAATGTTGCATTTTCCAAGACTACGCTGGCCTGCCACGCCCCCATTCTGGGCCTATAAAAACCCAAGACCGTAGGGGAAAGATACACTAGCGGCTGGATGTCATGAGGGACACGTGGGTAGAAGAAGGTGCAAACAGCTGGTCGTGGAGAGCACACCATAGGAATGAAGCAGAGTTTTACCTGAGCAGTCCAGTCAGGCCACCAAAAGGCCCAACTCCAGGGGAAAACCATCTCTCTTCTTGCTCCTCATTTGCTAAGAGCTACTTCTACTCAACAAACACTTGCACTCATTTTCCAAGCCCATGTGTGATCTGATCCCGGGACAGAGAAAGCCCTCTGTCCTACAGGGAGGGGAGCACCACACACTGGGGTCTATTGCTGGGAGGGATGTCTATGGGAGGGACAACAGGGGGTGGGGAGGTTGGGGAGGGATAACATGGGGAGAAATGCCAGATATAGGTGACAGGGGGATGGAGGCAGCAAACCACCTTGTCATGTGTGTACCTATGCAATAATCCTGCATGGTCTGCAGAATCTAAAGCACAATTGAAAAAAAAAAAAAAAAAAGAAAGCCCTCTGTCCTTGTGATAAACAAGGAGGTCTAACTGAGCTGGTTTACACAAGCTGCCTATAGATGGCAAATCACAAGAGCACCCTGTAACAACCCTCCGCCCCACCGCACTGGTGCTTCGGCTGTAAATATTCATCTCTAGACACTGCTGTGGGGTGGGAGCCCCACAGCCTGCCGGTCTGTATGCTCCCCTAGAGGTTTGAGGAGCGGGGCACTGAAGAAAAGAGCCATACTCCCGTCTCATGCCCTGCAACGGGGACAAAGAAACATTTCCAGATTCACGACCACCATTAGAATATCTTATAAAGTCAGCTAGGCACGATGGCTCACACCTGTAATTCCAGCCCTTTGGGAGGCTGAGGCCGGCGGGTCACTTGAGTCCAGGAGTTCGAGGCCAGGAGTTCAAAGCCAGCCTGGTCAACATGGTGAAACCTCATCTCTACTAAAAATACAGAAATTAGCCAGACATGGTGGTGCATGTCTGTAGTCCCAGCTACTCTGGAGGCCGAGGCAGGAGAATTGTTTGAACCCAGGAGGTGGAGATTGCAGTGAGATCGCCCTGTTGCACTCTAGCCTGGGCAACAGAGTGAGATCATCTTATAGTGATGTGGCATAGGAGTAATGAAACAGAACAGAAGTCTTAGAAATATTCCCAAGTAAATATAAGAAATTTGCATATGATAAAAATTAGGGGAGGAGAGAAAAGGTAGTCTCTGAGCCATACAATGGAAAGAATAAATTTGAGGTTTAATAATAAGTATCAAAAGGAAACTCTTACATAGATATAATATACTTACAAGTGTTAAAACCAATAATAAAATTTTAGATGTAATATACTTATACATGTAAAAAAGGAAATAATTATTTTTTAAGAATATGGTGGTGGATATTTACACAATATTGAATTGTGGGGGCAGGAGACCTAAGGCAATAATTATAAAAGAAATGAATTCAGTTTACTACAGAAATACTAAAAATGCCTGCCCATCAAAACATACCAAAAATTATGACTAACAAGAAAGGACAAAGTGAGTAACATATTTAAATACACACATATATATATATGTACATACATACATATATATACACACACAAACATATATACAATACGCTCAATATAGAAAAAGTTTTCATAAATTTACAAGACAAAGATGAACACAATTTACAAAAGAAAAATAACACAATGACAAATAATTCACCTACTGGTATTAGGGTTCTCGTAGAGGGAGAGAACTAATAGGAGATACGTGTGTAAAGTGGAGCGTATTAAGTGTTAACTTAGACCATCACAAGGTCCCACAATAGGCTGTCTGCAAGCTGAGGAGCAAGGAGAGCCAGTCCAAGTCCCAAAACTAAAGAACCTGGAGTCCAGATGTTTGAGGGCAGGAAGCATCCCACACAGGAGAAAGATGTAGCCTGGGAGGCTAGGCCAGTCTCCCTTTTCAAGTTTTTCTGCCTGTTTATATTCACTGACAGGTGATTAGATGGTGCCCACCAGATTAAGGGTGGATCTGCCTTTCCCAGCCCAATGACTCAAATGCTAATCTCTCTTGTAATACCCTCACAGACACACCCAGGATCAATACTTTGTGTCCTTCAATCCAATGAAGGTGACACTCAGTATTAACCATCATTCTACCCAAATGTCATTTAAAATTTTTTAATACTCAGCGATAGGTTGTGGAAGAATGGGAATTCTCACACACTGCTGATTACAATATAAATAGAACTTCTTACAGATAATAGCTTAGATTATTAGTCCAGCAATGCCACTTCTAGAAGTTTTGGCTAAGGAAATAACCAGGGATATAAATAAGATTTAACTATAAAGATGTCTATGAACTGTTGTTTGCAATGTTCAAAACATTTAAAAACAATATTCTGTGTATACAAGAACAGAAGACTGAGCAATATTTAAAATGTTTCTGCAGAAAATAATTATTGTCATATTTTGCCAAATGAAGAAGCAAAATAAAAATTTTACTAAAGATAGTCATTGTAATTGATTCTATTTATTCTTTTTGCTTCTCTCCAACATTTTCTATATTAAAAAAAAATCGTGTGTGTGTGTGTGTGTGTGTGTGTGTGTGTGTGTGTGTCCCTGTCCCCTACCCTGGCAAGGCCTGGGTTCTCTTTATTTCTTTCATTCAAGAGTTGTAGAGGATCAATTTCCCCAGTGATATCCCTCCCCCTCCTTCTCTTCCAAGTACCTGGTGACCATCATCTGAGTTATAATTTCACAGAAGCAAATTCTTTTTTTGTTTTTCTTTGTTGTTCTTGGTTGATTTCAGAGATGACTCAGAGTCTAGATGTTTCTTTTCTGCCTTTTTAACTTTTTTCATTAATGTTTTAAGAAATTGCTGAAGTTCCTTGATTATTGCTCACTGTAGTCTTGATTTCCTGGATTCAAGTGGTCCTCCCAACTCAGCCTCCGGAGAAACACTCACTACCATGCCTGGCTAATTTTTAATTTTCATTAATTTTTATTTTTTTGGAGACAGGATCTCACTATGTTGCCCAGGCCGGTCTTGAACTCTTGGCTTCAAGTTATCCTCCAACCTGAGGTGATACAGAGTTGCCTAAAGCAGAAACTCATCCTCAGCCCTGCAACATCTTTTAGTAATGACCTAACTTAAAGCAAAAGTGGGATGTGTGTCTATTTTCTGGTCTTTTTTCTATTATTCTATACATATTTTAATGATTCAATTCATTTCAGTACGTATGGGCATATTTTGTCAGGCAAAATATAATTGCTTGCATGTAACTTTATGAATGCTAGGAGCAGCCTTTATATTGCAGCTCTTCTTTTCTTTCTTCTGGGCTAAATAAGAGAGAAAATCAGGGATGGATAAACATAAAATAACTTTTTTTTCCCTGCACATAACTGAATTTTCCAAACGTCTCTTTTCTCTGATCAAGTAATTTGAAATATTTATTTTTTTATAAGATTAGGCTGATAATCAAGAATTCTGACTCTCAAACTATAAGAATTCAAATTCTTGTAATTTCCAGCAGACAATATAAATGAGAGATGTGGACTGCATCTCAGAGATAGTAGGGAGTGATGGCACTAGCTCCGGGTCATGTATTTGTTGAGGAAATGAAGTCTGGATTCATTCTAGAATTCTAAGTTTTAGAGAGAAGCCTGAAATTTGACTATGTTATATAAAATACCCAATTTCATATGTTGGCAACTAATTTAAAAATTGAACAAATATAACTTTTATAATAAAGGAAAAATTATTTTTAAAATACATGTTAAATAAATTAAGCTATAAAGCTTTAAAATGTAGAAAATCTCCAAACTTATTCAGAGCTTTTGTGGATAATGTTACTACCAACTAGCTGGAAATACTTTTTTTTTTTTTTTTTTCTCTGTTGCCCAGGCTAACTTGCAATGGCACAATCATAGGTCACTGCAGCCTCAAACTCCTGGGCTCAGGCATTCCTCCCCACCCAACCTCTGGAGTAGCTGGGAATATAGGCACATACCACCATGACTGGCTAATTTTTAAATTTTTGTTTTCTTTTGTTTTGTTTTAGAGACAGGGTTTTTCTATGTTGCCCAGGCTGGTCTCGAACTCCTGGCTTCCAGTAAGCCTCCACCTTGGCCTCCCAAAGTGCTGAGATTATAGGTGTGAGCCACCACACCCCATCTGGGGAGAAATTTTGAGTTTAATCCACATGATCGGGGACTTCAATTGCTGTCCACCGCAGAACTCCACAAAACAAATATCACCCTTCTCCACGTCTCTCTGACCTCAAGACTTCAGTGCATCCTAATGAGGTGACTTTAGCAGGGGAAGCTTCTATATAAAACAAAAACATAAATCAATATTTGAATCCTTGTTATGAGCCAAGCATGGTGCGAGGCACCTTATTTTCTGTAATACATTATTTTCCTTAAACCCTATAAAAAGCCTATACCTAGGTACTATTATAATTGCCATGTTATAGTTACAGAAACTGAGGCTTATAGATGGTAAACAATGTATATAGTAGCAAGAACTTCCTTTTGTTGGAATATAAATCGTGTGTTCTGACCATCACACACGTTATTAGGAGGGATTCCTAGCCTAATGCCTTTCCAATCATTCTTTATCTTTGTGTCTGCAACTTTTTCCAGAAAGGCTCTAAAGAAGCCCACCTTTCCCCATGAAATCACCTTCCATGCTGATACTATGCCTCGCTTTCTAGAGGAAGTGTGGTGTGATAGCACCTCAGAATGGGACCCAGGCACACCTCCGTTCAAATCCCACTCCTTGCACTTATGAGTCAGGAGAGTTGGAATGAGTTACTTCACTTTTCAAAAGTCCAGTTTATTAATGTATAAAATAGGAAAAATGCAACCTACTTCTGAGGCTGAGGATGAGGCTGAGGATGAGATAGGGGCCTCCTGTGAAGCGAAGGCTTAAGAAATGCTAGTGGTTTATCTTCCCCTTAAGAAAACGTTATTACACATTGTTTATGTCATTCTACCATTGTCTTAAGAGATCTATGAAAATATGCAACTCAATTAATCAAAGTTTGTCTCTGTAATATACCTTTAGGAGAAAAGGATACATTTTGAGGGGTAGAGAGGAGAAAGATTAAGGAATTTGGTGGTCACATCTCCTGGAGGTTTTCTTTACCAGGCTGAGATCATCCACAGCCCAGCTGTGTACACTTGCATCATCTACTGTCCTTTGAAAGCTTAGTAATAATGATCCCACTAATGCTCCTACTAAGTGCATTAAGAGTATGAACTCATTATCACCACCACACCCCAAGAAAAATAACTATTGTGTTTATTAAGGTAGGAAAGTTGTTTCAGAAGAAGGTGAAAGTCATTCACCAGAAAATAAAATTATCTCCAATCCCACATCAGTCTAACAACTGTATATTTACACAATTTATTTCCTTGATTTTCAACTTGGAGTCACTGAATTGATTTCAGGAGATCCATAAAACTTATGAGATCAACAACTTCTATACGCATATGCTAATGTGTATTTTTTTGAAGAGATGGTTGATTTTCTGAAATTCTCAAGGGAGTCTATTTGCCTAAAACATCTAAGACCCATTAGGCTAGAAGCTAACTACCCAAGTCATACATGCTGACATCAAGAAAGACACAATTAGATAGTGGTGTATTGATATAGAATTTAGGAGAGTGTGGTCATGGATAAGGTTGTATGTATGATTTGTGGGCAGAAGTGAGTTTTATGCACCCAAAGAAATGTATGAATCTTTCCTGAGGAAGGTTTATTTTGAAGGCTCAGTCATCTTTTCTTTTTTTTTCCCCTTGAGACAAGGTCTTGCTCTGCTGCCCAGGCTGGAGTGCTACGATGTAATAATGGCTCACTCCAGCCTCTGTCTTCCGGGCTCAAGTGATCCTACTATCTCAACTTCTCGAGTAGCTGGTACTACAAGTGTATACCACCACGCCCAACTAATTTTTGTAGAGATGGGGTTTTGTCATGTTTTTCAGGCTGTTCTCAAACTCCTGGGCTTAAGAGATCTGCCGCCCTCAGCCTCCCAAGGTGCTGGGATTACAGGCATGAGCCAGCACACCCAGTTGAGACCTTAGTCTTAAAGAAAATAAGACCTCCCTTCTTGAATTATAGGTGTTTCCTGCATTGTCTCTGCAACATTAAATGACCATACATTCCCATCCAAGAGAAGGAAATAACCTACTACCTAATTGAAACTGTTTCAGTGATGCATCCATTTTTCTATTTAACACTCCTTTCTCTCACTTTCACTTTTCATTTCTTGCCTGGGTTCACACGGCCCATTCCTTGTCTTTTTTAATAACCGGCCAAATTATTACTATTAGTAATTTGAGGAGGGGGAAGAGAAACACAAATAAGGGAAATGGGTTTCCATGGCAACCACAGCCAGGTGAGATCATTCTGAATATCCTTTCTGGGACTATTTCATTGGCACTCTCCCGAGAACCTGAATCACCATTAACCCATTTATGGACTAAGTATTCTTCTGCAGAAGGCTCTCGGGCTGCTCATTCATCATTTGGGATGTCAGTTTATTGTTTTTAGGGGACATTTGGATTTTGTGACCGGAAGCAGCTGGCATCTATATATGTGTCTCCTGCTGAGAATGTGTCCTGTGATTCTCCAGCATCCTTCCAGAGTTTCTTGGATGAGGACAAATTAAAACTCATATTTTTAAGGAAGAACTAAGTTAATACTTTAAAAAGCAGAATGTTCATAATGACAGTTCTACTGAGGCTAAACTCCATTCTCTTTGGAGGGGAGGAGACAAAGGAGCAAGTATTAGTCAAAAGTGACAGGGTAGTGCCATGGTAACAAACAGTCCCTATAATGGTTAATTTCATGGGTAGGCTATGGTGCTTATTTGTTAGGTCAAACTCAAGTTCTGTAATGTGGGTGGGCTCCATCCAGTCAATTGAAGGCTTAAGAGAAAAGATAGAGGTCTCATAATAAGGAAAGAATTCTGCATCTAGATTGCCTTTAGACTCAAGACTGAAGCACTGTCATCTGCTAGAATTTCTAGCCTGCTGGCCTGCCCTACAAATTTCAGACTGCCAGCCCCCATATTTGCATGGGTCAATTCCTCAAAATAAATCTCTCTCTCTCCATATATATATGTTACATATGTATGTATGTATATATGCACACACACACATATGTACATAGGTTTCTGTTTCTCTGGGAATCCTGACTAATATAGAACCTAAAGCTCAATGGCATAACCCAACCAACCAAAGTTTATTTCTCCTTCATGTTACATGCCCAGTGTAATTTAGCAGGGTACTCCAGTCATATTTAATCATACTGATCATTCAGGGGTCGCAGCAAAAGGAAGCTCTGTTTCAACCTGTGCTCCCATGATCACAGTAGCAGGGGGAAAGGGTCATGGTAAATCACGCAGTGGCTCTTAAAGCTTCCCTCCGGAACTGATACTTGCTAATTTCACTTGCGTTTCATTGGTCAGAGCAAAAAGCTCACAGCTATCCTAATTTCAAAGGAGACAAGAAGGTGCAATCTTGCCAAGTGCCTGGGAGAAGGAAATAGAGAAATATTTGGTGAACAAACTAATGACTACCAATCATGGGTAGACATGACTGATGCCTTTTGTTCCACTGAGGTGTTCCACTGTTTAGGAACTGTGAACCGAGAAGTTCAAGCAATCACTTTGATCCTATTGACTGTGTGATTTTTAGAAAGTGACTTAACATACCTGGGCATCAGTTTCCCCATCTCTTCCATGGTGGGAGTAGAAGATAACATCCCTTCTCCATCTCTCCTGTAGCTATGGAGAAAATGGCCAGCCTTCCCTCGAAGACTATTCTCTTCATGTATGGTTTTATTCACATCAGATGCCTATGTGCCATATTTCATTCTATTTTTCTCCCACAACCCAACTTCCAAGCCTTTAAAGAATCCTGCTGTTTCTTACTTCACATTTATTTCAGCAAAGTCACATCTCTCCCTATCCTGTGCCACCATATTCTAGCCTCCCATATTCTCTACCTGAGCTTCTGCAATAACCTGGAGCTAGTTTCTCTGCTGCAATAGCCAGTCAGCTCCTATCTACCTTCCTACAAATATTTCACAGATGATGTTAAAATGAGGGAAGGGATATAGCTTATGAATTAAGAAAAGAACAGAATCTGAACATGCACAGCCTGGGACTGCATTTCTGCTGTGCCACTTGCTAGCTTCATGACCTTACAAAATTACCTAACATTTCTGCGCCTTAGTTATCTTCATCTGTAAATTGGGATAATAAAAGTATTTATTTAATAGGACTGTTATGAGGATTGAGATGATACATACAAAACACTTACAATGTTCCCTGGCACATACTAGGCACTGTATGTGCTTGTTATTTATATTATTAATAGAAATTTTTGTTATAGCATTATTTTTTCCTTGCCAGCATATCTGTAGTTCCAAATATAAAACTTGACACATAGTAAGGAATCAACAATTAGTTGGTGATATAATAAACAAACCTAGGTAATGAAGAAGTGAATTCATGGTTGTGACAGGCAGCTTATAATCTGGCTGCCAGTGATCTCTGTCTTCTGGTTTTTATATTCTTGAGTTGGGCTGAATCTAATGACTTTCTCTGAACAAATAGAATATAGCAAAAGTGATGGGATGTCACTTCTGAGATTAGGTTCCAAAGGACTGTGACTTTCCCCTTGAATCTCTTGCATCTTACTCTCTCTCTTTCTTGCTTGCTTATTCTGATGAAGTGAGCTGTCATGTTGTGAGCTGCCTATAAAGAAGCACATTTGACAAGGAACAGAGGGCAGACCTCCATCCAACAGCCCCCAAGGAACGGAATTCTGCCAACAATCACAAAGTGAGTTTGGTAGTGGTCCTTCTCCAGTCTGGCCTGGAGACAACAGCAGCCCTGGCTGACATCTTGATTGCAGCCTTGTGAGAATCCTTGAGCCAGAAGACCCCTCTACACTGCATCTAGACTCCTGACCCATGGAAACTGAGCTAGCAAATAGTGTTTTAAGCTACTAAATTTTGGAGTGATTGTTACGCAGCAATTAGCAATTGATAACTAATTCAATGATAAAGGTTACAACATACGGTAGCATGCTTTGAGAACTCAGGAAGGTATTTTTTTTAAACCCAAGCTTTAGAATAGGGGAGCCACCTCACTGCGCACATGGAAAATCACTGGTACCTCCAGAATCTTCCTCTTCCCTTTTTGTCTGTCTCCCCACTTCCTACTTGAGCTTTGGAAGCAAACAGAAAATAATTGAAAACCGGGATCTCTTATTTATCTAACCATGTGAAGTGGGTCAAATTACTATATTCTGGTCAGGTCGCTCTGAGCAACTTTCATCATTAATAAAGTGGAGGTAATGATACTACTGTGAGGATTATGGTGGCAAGTACCTATATATGAATAAAATACCCCATAGAGTATCTGGGACATAGCCAGTAATCAATAAACGTTGGTTCTTGTCCCTAATAACGACTGGTGGCTTCTTCACATATTTTCCTTTTTAAAAAAAAGTTTGAATGGACCTGGTAGCTGATGCCTGTAATCCCAGCATTTTGGGAGGCCAAGAGGGCAGATCACCTGAGGTCGGGTGTTCAAGACCAACTTGACCAGATGAAGAAACCCCATCTCTACTAAAAATATAAAATTAACCGGGCGTGGTGGCACATGTCTGTAATCCCAGCTACTTGCGAGGCTGAGGCAAGAGAATTGCTTGAGCCCAGGAGGCGGAGATTGCAGTGAGGCAAGATCATACCATTGCACTCCAGCCTGGGCAACAAGAGAAAAACTCTGCCAAAAAAAAAAAAAAAAAAAAGTTTTAGATTCAGGGACTACATGTGCAGGTATGTTGCATGGGTATATTGCATGATGCTGAAGTATGGACTTCTGTTGATACCATCACTCAAATAGTGAAAATAATACCCAATTATTGATTAGTTTTTCAACTCTAGAAGAATCCCCAGTGTCTATTGTTTTCCTCTTTATATCCGTGTGTACCTGCTGTTTAGCTCCAACTTATAAGTAAGAACATGTGGTACTTGATTTTCTGTTTCTGAGTTAATTCATTTGGGATAATGGCCTCCAGCTGCATCCATGTTGATGCAAAGGACATAATTTCATTCTTCTTTATGACTGCATAGTATTCCATGCTGTATATGTACCACATTTTCTTTATCAAATCCACTATGGGCACCTAGTTTGATTCCATGATACTGTGAATAGTGCTGTGATAAACATGTGAGAACAGGTGTCTCTTTGGTAGGACAATTTCTTTTCCTTTGGGTATACCCCTGGTAATGGGCTTGCTGGGTCACCTAGTAATTCTATTTTTAGTTCTTTGAGAAATCTCTGAGCCCTCTTCCACAAGGCTGAACTGATCTGCATTCCCACCAACAGCAAATAAAATGTTCCACAGTTTTTAACTTCATTTATAATCAACACCTTCTTCAGTGTTAACATTCTTCCTAATTCAACAGAGTACAAGTGTCTTTCCTATGGAAAGAGTTCAAATGTGGTGTCTTATCAGATGGAGAAAAAAATTTATTCATTTTTGAACTCATAGTTGGACAAATGATTTACAGTGTTCAAACGACAGAAAACTGTAATACATATGAAAAGTTAAAAAAATAGAAAAAAAGATTGAGTCTGCCTACCTACCTACTTGTATTCATCAGAAAACAAGTTTATTCTGTGGATGGGTACAAAACTCCCTCACCCTTCCCATCCCCAGTCCTCCACCCCACAAATACACACATGTTGCTGGCCATTGTGGACATGGAGAACAAAATCATTGCTATGGAGACAAATCCTATAGGTGAGTGTCTAGTGGGGGCTGGAGAAAAGACCACAAAACATGTGTCATTGCTCTGAGATGGCATTGTCAGAGAACTGAGTTCTACTCCTAGAACTCAGGTCATTAGGAAAAGTAAGAAAAGGCAGAAAGTTTTCATTTACAACTTGGAAGCTTGCCTTTCCTGGACATCAAATGGCACAATTAAAGACTTGCTTTTTAATAAACACAGCCATGAGTTGGTAAAAGGCAAAGCACCGTTCACATATCATTTCCTGCACCACTCAGCTCATATTAGCAGACTTAGGAAAGCATCAACCACAAACATGTTGCTGATAGAAATTTCCTAATGCAAGCAGTCTTTATAGATTTCTGCTATTTCAATGTAGGTCTCCAAGGACCACTTGAATCCATATTAATTTCCTTTCTGGCAGTTATGCTGCTGAGTATGAACTGCACTATTTCACTTTTAATCTGTCAGTAATTTAGTAATGTGTAAACTAATTATGCACAGATATTAATGTAATCGGTTTGGGGAGCTATAAAATCAATGTGTTTTACAGACTGCATTAAAGAGAATTGTGGTGTTATAATCACATGTCAGTTACAGATAAGATTATGGAATTAAAAAATGGATGTCACCTCCACTTCAAGGAGCACCTACTAACTCCATCAAATAGTAAGAGCATAATCATCACACATTCTGGAACTACAGGAAAAATACTAACATCACAGTCATCTTGCTTCACTCTGACTTCAATAGCATCATGTCCATGACTCCCCTTCTCCACTTCTTCTTCCCCTTCCTCTGTTAAATAAAAACTTGCCGTTCACAATTTCAAAGATGGTGTCACCAATCAACCTTCTAAGGGTCATGCCAGTGCCTCATGGTAATGGCTTCCTTGGGTGAAGTCTACATTAGTACAATTAATCAGATCATCGAGCAGAGGAAGATCAGTTAGTATGAACCCCTTCGTTAAGAGAGGTTACCATAGCTTTGTAGAATGGTTCTCACTAGGTCTGTGACCCTACAAGTGTCCAAGATATGGTCAAATCCTTTCATGGGGATAGAGGCATCTCACCACTTTGGCAGGTGTGTATGCACACAGATTTTCTACCTGCAACAGAAGGACTCTCATTACTCTATGATAGGTCTTTTATTCTTAGTTCTTGTCCAATTAGGTGTTTGGATAAGTTATAGAAATTTATGTTCACATACCTGTATTGAAAGACCTCCCTCAACCCCCTCAGAGTTTATCTCTAATTATTTGGCTCCTTCTAAAGACATTTAGGCCATTCTCCTTGTAGTCTTGAATAGAAAGTCTGTGATAGAATGCATCATCTTCTGCCAAACTGAAGAGGACTTTAGCAAGGCATGGCTGTAGAAAGGAATGAGGACTAAGATGGAAGATAGAATTTCAGCTTTAGAAGTCTAACTTGGAGCCATGCTGAAAGATAGGTCTAGGATAATCATGATTCTAACTTTCCTAAGATGTGTAGCTGCCTTACCATTTGAAATCTTACTTTCCTAATTTGTAAAACAGGCTGGTAATAAAATTCTCTACTTCATGGAGAATAAAATGAAGATTGCATCATGATTGGGTCATAGTAAATGTTCAGTAAAGTAGCTAGTAGAAGGTGGAGGAGTAATAATGCTCATTTGACTCCATGGGTCTACTTGCTTTCTTCTTGTTATTTTACAAGACAACCTTTTCACCAGTGAACCTGGGGTCCTGCAACTAGCTGCATCAACAGTCCACTTGCAAAGTGGATTCTCAGGTGGAAGAAGGTTGGTCAAGGCTCTTCCCATATAACTTCTCCTATGCACACATTCATCCGTCCTCATCAGTAGTCCCTATCCATCATTCTACATAGCTTCATGGTTTTGCTTCCATTTATATCCATCCTTCCTCTAACTATCTAGTCTCTTGAGTAACTCACACTCATTTAATGGGCTCCCTCATTTACTCCCCAAATACTTATTGATACCTACCAGAGCAGAGAGGAGTCTGCAGGGAATGCTGATATGGATCTAGTATGGCTCCAGCTTTATTAGAGATAATTGCCTATTAGCAAAATAAAAAAAGTCTGCAATAACTATAATTTATTATCAACACCTTCCAAATCCCTCTTTGCATTGACTGAAGTCCGAAATTCCTCATATGATGCCATTTTCTCTTAGTAACCTCTCCAAAGGAGTCTGTGCCTCCCTTCTCTGGCCCATGTACTGTGTGGCCCCTTACATAACACTCTTTGCCCCTTATAAATAATATTTCCCAGTTTAACTTGACACACTCTATCTTTCCTCATTTCCAGATTTCCACAATACCAAAATGAATTGTGTGGCCAATATCCAAAACCCACACCCACAGTGACATTTTTACAACCTGATGCAAAGTTTCTTCTGCCACTCCATCCTCTCATAATTGCTCACAATTCCAGTATGCACCTGCTCAGCTGACTTTCTTCTCTATCTGGCCTCACTACACCTTGATTCCAAAGAAGGTCAACCACAAGCCACAAGGCCAACTACCGGCCAACTACCCTGCTCATTATTAAATGAGATAATGTATATAAGCTACAAAGAATGTACCTGATGCATAGCAAGCACTCGATACTGTCAACTGCACACCCTTTCCCTCTAGCTTTTTGTTATTTAGTCTGATAGCTATCATGTCCGCTAGGAACTTGTTCACACACAGCTTCTAGAGGAGGTTCTTGGGGACAACATTTGTATACTGTCCTAGAAGCTGAGAACATATTTTCAGAAGGATGGCATTGGTACTCACTGTCCATAATCATTAACATTTCATTATAAAAATCAAATATCACTAAGAGTCCTAAAACAGGTTAGAGGTTAGAGTTTCATTACTTATACATTTAACTTTTATAGAATCAACTTGAGGTCCTTGAGCAAAAATTCAAAAACAGAAAGAGAAGAACATAGAGTAATTTAAAATATTGTAAACATAGATTTTGCATGGGTAGTCTTTGTTTTTATATGAATATGTGGGTTAATTATTTGTACACATACAATATTGTACAGGGCTACACATTCAACATTATAAAACTGTTCCCTAGAGGTCATTTGGGAGATTTGCAAGCGTAATTTTGATCATACCTAACTGCTGTGTTTAGAAGGTAATCCACATCAAACATATTGTTCCATCATAATTCATTTTGGGGTGTTTTTTTTAGCATGTTGGTGGAAGTCAAGAAAGGATTCCAGGCCAGGCTGCAGTCAACGAGAAGCTGGCATTGTCCTAAACCCCTCTCGCTACGTGGATCTCAGTAAATCACGGTTGTTAATTGACTTCATTGCTTTTTCTCAGACACTGTGTGTAAGGAGACCCCATACTTCACCAGGAAGGTGCTGAGAGAGGTCACTACCCTGAGATGATTTGTCTCCTCTCTCCTTCCTTACTCAAGTTTCTGTAGGGTCTGTTTATGCCCACTCACACCTGACAACAGGATCATCCCCTCCAACCATCCTCTTGGCTGTTGAAAGTCAGCAGTTATCAGGATTCATGTGTAATTTCTCTTCTTTGCAACAATCACTTGAGGCTGGTCCCAAAATAATTGCCAATAATAAATGTATCCAGGCAGTGGTCTTCGTACCTTTCACTAAGGGAAGGGAAGGCAATGGCTTTTTCATTCTCTCATCAAGAATGTCTCCCAGGACAGTTTTGTTTGTGCCAAGTTAGTAAGAAATAAGCCCCAGAGAGTTCTATGTTATGATTGTCAGGACACGGATTATTGAGAAAGGAATTAGAATCAACTCTGGCAGAGGAAATTTGAGAGGCTGAGGGGATTCATAGGCAATGCGGGCTTTTATGGTGAATGGTCTGCGTTGTAGCTTTAGCTCTTTTTTCTCTGCTTCACTGATGGAGTTATGGACATTAGATTTTCATCAAGAGCAATTCATGCACTACTAAAGAACTGTACAGCTGAGTTCTTCATCTATGAGGAAATATTGGCAATTTAAAAATTTGAAGCACCTTGATTCAGCTTATCTTGAGCAATCTAGGAATACCCACAAAGCACTGAGATTGAAGTCAACCGACCTTGGTTCAAATCTATCACTGTTACCTTATACATATTGACCTGTGCTGTCCAATATGACAGTCACTAATCATAGGGTCCTTTTAAATTTAAATTAGTTAAAATTAAATACAATCACAAATTCAGTTTCTATTTACACTAGTCATATTTCAAGCGCTCAATGCACCGCCCCCCCCCCCCATGTCTTGGTGCTGCCATGTGGACAGCCAAGGTCTAAACTGAAGACAAACAAGCATTCCAAGCTCCAGTTTCCTCTTCTGTTAAACAAAGAAAGTGAAATCTGTCCTATTTACTAAATGTGGTATAAGGTAATGAATACCAAAGCACCTAAAAAGTATTAAATCTTTTGTTAAAGTTGAACTATAAGAAGTTATAAAGCACTTAATTAGCTGTCTTGAGCTTCACTAAATAGAACCAATCCTCACATTGTTATTTAAATTACTTGGAGGGTTTTTTTCTTAAAAAAATTATCTGTCATTGTAGTTATTTCCTGTTGCTGGAATTTGAAAATTAGGAATGGATCAAGCTCTGCTTAGATTATCTAATCTTGCTGTTGTGGCCTTCAGAAAATTAGTACTTAGTATTTGTAATGGGTTTAAAATTACAAGTAATTAGTAATTTTACCACTTGTATGAGACCCAGGCAGCATCCACAGAGAACTGGATGGAGAGGCTAGGTTGCTAGTGACTTATACAGAGGAAACATTGGTGGCTGACTTGTCCTTGGGAACATCAACAGGGAAATGGCATTTCTTGACCTCTCTCCTATTACTAAGAAAACAATAGAGACTCTGCTGTATTGGGGATTTACATTCCTTTACCTTACACATTTCCTTGAAAATACATGCCTTATGTCTCCATCTTACGTATATTTGGAAAGGTCCATCTAAAAGAGAAGAAACAGGTCTTCAATTTTTTGCTTTATGAGTACCAGTGTCTAGAAGAGGGTAATTGGGCTTAATAAGTGGATGTAGGGAGAAATATAATGAAGGGAAGATTTCTGGGGGAGGGTTTTAGAAATAGAGCTAAGAGCTGGGAGGCACCATGGAAGAATGACTGAAAATTTCCTCTAGGTTTAAGAGTCAAGTGATAAGGATTCTATATAGCCAGGAAAAGCAAGTATGATTTTCTTGATTATATATGAATGGGTCTTCATCACCTTCATCATCATCATCATCGTTGTCAAACCTTTCACTGATATTGGACTTGCAGGTCTAAAAGCATTTTCACATACACACACGCATTCGATCATTGTGATAACCCATACATAGGGCACAGTGGACTGCTGTCAATACAGCAGGTCTGAAAGCTCTTTCCCATAAACGCACACATTCAATGGTTGTAATAACACACACAGAAGGCACAGTGGACTGTTGTGACATCCTCTTTCTCTCCTCAGGTTTACTCCCCCTTATTCTCAATTTACTCTGAAAAACTGTCTTTCTCTTAATTGCAGTCTGTATGTTTTAAGGGGGTTGACAGCACCCCAGATCTAATTTGAGTACACTCCTGAGGCCCTGACTCATCATAGATCACATCCTCCAACTACAGAGCCTGCTGAGGGACAAAACCATGATCCAAGTCTGTCTAGTGAAACCCAATCCTGGGTCTCTAATAGAGCCAGTGAGAGAAGATAAACCTTTTCCCAGGGAAGGCCCTAAGTTTAGAGGATGAAGCCTGGAGCTCCTCAATCCTTTGCTTGGAGATAGGTGGTCTGAGAATAAAATGAACCTGAGGACGGCACAGCCAAAAGCTGGAGAGCAAGAAGCCTGGGTCCTCAGGGCATGGTCTAACCTCTCCGATATTGATCTGCCTAAGGCAGGGCTTGGTCTGGATGGCTTAGTATGAGCCAAGTCAAGTTCAGTTTTTGTTATTGGCAAAGAGAGCTGGGTATTGAAGCTAGCAGAGACAGACTAATACCTCCTTTTTCAGATTAGAAAACTGAGGATCAGCACAGTAATCATTAAAACACAATTTGGACCATTCCAGTGTCTCTGAATATGGAATTTCTAAAGTCTTTTTGAAGCCTGCCATCAGGGAGGATGGGAAGAAAAGGGTTGGCAGGCCGTAGCTACAAAGAATGTTTAAGGGTCTCATTAAAAGAAAAATGAAACGAGAAAGAACAGACCCATGCTTATGGTATTACAGGACCTTTGGGAGAGCAGAAATGCTGAAGTTTACGAATGTGTAAGAGGTAGTCAGATAACTACAGTTGGGTTTTACTAAAGAAACAGTATTCAAACAAGAATGGAATTTAGCAATAGTGCAGTACACATTGGGAGAAAAACCATTGTAAATATTTCTTCTAATTATCTTATACATAGATACTGACAATATAGCAAAATATGAAAAAGCATTCCTCAATATTCACATACAGTGTGCGAGTGTGCATCAAATTTCCAACTAGAGCATTCATGGGGTGATGATCCAGATGGGGAGAGCTTGCGTATCAGGATGGTGGTTCTCAATGTGCTGTCTCTGGACCAGCAGCAACAGCATTACCTGGGAAATTCTTAGGCCGCACTCCAGCTCTACTGAATCAGACCCTCTGGGATGGGAGAGCCAGCAATCTGGGGTCTAACAAGTCTTCGAGGTGACTGTTAAAGTGTGAGGACCACTGCAATAAACGATACAAGAATATGGCAAAGGACATGTGTGTGTTTCTGCAATGTTTAAGAAAATGCTTATCAAGCTATCAACCTCCTCTTCTGGAAGTCTTGATAGAAAAACTGTCAAACTGTCACTGGTATGAACCTGTCCTGGAGAGGGAGGTACAGACTTGCAGCCTTCTAGGCCTTTCTGGTCTTTTTGGTTGTTGGCTCTTTGTTTGTTTGTTTTTGCTTGTTTGTTTTTGTGTTTGAGATGGGGTCTCACTCTGTCACCCAGGCTGGAGTGCAGTGGACTGACCTCAGCTCACTTTAACTTCCACCTCCCAGGTTCAGGTGATTCTCTTGCCTCAGCCTCCCGAGTAGCTGGGATTACAGGCATGCACCATCACACATGGCTAATTTTTTTTTTTTTTTTTGTATTTTTAGTAGAGATAAGATTTTGCCATGTTGGCCAGGCCGCTCTTTAACTCCTTACCTCAAATGATCCTCTCACCTCAGGCTTCCAAAGTACTGGGATTACAGGCGTGAGCCACTGTGCCCGGCAGCCTTTCTGTTTTGAAGAGTCCTCTGTGGTCATAGAACCCATGACACTCAGAGTGATGTAGGACTATTTGATTTTCAGCTTCTTATTTTTATTTTTTAGAGATGGGATCTCACTCTGCTGCCTAGACTGCAGTGTGGTGGTATGATCACGGCTCACTGCAGCCTCAAATTCCTGGAGTCAAGCAATCTTCTTGCCTCAGCCTCCCCAGTAGTTGGAACCACAGGCACATGCCCCCACACCAGACTAGGTTTTTACATATTTTGCAGAGACAGGGTCTTGCTATGTTGCCCAGGTTGGTTTTTGAACTACTGACTTCAAGCAATCCTCCCACCTCAGCCTTTCAAAGTGCTGAGATTACAGGTGTAAGCCACCACACCTGGCCACGGCTTTTATCTTAGTTATAACTTGTGTGGTGGGCAGAATTCTAAAGATACTCCTTCCACCAAAATCCCAATTTCCTGGTTATTTAATCTGATACCAATCTAGAAACTGCTGCGAAGGAATTTTGCAGATGTCATCAAAGTTCCAAGTCAGCTGACCCTGAGGTGGGGAAAGTTATCCAGGTGGGCTGTGTCCAGTCAGATGAGCCCTTTAAAAGCAGAGAATTTTCTCCAGTTGGTGGAAGAAGGACGAGTGGGAAAGAAGCCTAAAAAAGACTCAGTATGCCAATGCTGATTTGAAGATGGAGGAGCCATGTGAGAAGGATTGTGGGCAGCCTCTAGTAGCCAGGAAACTGGGGCCTCAGTCCCACAACCAAAAGAAATGAATTTTTGCAACAGAGTCAATAAACCTGTAACTGGATTTCTCTCTGGAGCCAGGGGATGAGGACCTAACTTGGCCAATTTCTTGATTTTAGTCTTGTCTTACTCTGAACAGAGAATTCAGCCATGCTATGCCAGACTTCTGATCTCCAGAACTGTGAACTAATAAATGTGTATTGTTCTGAGCTGTTAAATTTGTGGCCATTTATATGCAGCAATAGGAAACTAATATAACTTGAAAGAGAATATGGAAGCTGGAATATGGAATTTGGAGTTACATGGGATCAAATCAGTTGGAATGAACAAAATAGTTGAGGTGGGAGAGAGGAGAGAGCCTTTGGAGAAAGATTCAGCTCAGTGAGGAAGGAAAAGTGCATTGAAAGAAAGAGGAAACCTGACTAATAGATAATTAGTAGAGACCAGAGAAGACATTAAAAACCAAAGGGAAGACGGATAGACAATTCCATGGAGGGTGATGGAAAGCCACTGAAGAGGTCCATGCTGCTAAGTGACGGGGGTTACATGGCAAGATTATTACTTAGAAGTATGTTTGCTCAACATTTTACTATTTGAAGGCATTGTTAAGGCAATATAATTTAATCCTTTTTTTAAGATACATATTTAGAGATGAAAGAAGAATATATGGATTGGTCATGGTTACAGGCAAATTGATTTCTGAGTCAAGACCACAATTCACATATTCCGATGGCTCCTTTTATTTTGCCAACTCTTTCGGCACTGGGACCAGTTTCCTAAGGAAGAGGAATAGTTTACGTTGTCACTGGGAAGAGAGCTGAGGTCTGCACGAAATGGCTGGACTATTGGTACCTTAGCTTTGCGAGATTAAGCCAAGCCAGGATATGATGACTGTTGCTCCCTAGCCATCTACAAAGTCCCTCACTTTGTCACAGAGCCAAACGCAATTAGCACGCAGGGCATGATCTTCCAGGGAGCCTCAAACCTGATTAACAAGTTAGAAAATAAGGCCTGTGGAGCAAGACAGATAATATTGGGAAGCTTGTGCCTGGCAACAAAAAGGCTAAAGGATGCCCTCCCAGATGGGAGGGCAGAGTGAGGTTTGCAAGGCGCACAAACTGAACTGCCCTTCTTAGCACACACACACACTAGGTCTTGCCCTGCTAAGACTTTCCTCTTCTATGTGGTTTTGTTTATTAAATAAATGATGGTTTATTAACCTCAAAGCCACTGCCCTCCCCCCGAGAAACTAAATAGAATACTAGTTCATGCAAAAGATCCTCTTGTTCAGATTGGAAAAGAAGTTACCCATGGACTGGTATCTGTTTCCATGGAAACCGAAAATAAATATTGATACTGCGTTAATGGTCTGTGTCTCACTTAAGCTCCATTAAATTTCGAGCACTTGCAAGAAAACAGCCCATTGATGGCCCAGCTGAGGGAGAAGGAAGAGGCTTTATAAAAAGCAACAGTGTGGAAGGCACATGGGGTGCAGGCAGGACTTCTGAGCGCTTCTCAACCAGGAAGCTCTTTATGGAATTCTTCCAACCGAGGAGACCTACTTAGGTGCACTCAAAGTTGCTGCTTAAGATGCTAGTTGCAGACTGAATGGATTTTTGTGAACCTGTCCTTTTTACAAAGAATAGTTGTATGTTTTGGAAAGCTAATCTGTAGACAACATTTTCCAGGAACCCACATGCCCAAAGCACAATCAACAAATGAACCGAGAGTCCAAATTAAAATATTTCTTTTTATACCAGTTTTCCCAAAGCAATTCAAGTGCAGACTCTGAGGTCAGTATTGTTGCCTTTTTATATTTATGAACCTGCTTTTAGGAGAAAAGTATTTGATTTATTGCATGAAAGTATTTTACAGCGTTAAGTACTGCTACTCCTTGGAATAAGGAACATCACAGCCTGCTTAATTTACGCAAGGGATGTTAGGACTATTTAATGGCATGTAAACATTTTATAAGGCGAGTTCAAATTGCAGGCGATATTTAATATACTTTAGCAAAATGGACCACAAATGGATTCTAGTTCTTATTTATTGGCCCAATCTTTCTTATGGCATCAAAAGTGAATCGAGTTTTAAAAGGTGTTAAGAGTTTTCAGTACAGTTCGTGACACTGGGCACAATAGGTAAGGTTGCATAAAACAAGCAGCATGTGAATTAATTCCAGAACCAGAGAAACTGTGAACCTCTGAATCAGACTTTATCATGTGGCTTCTGGGGCTCTGTCAATAGGAATTCTTGTGCGTTTGGCCCCTAGAAGAAAGAGCTCAAAGCCCCAAGAGGAGCTGCCAAGATGAGCACTGGGGAAGAACATGGTCCAGAGAGTGTGGTTTCTTATCATGAAAAGCTGCCAATGAGAAAAGCCCTCCCTGGCAAAATGGAGATTTAGGAAGTATCATTAAGCTGGTGATGAGAGTCCTAAGTTATCATAAGAATGCAAAATAATCTGTGTTATAAACTTCCAAAGTCTCTGAGTGGTAGATCTATGATTCTTGCCTAGAATTTCTTTAGGAAGCACCCCTCACCTTGCACCTCTAAAGGCCAGCCTAATGCCAGGCTCCTAACCCCTAACCCTTATCTGGGGCTGTGTTGGGACCTGAGCACACAGGCTAACAGTTCAGGAAAGACTTGTGACCCAAGCTGGTTCAGGAAATGCACTTGAAGACTGTGATTGTGGTTCTGTATCTGAACCAAAATTTGTTCATTTGCCTGCAGGCAACAGAAAGCCAGATACCAAAAAACCAAGTCTTTGAAGGTAGACAGGTTTATTTGTCAGGTGACCCAAACAAGGAGACAGGAGTCGAACTCAAATCTGTCTCCTGGAGTTGGGGGTTGAAACAGGTTTTAATAGTCAGAGGGAAATGAGATGTGATTTGATTGGACCCTGCTATGGGCTGTTGCCAAGCCTCAATCTGATTGGTTCTTGGATCCGGCCATGTGGAGTCCACTTCTAAATTCAGTCCCTCTCCTCAATCTGGGCACTTAGATTCTGCCTGTGGTTGCACGCTTGATTCCTCTGTGCGTGGTTCTGTGACCTTCAACCTTTTCAGCACCTGAAAAACACCACCTTGTGACGTAAAGATTGAACCAGGCTGGGTGCAGTGACTCACGCCTGTAATCCAAGCACTTTGGGAGGCCGAGGCAGGCGTTTCTCGAGGTCAGGAGATGGAGACAATCCTGGCTAACACGGTGAAACCTCGTCTCTACTAAAAATACAAAAAATTAACCAGGCGTGGTGGCGCTCGCCTGTAGTCCCAGATACTCAGGAGGCCGAGGTAGGAGAATATCTTGAACCTGGGAGGCAGAGGTTGCAGTGAGCCAAGATTGTACCACTGCACTCCAGCCTGGGCGACAAAGCCAGACTCTGTCTCAAGAAAAAGAAAGAAAGAGAAAGAGAAAGAGAAAGAGAAAGAGAAAGAGAAAGAGGAGAAAGAGAAAGAGAGAGAGAGAGAGAGAGAGAGAAAGAGAGAAAGAAAGAGAGAGAGAGAGAAAGAAAAAGAGAGAGGGGGAAGGGGAGGGGAGGGGGAGGGGAGGGGAAAGGGGAGAGGAAAAAGGAGAGGGAAAAGGAAAGGAAAGGAGATTGAACAAGATTGGCCTGATGTGGTTACAGTTCTCAGAAGGACATCTGAAGCTGTAGCTGTTAGCTGCCAGCCGTGTGCCACCTTGTGTCAGGAGACAACTTGAGAATGAAGGAGGACAGTGCTGAGAGATGTACCACCAAGGACCCTGTTGAGTATCAGAATTGTGTTGTGCTGAACCTGACCTTAACTCCTGGTCTTGGCGTTCTGGGAGACAATAAATCCCATTTTTGACTTTTTAAAAATTGTATTTAATCAAGATGTGTCAGCTCTCATGAAGAGTTTTAGAACAACCCCACTGCTCACCAGTGGGAAAAAGAAAGGGAAAACTGGTTTCCACATCCCTTGAGTTTAATCAAATGAAAAGGACCTCATTTCATATGCCTCCCTCTGCATTCCTCACCCCAGATTCCTGGATCTTTTTCCAGTTATCCTTCCTGAAAAAGAAGTCAATGTTGACTTCTCTCTCCCAGCAGATAGCTCAGGTTCCAATTCTAGCTGTCTTCTTCCTGTCTGGCTAGAATCTTCCTGGCTTAGACACTGATTATGAGTAAATCAGTTAGTTTTTCAAAGCTGTTATCTCAACTGTCATGAACTTTATATGAACAGATATCCACTTGCATTTCCCCTGCCTGCAAACCCTTTTGTCAGAGGTATTTGAACAAGAGCAACTCCGTCTTGAATAGAGGCTGGGTAAAATAAGGTTGAGGCCTCCTGAGCTGCATTCCCAGGAGGTTAGGCATTCCTGGTCACAGGATGATATAGGAGGTTGGCAGGACTGATTTCACAAGACCCTGCTGATAAAACAAAATGCAGTAAAGAAGCTGGACAAAGCCACCCAAACCAAGATGGTGACAAAAGTGATTTCTGGTCATCCTCACTGTTCATTATAGGCTAATTATAATGCATTAGCATGCTAAAAGAAACTCCCACCAATGCCACGACAGTTACAAATCCCATGGCAAAGTCTGGAATTTACCCTATATGGTCTAAAAGGAAGAGAAACCCTCAGTTCTGGGAACTTCCTGCCCCCTTTCCCAGAAAACTCATGAAGAACTCACCCTGCATTTAGCACATAATAAAGACACAACCATAAGTATACTTAGTCAAGCAGCCCCATGTTGCTGCTCTGTCTATGGAGTAGCCATCTTTTCTTTCTTAATTCTTTATCAAACTTGCTTTCCCTTTACTTTGTGGACTCACCCTAAGTTCTTTCTTGCATGAGATCCAAGAACCTTCTTTTGGGGTCTAGATTGAGACCCCGTTCCTGTAATTATTATTATTGTTATTTTTTTTGAGACAGAGTCTTGCTTTGTCACCCGGACTGGAGTACAGTGGTGTGATCTCTGCTCACCACAACCTTCACCTCCTGGGTTCAAGTAATTCTCCTGCCTCAGCCTCCAGAGTAGCTGGGATTACAGCACGCACCACCACACCCAGCTCATTTTTGTATTTTTAGTAGAGACTGGGTTTTACCGTGTTGGCCGGGCTGGTCTCAAACTCCTGATTTCATGATCCACCTGCCTCGGCCTTCCAAAGTGCTGGGATTACAGGCTGGAGCCATCGTGCCTGGCCACCAGTAACACTTTTGCACCCACATTTCATATTAACCCTGTGAAAGAGGTAATCTTATCATCATTTTACAGACACAAAGAAATTAAGCTAGCCTCCTAAGTCACCTCTTTAGAGGGTGGTAAAGTCGGTTCCAGAGCCCCTCCCGTCTCCTTCCTTTCCAGCTCTGTACAAGGATGTGCTACTGAAGAGTCTTCGGGCCCTGATTTCCTAGTTGTCTTGACCTCCCCATTCCTTTTATGCCCCTTACGACAATTTCATGGTTTAGGTAATGTAGGGGCCAAGGGAAAAACTTTCTTTTCACCCTCTACAGGTTCACTGAAAAAAATCAACTCACAAAAGGCGGATTAATTGGAAAAAAGGCAATCAAATGTATTAATGTGTACATGGAGGAAGAACCACACAGTGGTTACCTATCTCCCAATGGGGTACAGAAGCTTACACACCATCTTGAGTTTACGGAAAGAATGGGGGCTTGGATCCTGCCAAACAAGTGATGGGAGTGAGAAGGAGAAGAGAAATTCAGTTGAGGGGCAGTAAATAATTACTAGGGAGAATGAATGGAACAGGAAGAGATTAACTTGTAAAGAGTTCTCTTTGGGATTTCAATGAGCCTGAGAAACAGACATATCTTCTGAAAGGGTCTGTTCAGTTGCCGTTATACTCTTGGTCTTTTCTGTAATACATGAATAGTAGGAGTGTGGAGTCGGAGAGATCTTGAGGCTTCTTCAGTGTCATACTTTGGGGCATCAGGGTTTCTGAGCCACAGCAGTAACAGTCTCCCTATTTTACAAGTGGGGAAGTCGAAGCAGAGAAACTAAAGTGAACTGCTCAGGTTCTCAGGGTCAGGATTTTTACGTAGGTCTCTTTGAACAAAAGCCATTGTGTCTACTTTGTCATTGCTGGGGAGGTGAATAGGCCAGCATGGCAAAGTCTACTTACCTTTTAAGTCTGCCTTAGCTGGTCATGCAGTCAACAGTTAACAAAATATGCCACATACATGAAAGCAAGGCAGATATGGGGAAGACAAATCCCAACTAATGACTGCACAGCAAGCTAATTTATGATGGAAAACAATGAGATACTTCAAGTGTACATGGGGGAAAGAGTATGGGAGAGTAGGAGGAAAGGCTGATTAGGGAAAGTGATACCTAAGGTAAGACTTAAGGGATTGTGCTGAATCTAATCTAATAACAGAGCTCTAAAGGTCCTTAGTACGTACAGTTTCTTTCCCAGCTTAATTTTAAAAGTCAAAATAGTGTTGCACACATAGCCCTTCCCCTCTTTGGGGTTTCTTCTTATATTTGCTCCTTACTTTGGCTTCAGGCAACCCTTTGATGTGTGGCTGCCAAGGGCCTGCCGAGAGGGGCCTGCTTCAGGCCGAACCATATTTCATCCAAAACGGGGGTTCAAAATGGGAGACCATTACCAGACATGTAATTAACGCTGCTGAAGACATACTGCTTTATGAAAAGGAAAATGCTAGTGCTGATTATGAAATTTATGAGGTGCTTACATCTAGTGGATTGGAGTGAATTATCTAGTTCCACTGATGCTCTGACCCATTTAAAATGAGAACAGAGAAGGGCAATCTGTTTCCCTCTCAACGCCCTCCACCAAGAAGGTAAAGCGGGTAATTTATATCTTTGTATCTGGCCACTTATTCAGTCTAGAATTAGATAATGAGTTTGTATTTACATCTGCAAACCTCTCTGTCAGGAGATGACATACTGCAGAAGAAAGCAGAATTATTTCACACATACCCTCTCTCTGGGCACCGCTGCCCATGAAGAAAATTCATTTTGCCTGAGAAGAGCCTGTCTGATGTAGGAAGTGCTTGGATTGGGGTGAAGAGTCTGTGCTTCTCCAAGTCAGCTTTTTTCTGTGCCACCCTCCTTTCTCTCCTCTGCGCATTCTCATTCGGCATGAAAAGACATTGGAATTAAAGGACAGAAGCTCTGTCTAAGGCTCCCACTACCAAGTCTCCCAAAACAGCTTTGTTTAGCAGTCATGGGTTTATGAAACCTGCATACTTTGTCATTTCCAGCTGTGTGGAAGATTCCCTCCAGAACCACCTTCAATACATGGTACGGAGCCCAGTTACCGTTCCATTACCAAAATCTTCTGCATTCCAAATTTAAAATGAGGCCTCACATCTTTAACACCCAATTCATTTGTTAAAAAATAAAATAAAATTTTAGCAAACACCAGAAGGCCAAGTTTTACCTAAAGACATCGGAAAGAAAAATCCCTAAAATCCCTAAAGTGCTGTTAGCTCAAGGAAAGGTTTTTATTCTATCTGAGCAAAGAGTTTTGCTGGAAGGAAGGGGTTTGACTGGAGCAGTGACTCTCAACAGGGGATGATTTCAGCACATGAGGGACATTTGAAAATGTCAGGAGTTGATTGTCACAATGAGGGGATGCTACTAGATCTCGTGGGTAGAGGTCAGAGATGTTGTTAAACAACCTATGATACACAGAACAGTCAGTGCCACATAGAGAAAAAGCTGATGTAAAATACAGCTAGTGCTGAGGTTGAGAAACCCAGCATTAGAGAGAGATGCAAAATAATAAATTATGCTCCAATATTTTATTTTATTTTTTATTTTGAGATGCAGTCTTTCTCTGTTGCCCAGGCTAGATCCAGTGACATGGTTATAAGTCACTACAGCCTCACCCTTCTGGGCTCAAGAAATCCTCCTGCCTCAGCCTCCCGAGTACCCAGGACTTCAGGCACATGCCGCCACACTCAGATAATTTTTTTAAAAATTTTTTGTCAACATGGGGTTTTGCTTTGTAGCCCAGACTGTTGTCAAATGTCTGGCTTCAATCAGTCCTTACATCTCAGCCTCCCAAAGGGCTGGGATTATAGGCATGAGCCATTATGCCCAGCCTGCTTTTGTCTTTCAGATTATTGGATTTACTGGAGCTGGTGTAAGCCAACAGATACTAGCAATCATACCTTCAGAAAGGAGTTCAATACACAGGCTATAGGACATAGGAGCAGAGCAATATTACAGGGAGGCTGGGGTGTTTTGGTCAGGGCTGATGAGACTGAGAGGGGACCCCTGGTATTATGTTTGGAAAAGCTCTGGGAAGCTCTAAGTGACCATCCTCAGGGGACACAGGGAGCAGACAACAGAGCACAGTGGCCTGAATGCGGAATTGGACAGGAAGATTAGCATATTCTCAGGACTTAGCCAGCAAAAAAAAAATATTTTAAACAATTTGTGTGTGTGTGTGTTTTGTTCATCTAGTAAGTAAATATATTGTACTATTAATGATGCAACAGCTAACATGTAGGAATCACTGATATGTATTGAGTCAGAAATTGTGGTGAGTGCTTTACACTGAGTCCTCATCACAATCATATTTATTGCTCCATTTTACAGATAAGGAACCTAAGACATGGGGATTACTATGATAGCCCCAAATCACATGGCTGCTAAGTGCTGGCTCTAAATCAGTTTTATTGTCAGAAAAGTTCATTTTGTTGCTGTCTTATACTGCCTTCTTTGTAATAAAATGACTTTGTTTAGAACAAAAAAGAGTGCAGGGAAGGCTCCATGTTTATGCATATGAATAGGTGTCTACACAGACTGGGTTTTTACAGTCACAGGCATTAAGTGCCTCAATAAAGAAAAGAGCAAGAACATGATGCAACCTCAATAAATTTTTTCTCAAGCCCAAGAGAAGCTCAGCCAGAGGCTGCAGAGGAGGTAACCCTTCACACATTCCTTGAGTCTCACAAAGCGTCTCCCAATAAATCATTGGAATTTAGGTATTCAGGTTTCTACTCTAGGTGCCCATCTAAGGATAAATTTTTGGTAAAATTTATTGAACTGGAGCCAGTCATGCAAATATGAAGACTGGATCATCCTGAAGATAATTCCAGGACAAATCTAAAAAAAAAATAATATAACAAGAACACCAGCAATATCTAAAAGTTGAACAAGATCAAAATTCAAAGTAATCTGCAATGACTAATAGTTGAACAGGATCAAAATTTAATATAATCTGAAGTAGACCTGCAGCTATACCCACAGCATTGATTGTAGACTGAACATGTGCTTTATTTACCATTTAATCCATTCGACAGCCCTGATGGGCTCTCATTCTGCAGATGAAGAAACGGGGATAAGGGTAGGTTCAGATAATTGCTCCCAGATATAGGCAGGGCCAGAGAGGAGTCAGAAAGCAAGATTTCTGGCCCCAAATTAATTGAGCTTTCTACTACAGCACTCTTGCTCCTTAGTTAGGTGTGTATCTCTTCATTTAATCCATCAAATAATAACTGGGCCACTGTTCCTAGTCTTATAGGATCCAATTTAGAAACAAGTAAGTTCAAGCTGAAAGGAAGCATGATCCATGTTCAGGAGTATGGATCCTGGCATGTGCTGGGCTTAGCAGAAGATTTGAACTCTAATTCACCAACTTACAGTTATACCAAGGAGTCACCACTCAGCAAGTCACAGTGGCTCTCTGAGTATTTGATTCCTCATTGGTAAATTAAGACAAATAGTAATATCACTCCATAAGGTTGTGGCAAGTATGAAATTATCTTCAATTGCAAGGTGAAGGTGATGTGTGCAACATTGTTAATATTATGCCTGATGCAGTGTGAGAATTCATTTAATAGCAATTATGGTATTATTATAAATTATTTAGCATAACTATTTTTTCTAGAGGTTGAATACTCAGAAAAACCACAAGAGCTGGGTATAAAATATAGTGATGAAAGCAAGCCCATGTGGTGCAACAGGGATTGGTGGTGACTGGTAAAATGTAAAGTGCATGTTCTGTCAAAATTTATTAAAATAATAATAATTAATGACCCTGGCACATACCATATACTTGTGGGTTTTGGGGTTCACAAGCCACCAGTTTATAATTGCTATTTAAATCTAAATTTTGTCATAATTATAAGGAAAAAAAAGGCCCAGTGAAGGAGATAATTAATGATAAAATTCAGATTAGAAGTAGCAAAGTACCCTTTCCTTCATATTCTTTTACTGCCAGCTCATAAAATTATGAAATCTCAGTTTTTTTTACTTATATTTTCTTTTTAAAACCAAAGAGGAAAAAATTCATATCATCAACCCAGGGAAATAAGTAAAATAGATAGGAACAACTGAGAAAGAATCATAAGAAATTAAGTTTCATGAAACATTTGTTTTCCCTTTTGAGGAAGAGATTCATGCTCCTGGTGAGTGGAACTGTCACAAAAGGTTAAGAGGATAGAAGCCCCATTAACAGCCTTGTTGACATTAAAGAGAAAGAGGGAATAAAATATATAATTTCAAAATAATAAAATACATCATTTCATTAGTGCCATATTCAAGGGTTCTCTCCTACATCTCAGAAGAACAAGGTATTGATCTGACTATTAAGCTGCGACAATAAAACAATGCTCTATTGACTGGTCCTGCGGGGTTGCCTAATATTATTTATTGAAGTAAGTTGAATAGCAGGAGGAAAAGCACTGCCTCAGTAATAAGTGGTAATTGCCGGGAAGTGAGGCATTGCAGTTCTCATTGACCCCTGCGTCCTGATATTTTGATGGATTCTATGTAACTCCATTAGGATTGGCATTGTAATATTACACCAGCTCAGCTGTAGAACAACAGACCTCAGTTTGGATCATTGATTTTTGATTATACAGCTCCTCAGAATACCCCATGCCTTAGTCTGTTTTATATTGCTTTAACAGAAAACCACAGATTGGGTAATTTATAATAAACAGAAATTTATTCAGCTCATAGTTCTGGAGCCTGAGAAGTTCAAGAGCATGGAACCAGCATCTTGCATGGGCCTTCATGCTGCACTGGCTCATGGTGAAAGGCAGAAGGGCAAGAGAGGGTGAGAGTGAGAGAGCAAAAGGGGCCCCGACTGGGTTTTATAACAAGCTCACTCTTGTAATAACTAACCCCGTCCTATAATAATGACATTAATCCATTCATGGAGCAAAGTCCTCATGACCTAATCATTTTTTATTAAGCACCACCTCCCAACACTGTTGCATTCGGGATTAAGTTCCAACACATGAAATTTTGGGGACTACATTCAAATCATAGCACCCATAGGCAAATCCCATTGCTAGGGCTGGGAAAGTGGAGTTGTTGGGGGTAAAGGATGAAATATTTCATAACCTCCAGTTAACTCCATGGTGCTATAAGGGAGCTGCTTTATCTAGAAGCCTAAATAAGGGGACAATTACAACATTCACTCTGTTAGTGGGCACAGTTAGCTAGGCTTTAAAATTGTGTACACACAAGTATGATACAATTTGGGGCATGTTTTTGGAAAATTAACTTCTTTTCTGTTTTTTTTTTTTTTTTTTTTTTTTGGTGATGGACTCTTGCTCTGTCGCCAGGCTGGAGTGGTGTGATCTCAGCTTGCTGCAACCTCTACCTCCCGGGTTCAAGAAATTCTCTGCCTCAGCCTCCAGAGTAGCTGGGATTACAGGCACCCACTACCACGCCCAGCTAATTTATTTTGTATTTTTGGTAGAGACAAGGTTTTACCATCTTGTCCAGGCTGGTCCTGAACTCTGACCTTGTGATCAACTCAGCTTGCCCTCCCAAAGTGCTGGGATTACAGGTGTGAGTCACTGTACCCAGCCTGAAAAATTAACTTCTTAAGGTATGGGTTGAAATTGGCTGAATATATAGCCCATGCTTAGAATACACTAGTTAGATCTTTGACATCTTTATGATTGCTTCACTCATGTTCTTTGAAGGATCATGCCTAGAGGAGATGCCTTCATTTCTCTCTGTTCATGTATTCATCCCTTAACTCATTCCAACAGTGTTGGATCTGACTCTCCTGGGAGAGGGGGTACTCAGATGAATTCTTGAAGCTCATCTCCATCACTGTGCAACTCTAGTTTCTCCGGTTGAATGTGACTTTGGCCATGTGACATACAAATATTAGATTTCGTTGTTGAAAAAAATGTAGGTAGGAACTTAATTGATGTGGTTTAAAAAAAACTGCTAGGGAAAGCTTTCAGAATAGAAGCAATGAGTATTTCACTGTGAATGATTTTTTTGGCAATTACCTGTCAGCAGAAAAAAACACCATATATGCTTAATTAATTCATATATAAGCTGGAGTTGAGCTGTCTTCTGAGCTACAGTAGTACGATCTTCCATAGCATGTCATAACTGACTGTTTAGGACTGTTTTATTTTCAATATTTTCCATGATGCATTTCTATTTGTTTTCCTAGAATCAAAGGTAGAGTTGGACACAGAGTAGGTCCAAGAGCCACAAGTTTTTCTTTGGCAAATAGCTTAGGACTAAGAGGTTTTGGGACTTGTCATCAAACCTTGTCAAAATCTACAATCTTCAAAGAATGACATGGTAAGAATCAGAGAAGGTTCAATATATTCCTCTGAATAAATTTGCACTGGGTATATGGGGCCAAAGACGAAAATGCCAAAACAAAAAGGTGAGAGACCTCCCTGAATCAGAGGACTTCTCTCTTGTCACATTGACTGTTTTCCTATTTCCTTGATTTTGCTTCTGTGGTTCTCTCTTCTTACAATGCCTTTTTTTCTCTTTCTAGAAAAATACTTACCTGTCAATGCCTAGAAGTTCCTCACCCCTTAACCCAGGGTAACAAATTTGTGTTATTCAGTCTTATTCATGAACCTTTTTGCAGACAGATTCATCTAACTCATATGATTTGTGCCTTAAAGGACATTCAATGAAGGCTCGTCTGATTTTGCTTTTTTTTTTTTTTTGAGACGGAGTTTGACTCTTACTGCCCAGGCTGGAGTGTAATAGTTCAATCTCAGCTCACTACAACCTCCACCTCCCTGGTTCAAGTGATTCTCCTGCCTGAGCCTCCCGAGTAGGCGGGATTACAGGCGCACACCACCACACCTGGCTAATTTTTGTATTTTTAGTAGAGACGGGGCCAGGTGGGTCTTGAACTTCTGACTTAAGATGATCAGCCTGCCTTGGCCTCCCAAAGTGTTAGGATTACAGGTGTGAGCCATTGCACCTGGCCTGATTTTGCTTTTAATAAACATTTTTCTGCAGTGAGGGGACATGCTGAGAAGCACCCTCATGGGCGTTTAGCTTGCTTAATAGTTACTTTTCTAACTACGAATTAATAAACATCAGTCAGGCATCTATTCATCAGCCTCTGGGATTTTGGTTAATATAAGTTCCACCCCTAAAACAATAATCTATTTAAGATATAGGGGCTTCCTTAGGTGACATGCTGCCTCAAAGAAGACTGTCCCATCCCAATTACAATTGCAAAGACATTATCTTGTGCAGAGAAGTTTGTTTAAGGGGTTTCATGATTTATGGAATTCCACCAAGCCCATGTGTGGCCACCAAGCAAAAGTTCCTCTCCAAACGAACAGCAAGGCACTGCCTATGATTCCTGAAAACAATTGGTGAGGGTGGGGTGCAACTGAAGAATAAATTCTGCAGTGATTCTTGGCAATATTTATGGAGGGGAAACTAAGGTGAGATTGGACTTTCTGATAAACAGCATAGGTGGGGACATGAAGTCACAGTAATTCATTTCCCTCTCAGGTAAGGCAGGATATATCATCTTCATCTCACCACAGGAGGGAGCACCTGTGTGGCTGGTCACTCAGGCACGCAAGCCAGGCCTCCACTCCAATGCCCCGTAGTTGGAAGGGCACAGCTGATCAGAGATTTTCACACTTCTTTTGCCATTTGCTTAGCTTTAATTGACAAAATCTTTTTTTAGTTATGTTCCTGTTGCCCAAAGTTTTGCTTTGTTCAGTTGTTGTCTTTTAAAAATGCTATTTCTACATGAAATTCACAACAAAAGTGATCAATACAGAAACTAAATGTGAGAAATGTGGCATACTATTGCTCCCTTTTGGAATTCCTAGTGTAGCTTAAGTTCTGTAAAGTCCTATTTGGAAGAAACCTTCTTTAAATTATTTAAAATTATTTTCAATGTGCTATCTCCAATCTATTTGACTGCAATTTTTTTTCCTAGCTAAACCAAAGACTCTTGTCACAGAATTAGTGATCTACAGAAACGACTTCAGGAAACGTTTAATCAGGAACTATAGTCAAATCTTGCCCCAGGCAGCGTGCTGTCTCTTTATGGTGATTTTCATCCTTTCTCATCATATTCAAATGTTTATTATTATTTTATTTAACTTGGCCTCCTAGAGAGCAACCCCATTTCCTTATTTCCAGGAGTTTCCTGGGGTTCCTCACTGCTGCCCCTTGCGCCACCTGAACGACTGGGTTTCCTAATGTTATCCTAAATTACTGTCAAAAATAAATACATGTTACCACGTAAGGCCCTTTAATGTGACTAAGGAAACTTTGTTTCTATATACTTCCTTCTAAATGCATTTTGATAAAGGGCATTTAAAAAAACACATTAAATTTTATGACGACTTTAACAAACAAGTCAGTGATCATGATTTTAATATGAGCAGCAAGCAGTTAAGGAGAAAGGTCAGCTAAGCCATGGCATATAGAGTTTCTGCTGGAAGAGGGAGGAATGACGCTTTCTCTCTGTAGCAAATGTAAGTCAGCGGACTCCCTAATGCTATAGTTAAAACATAGATTCTAAATAGTCAGGCTAATGACTCCAAAATTAAAATAGTCCTGGCCCCTGGATGCAGCTGGTAATTAACTTTTAATTTTATACAGAAGCATGTCATGCTTTTGACCCTTAACTTTATTTAGTTCTCTCCTGGCATTTCAAAAGCACGATCTGCTAAATAAGGTGGTTAAAATCCGTATTACAGAGAGAAGCAATTGTGGCAAATGTGCATATGGAAATTATAGCTAGAGGGGCATTTCATAGAGAAGCTGCCTCCACGAACTTAAATTTGTGCTAATTGCTATTGCTGTATTATTCAAAATTATAAATTAGACTATTAGCAAATGGAATTATGTAAGACCTACGGAGCAAAACAATTATTGTCTTAGAGCCATGGAATATTATAGCTGAAAAAGAATTTATGGAACATCTATTAATCCTACTGTCTTACTTTATAATTGGGGAAACTGAAGCTGACAGAGGGAATCTGAATCATCTATAGTTATAGTATCAGTAACAGGGAGTTTCTGTTTTAGCACGCTGGAAAGGGGGGCATTTGTTATTTTGTAGTTTTTGAAAAAGCACTCTCCAGTTTAACTTTAACCTGCCCTTCACTCTTGAAAGGTGGAGGGAGAAATGTGGTTCAAAGGTTAAATTAGAAAAGTATGTACATGTGGCAGACTGAGTCATGATTACCCTGTCAGGAGCTAAGAATTTTGTACTTGAACCGATTTTTATTTAATATAGTTTTACTCTGCCGGGGCTGCCATAACAAAATACCACAGCAAACTGGGTGGCTTAAACAACCAGAAGTTATTTTTTTCACAGTTCCAGGGGCTATAAGCCAAGATAAGGTGCTGTCAGGATTGGCTGCTGGTGAGACTTCTCTTCCTGGCTTATCAATGACTATCTTCTCACTATATCCTCATATGGCCTTTTCTCTGTGCAGTGCAGAGGGGTGTGGGGCAGGGCAGGGAATGGGAGGAAGAGAAAGAAGAGAGATGGGCAGGGAGAGAGAGAGAGCTGCTGGATTTTTCCTCTTTTTATAACAGCACTAGTTTGAACAGATGAGGATCCCGCCCTTATGACTTCATTTACTCTTAATTAATTTCCTAAAGACCTTATCTCTAAATATAATATTGAGGTTAGGGCTTCAACATTTGAATTTTGGGGGACACAATACAATTCACCCTCTAACTCCTCAAAATATGTGCCCTTCTTGCATGCAAAGTACTTCTACCCCTTTCCAACAGCCCCCTTCAATTTTTAACCCATTCCAGTATCAACTCTAAGTTCAAAGTCTCGTTTAAATACCTAAATCAGGTATGACTGAAACTCAAGGTATGATTTGCCCTGAGGGAAAATTTCTCTCCAGCTATGAACTCGTAAACTCAAACAAGTTATATACTTTCAAAATACAATGATGACACAGGCATAGCATAGACATTCCCATTCTAAAGGGGAGAATTCAGAGAAAACAAAGAGGTGATGAGTCTCTAGCAAGGCAAATGACATCAGATCTTAAACCTCAGGAACAAAGAACAATGCTCTGTGGCTCAATGCTTTATCTTCCCTACCTACTAGAGGGCAGTGTCACCTCTATGGCCCTAGGCTACCGCTCCACCCCCTTGGCTCTGCCACCTTGTCCCTGACGCCCTGAGTGTGGGCATTTTGGCCCCCTGAAACAGATGAGATGGCCTCATCCTCTGAAGCTGAAGAGAAAACAGCCATGCCCATTGGGCCTGTGGTGAGAGTGGCACCCTTGATGATCTCTGAATCACCTTTGAGGTTATTCTTTCTTTTTTTTTTTAAGGATAACATGTTTGAAACCAGATAGCTCTATTGCCTCATCCTGTAAAATCCCAGTCCACTGCCATACTTTGTTCCATCCCATTTCCTCTGCCTTCATTCATTTAAACTGGCAGTGTCTCTGCTAGTATAATCCCTTTTCTATTCTTGGCTTCTGCTGAGTTGGCTGATTAAAATCATGAGTAATCTCTTTTTGGAGTGATTGTCCAGCCACATCCTTAGTGTTCTCCAGAACATGTTCTCATTTTTTTGCAATAGGGATAGGCTGAGAAATTTCCACATCTTCAAGTTTCTTTCTCTTAATGATTCCTTAACTTGATATCTCTCTTCTCACATTTTGCTATAAATAGTAAGGTGAAGCTAAGTCACACCTTCAACACTTTGCTTAGAAATTTCCTCAGCTAAATATCCAATTTCATCACTCACAAGTTCTGCTTTCCACAAAATACTGTAACACAATTCCATCAAGCTGTCACTTTATAATGATTGCCTTTTCTCCAGTTTCCAATACCATGTTCCTCATTTCTGTCTGCAAGTTCACCAGCATTACCTTTACTGCTCATATTTCTATCAGCAGTCCCCTCAGGGCAATCTAGGCTTTTTCTAGTAGGCACCTCAAAACTCAGCCTCTAACCCATCACTCTGTTTCAAAGCCATTTCCATATTTTTAGGTATTGGGTATCATGACACCTCACTTATCAGTATCAACATTTGTTTTGGTGCCCACAGGCAGCCACAGCAAAATACCACAAATACCGGAATTTAATTAAATGACAGAAATTATTTTTTTTCTCAGTTCTGTAGTCTACAGGTCCAAGGTCAAGGTACTCTCTAGGTTTGTTTCAGGTGAGACCTATCTTTTGTTCCTTCTTGGAAAAATGGCATCTTCCTGTTGTATTCTTACATGGGCTTTCCTCTGAGCACATGAAGAGGGAGGGATAGATAGATAGGTAGATAGATAGATAGACACTCCTATACTCTATATGGAGATAGACAGATAGGTAGGTATGTAGATGGATAATAGATAATAGATGGATAGAGAGATAGGTAGGTATATAAATAGATAGGTAATAGATAGATGATATATAGATAATAGATGATAGAAAAATAGATGGTAGATAACAGATGATGACAGATAGGTATGTAGATAGACATATACATAATAGATGTGTATAGATAAATGTAGATAAACAGATGACTGATGATAGATAGATAGATAGATAGATAGACAGATAGATAGATATCTGGTGTCTCTTCCTCCTCCTGTAAGAACAACAGTCCTATCAGATTAGGGCCCACCTTTAGGACCTCGTTCTAGTTTAATTACCTACTTCAAGGCTCTGTCTCTGAATACAGTAACATTGGGGGTTAAGGCTTCACCATACAAATTTTGGAGGGACAGACTTTAGTTCATAACAATATATTCAATATTTATTTTGAGGAGAAGCTCAGGACTCACTGAGGAGGTTGTGACACCAAGAGCTTTGTGGTTATGATCAGTTCCTCCAGTTGTTCTAAGCTTTGGCCTTAACTTGTACACCCTGTTATATTGTGACACCTAACATTTTAACTTCTGCCTTGACATCTTTGAATCACATAAGGCTTCAAAGATATAATCACGTGTTCCTTCTGCTTTTGCTGGGTATGCTTCCCACCCACTGAGAAAGCATCCCTACCTAGCTAGTTCTCTATCAGCAGGACTTGCTTTACTCTACAGGGTCCTCAGCCTAATGGGTTTTGCTTCCCTGATAACCTATAAAATTATTCATACAAGCCAATCACATCCTGCTGTAGGAACCATGAGGCACCTCACTCTCTTGTTACAACAAAGCTTGTCTCTCACAGCTCCTAAAGCTTCACTTCACTTTTCCAGGGTGCAACTGCTGTGTGGCCTTGCATCACATGTGGTGCCCTCTTCCCCAAGCTGGGAGTCTATGCGACTAATCATATGTTTTCAATCTTATTTGTCCAATGTTGGATGTCATTAAGGTAAGGGAAGCCTCTTTTGCCAATGATGTGAATAGAAGATCATCAGAATACTTGCCCAAGAACACAAAACTCTTCCATTAACAAGATCTTGCCTCTTTGGAATGCACTAGTTGCTCCATCCTGGGGCGGCGGGGGAGGTCCACATCCTACTCTATTCCTTGCAAGGAGCTTTCTCATGTTTTTCTTTTGATTATATACAGTTTTCTCTATGAGGGCTGAATAAACACAATTTTCTCCATCTACTGACATTTTCAGTGATATTTTATCTGCATTTATTGATTGGCACTTGGGGATGCTTCCCTTAAGAGAGAGAGAGAGAGAGAGAGAGAGGGAGAGTGTGTGTGTGTGTGTGTGTGTGTGTATGTGTGTGTGTTATGTGTTAAAAGAAGCTGGATACCAGGAAAAGCCCATTCAGCAGCTAGGCTGTCATAATCCATCAAAGAGCACATCGAGGATAAGGGATGCATTCTGGTATCAAAAACAGGAAAACCTTAAACCATAAAGTTGACAAATAAGATGTGCTTTTGAATAGAACCAAATTTTATCTATCTCAAAAAACAATTGTACTGTTTTAAAATTACACTACCTACTTTTAACTTGTCTTCTCCTCTAAGAGTAATCTCAGTTTTTTAAAAAGCAAGTTATATTTCAAAGCTTCATGCATAAATTAATTAAGGGGTGACCTGAGAAAGCATTTGACTCACAAATCAGTGTTAGACATAGTGTGTAAGTTCACATATTGGCTCTCAGACATCTCTTTAACCAAATTACTTCTCAAGAAGAAAAGAATACTTGCTATGTGCCATAGTTGAAAATGATACTTTGAAAATATTTGAAATCAAACAAAACATTAAACAATGTGTCACCCTCAAAGCATCATTTTCATTTAAGCATCGGTAGGAGTGCTTGGGTCCAGGAGTTTGAGGCCAGCCTAGGCAACAAAGCAAGGCCTTATTTCTACAAAAAATAATAAAAAAAATTAGCTAAGCATGGTGGTGTGGGCCAGTAGTCTCAGCTGCTTAGGACACTGCCGTGGGAGGATTGCTTCAGTCAGGAGTTCAAGCTGCAGTGAATCGTGATTGTACCACTGCACCACTCCAGCCCGGGTTACAGAGCAAGACCCTGTTACAAAATAAAGAAATAAATGAAAAACACAGTTCCTAATGATTAATTGTGGGGAAAATGCTTTTAAAATCTACCACCTAAAATAAATGTAACTCAAAATTCAAGTAACAAAGAAATAAACAATAACAACAAAACTAATCCAGAAAGTAGGTATATGGAACTTCAAATGTGGCGTGATATTGTGCAATTAATAAAAGCAAAAACAATAACAACAAAATCCACTTGCCTTTGATGGCTACGACGATTCACCCTTAAGTGGCAAAAAGAGTCACAACACTAAACCCTCAAAAAATACACATAATTCTTGTCCTGTAGGAAGCAAATACAGAGCTAATTTAATATCACTGAATATCATGTTTCTTGCTTTAAAGCCAAACCATAGCCAAATATTGAAAAACTTAACTATGATTAACAAAATATCATATATATATAACATAATAGGATAGCATAATATTACAATTCAGATATTTGAAAGATTTTGTCTAAAGCTGCTGGAACAAGAAATAGAAATTTAAGTATATGGTTTGATATTGCATGGGAACTAAAAGTAGTAACAGAAATTTTCACTTTGCTGTGGTCAATGAATAGAACTTTCATTGACCATAGCAAAAAAAAAAAAAAAAAAAAAAAAATCAGTCAATGGATAATATCCAGCGTTGATTCACCAAAAAAGGCTGATTGCAGCACAGTCTTCAGAGCTGTAGGGGTAAAAAGGGAACTAAAACCAGCAATATTAAAATTGCTGTCTTTGAGAAGTAGAAATGAGGGAGACTCAGGGAACTGGTTTCTTTTGTGTGTCTTGTAAACTTTTCTCTGTTGTCTGTTGCTGGATGGTATTACCATTATTCCATGTATATACAGACATACATGCATGTTACATATATATATGTGTGTGTATATATATATATATAT